>NC_073703.1:7728199-8040818 GCF_023634085.1 Falco cherrug
CAGTAGACCTGCTGCATTCAATCCAGTGTATCCAAGCTGTCTTTAATGCAAGCCTCTTGTGTTAGCGATGTGCAGCTACATATATACAAGTAATAGCACTGTCAGATGTTGTAAGCAGGTCTGCTGACGGTACTTCATAGCTACCTGCTAATGCAGGCTCTTGGGTTACTTGGAGACTGTGTGCAGGTGGAATTTCTTCCACAAAGCTTTTCTTAGCCTTGGTTGTGTAAGGAGAACCCAGCTTCCTACCCAGAAGCTTAAACTTGCAAGGTTGGCAGTTAGGGTTTTAAAAAAAAACAAAACCGAAATGAATAAAATTAAGCAAGATTAATGTAGAACCATTTTGATGGGAGAGGGTCAAACTTCTCCGATGGCAGTTTTACGAGTCCTTTTCAACATGGGCACTACCTTAAAGCTGGCAGAAAATGGCTTCTTACAATCAAAACGTGGTGTAGGATGTCTAGGTCCTGACGCAGAGCAGAGTTTGGGGGTTTTGTGTTATTTTTTTAAATTACTACTTAATAGCACTGTCAGGCTTTTTTGGTCCTGTCTCATGATTGTGGTGCTCTGCTCAACAGCGCTGTAAAAACATACTGGAAAGCCTAGATCTTAGTTATGGGAAGAGGAGGGGTTCAAGATTTTAGGGTGTTTAGCCCTGCGTTAGAACGACACTGTAGTTAGTTGCAAACTGAGCGATAAATTGCAGTGCAGAACTTTTCATAAACATTGTCTTTCTCTACAGGCTGGGCTCTGCTGCTTCTGTGTTCATTTTGGGCTATTAACTTCTTTGCTGCAATGTTAACTTCTTTGCTGGTTGTATGCTTTTTGCTCAAATTGTTCAGTTTAAATGTCTTGTGGTGCTTTGCTTGGATCTCACTATAGTTGTACTACTGAAATTTTGTTTTATGCTGTTATTACTGGTACTGTGTTTTAGCTAAGTAAGAAAGTGGAAAACAGTTACTTAATGCAAACCAGATTTCCTATCTGTGTTTGTTTACAGAGCCTCTGGCACACAAACTCACATGGCTAAAAGGCCATACAATGCTGTAATCAAAATGTTGTTGTTACATAAATATAATGCTGCCACTTCTTTTGATGTAGTGGTGGTTAGCTTGTCTGCTGACAGTTCTGCTCTTTGTTCATGTCTTCCAAGCTGAAATGCTTTCACGTGAAACGAATGTCTCCATAAGTTTGCACCCCATTTTTTTTTTTTCTTCCTTTCATATTTTGTTCTCTGAACCCAGAAACTGGGGATAAGGCAGAATTCTGTTACACTCTTCAAGGGAAAATAGTAGCTCCATGATTCCACAGTATTTGATGTGTACCATCTGTACTTTGTTAAACCTCATTTTGCATACTTAAGCAACATTGGGATGCTACATTGGGGTCAACCTAACCATGTGTGCTACAGTATAGCAGTGCTTTATTGTACAAGTGTAATTAAGTAGTTTAAAGGGAGCTTGTTTTCTTGCCAGTAAAAGACCAATTTGAAGTACAAATAGGAAAGACAAGAAATGCTTAGAAAGACAGTAAGTCAGCACTAAAAACAAAAAAAACCCAACCAAAAAAAAAAACCCCCAAAAAACCCACCCACAAAAAATCCCACCAAAAACCAGCCACCAACCCAAACAAAAAAACCTCCCATAATACTAGGGCTATGGAGAAGATTCCAGTACTTGCCTGTTTCCATTATCCTTATGTTGGTCTTGCTTCCAGCAGTTTTCCTTATTATTTAATTGTTTTATGTTATAAATTTGATTTGAGGAAAAATTATTTTCAGGCTACTAAAACTGAGAAAAAGAGAATTTAATTTGTCATTTTTACAGGAGCTGTTCTTTTGCAGAGATACTCTAGAGCCCAGGGAATGAAAGCATAGAGTTGTATGGGTCAGGGTGTTCGCTTTAATGCCGTTCACTTTGTTTAATAGCTGTTGTTCATGCTACCTTGCCTTCTGTCTTGTAGTGTGCCCCAGCTCATGTGGCAAGCGAGCCTGCACAGACCAAAATGAGTGTTGCCATCCCGAATGCTTGGGGAGCTGCACGGCACCCGACAACAACACCGCTTGCGTGGCCTGCCGCAATTACTACTACGAAGGAGTCTGCATGCCCACCTGCCCTCCCAACACCTACAAGTTCGAGGGCTGGCGCTGCGTGACTAAAGAGTTTTGCTCCAAAGTCCCTGCCACCGAAACAAGTGAATATGAGAGATTTGTGATTCACAACGATGAGTGCATGGCAGAATGCCCCTCCGGATTCATACGCAATGGGAGCCAAAGGTAATGCAGCTTCTGGAAAGTCCATTGGGTTTTGGGAAAGTTGTCACGTTTGGGTTTTTCCACCCCTTGTTCTGTGGCAGCTTATGATGCAAATTATTGCGTAGATATGAGAACATATGATGGAGAATTGCATGATTTCCTGGTAAAGGCTTACTTAGGCGAATTCACTGTTGAAAGGTCTGATTGCGTGTGGTCCTGTGCGTTAGCAGTTGCCCCTGATTCTTCTGAAGGACTTGCGAAGGTCAGTGCAATGCGGAACCAGATCTTCAAGTAGACAATAGCAAAATCACGGCGAAAGCCCAGGAACACAAGGTTGGAGGTTGGCTGATGACCATTATCACACAGAACAAACCATAAGGAGTTATCTAGCTTCGCATATTATTTGTTTTATGTGTGCTTGCATTTTAGACACATCTATTCTTCAGCGTATTTAATTTTACTTCCCTTTTCTCACTGTTTTCAGAAGATAACAATGCTGTTTTAAAAGGGAGCAATCATGTAGATGGTGACAAAAATAATGCAGCAGCTGACAACATTATACAGCATAATTTCTTGTGAGACTGTCACTCATCTGCTCTTAATTCTAGCAGTTGGAGTGATGCATGCTTATGATTTTCTTCTTTTGTCAGTGGTTTAAGCAAGCAGCCTTAGTTGCCTATTGACCCTTGGAAGTCATAGACTTTGAGTAAAGGGTAGTGTGCTAAGATTCACAGTGCTTCAGTACTGCGCTAAAAAGATGTCTTTGTAGGCTGTTCTAAGATGCTGGGGTTTTTTGGATAGGCCGTTGTGATGATAACCAGCACCGCTTGTGTGTCATCAGTCATTTTGGTCAAATAGTAAGGCAATCTCTGGTGGATATTTGAATGTAAGCACCTTAACATTGCCTTTGCTCAAACGCAGATATTCACCTGAGGAATTTTTCTGTTGTCATCTACTTGAGGTTGTAGTACCAGCTGTTTGAACCGCTTACGCTGAAACGCATGGCCATCCTGTCTCGGTGGTGTTGTGTGCTCTGCTGCAAAGATTGAAAGGAGCTGTAACTCAAGGGCAGTGAATGTTTTGTTCCCAGAGGTGATGCTAACAAATAGTTGTGAATGGAAAGCATTTCCAGCATTCTTTGTACATTTAGCTGAATGCCTTTTGCTTGTGTCTGCAGCTTTTAGTGGTTTATGGCACGTTATAGTGCAGGATTTTGAAATAGGAGCTTACTACTAAGAAAAGGAGGCATCTTTCTTGTATTGTTTATGCATTAAAAACTTGTTATCAATTTACATGTTTCTTTAAGCCTCAGAAGAAAGTGGGTTCAGTTTCTTTTTAAAAGAATAAATATTAAGTCCATGTTCATTACTGTTGTCTTTGGAGCTGGGTTTGGGTTGTTTTCTTTTTCATTTCTCCCCTCTGAAGTGATAAGGTGGAGTAAGTAATAATGAAATACAAAGGACAGTACTAGAATAAATTGAAAAATAAAAGTTATCTTAAATCGGGAAAGACATCTACCAGGAGGGGTGATCAGAGGGCATGTTTTGTGCACACATGAAGTGTACAGTTTTGAGGTGGGTATGCAGACAGTATAATATTGAGCCTTTAAAAACGTGTTGTAGCCCAAGTCTAGGCTGGCTTGAGTTCTTGTTCCTTAGGTTTGACCATTAAAAAATACTTAGGAATGCTTGTAAGTATAGAAGCAGGGGAAGTGATCCTGTGCTTCAGTGTTTCCTTCCAGCTTCTGGCGATCTGATTTCCGAGTTCGGGGCTGTGTCTGTCGTCGTGTTTTGTAGTCACTAGTGGACATGTTCTCTTGCTGCCATCTGTATAATCCATTTTGAACCTGCTTAGACTTCCAGCCTGTTTCTCCCAATTCCTGTTGAAAATTACTTTTGCCTTGCTTCAAGATGCATCCTTCTGTTTGTTTAAACTTGCTGCTTTAATACCTTTTAAGTTATAAGAAATAGTGACTAAATCACTGCTCCCTTTTTCCACGTCATTCATGAATGAACGTGTTGTGCTCCCACAGTTTTCTTTCCCAAGTTAAAATGACCAGGAGTATGGAATTCCCTTGTGCTGAGCTTCAGATGTTGGTTTAAGGGCACGGAGACAAGCGTCATAAGAACTTGAAGAGTATTTTCCCATCTCCGATTCCTGGCTGGCCTGTTTTTTGGAGACTGAGCCTGGATTAGCACGAAATTTCGCAGCACTCTGAGGCTGTCTGTATAAATGAAAATGAGAAGGGAGGTCTTTCTGGGTATAATGAAGTTAGAGTAAATGCACAGATGCAAAGGTGCTGGGTTTTACCTGAAGTGCCTTCAACTTTGGAAGGACCACAGAGCCTTTCAGAAGCTGGCAGATGGTGGGTATGGGTCCATTCGTTCACTCCTGTGGTGCTGTAAACAGGAGCTGTGATGCACCAGCCTCTCTGGAGTCGATCAGCCACGTGTACTATGTTACCTGCAGCCCTCTGGAGAAGTATGGTAACTTTAATTCTAGCTTGAAGGATTTGTCTTAAGGTTTAGAGGGAAATGTCTTTCAAAATTTAACTCAAAGCAGTCTGTGGACTTAGAGTTGGATATCATTGCATATTTTCAGTCTCCCTTTTTCTCCTAACAGCATGTTCTGCAGCCCTTGTGAGGGGCCTTGCCCCAAAATATGTGAGGATGGGAAAACAAAGACGATTGACTCCGTCACGTCAGCACAAATGTTGCAGGGATGCACAATTCTGAAGGGAAATCTGCTGATTAACATCCGTCGTGGAAGTAAGTGGTTACCCTCTCTTTATGAACCTCTGATAAGGCTGCTTTTAATATTTTTCTTTTTGTCTGTCAGCATAGTGATAAGAACATTAAAAACTCAGCAAACTGCTGTCCAGCCCCATGCAGTACTCCTGTTTGGTTTGGCCCGCTGACTGTAGCACCATTCTCCAACGTGCGGATGGAATAGGTATTCAGCTACCAAGTTATAAGGCAGTGAAAGTATTTTTGTTGGGAGTTTTGGCAGGACAGGGAACCAGGATTAGGCAGTGAGATGAGCAGTAGTCCCAAAGGAATAATAAAGGCCTAAGAAGGTGGAAAAGTTGCAAATCCTTGCATCTGGGTAGGTAAATAACTCGGCTGCAAGTAGGGCAGGGCACTGTAAGACTGCATATCCTCCCCTTCCAAGGCAAGGTGCGGTGTCTTGCTAAAACATGGAATCCAGAGTGTTGAGAGCTCATATAAAGCCTAGCACTGTGCCTCTGGATGGTCATCGTTGGCGAGCAGGCTACCTTTGTCACATGTCTTGAACAAGCTCTGGATTAAATTTGTCAGAGTAGTGATTCATCAGTCAGGGAAGTGTTGACAGCTGATGAGCTCTTAAAAGCAGAGTGAAAATCACTGTTAGTTTTTATTGGAAATGTATCTCCCTATGGAACGTCCCTTTTGGTTTCATGAATAAGGTTGAAAGATTGAGATATATTTGATTCCTTTTCTCCTGCTGAATGAAAATTTCAGGGTTTAGAAACAGCAGCACGTGGATTATTTCACTCATGGTCCCACTGCTACAGGTACAGTCTCCCCTTATGAGAGATGTTCAGTTACCTGGGGCAAGTGTGGGATATTTTTTATTAATTTTTGAAGTGTTACCTTAGACTACTGAAGAGCATCAGCTTCCTCCCAGCTTATTTGGTACAGGCACCAACCACTGGCATTCGGTAATGGGGCTTCCCAGCCATCAGTTAGGACCCCGGGGGTTTTATGGCAGCATACCCCATAGCAGCTTCTCCCATCCCGAGTGCTTAAAAACTTACCCTCACAACTGCCGTGTAACCTCACAGGAGAATGACACCAGGCAGTGGGCATGGGCCAGGGTTTGCTGGGTGCTAAAGACTGCAAAGCTTGAGCCTTGTGAAGGATGGGGTGTTGCAGACCTAGGCAGGAACAGAACAGTTCCTACGGAGGGGGCAGCATTAAAAAGTAGAGCTTGGTCTGCAGTTGTTATAATAATTTATTATAGAAGGTCGCCTTTAGCGAGCTATGTGGAACATGCTCCATGGCTTGAGGACATCCTTTCGGTTTTATCTTTGCTGTTTGATCAAGAGTCCTCGGTTTTGTAGCCAAAGCTTTTTAAGGGTCACTGAAAGCGATGCTTTATGTCCCAGAGAAGAGCAGTAGTATACTTCCACCTCTTCATCTTCAGTCTCCATCTCTGTTTTCCAATGGAACTTTCTGCCTGAGCTTTGCTCTGTAGCCGAAGAGCAATTCCAGTCTCATGGATGTGTACACTTATACAAGGGTCTTTTCATCCCTGCCAGAACGCTGGCTCAACATTTGGTGCTGGCTTCAAAGTGCAATGTCCATGGAAAAAGCAGGTATACCAGTATGGAAAAGCAAGACTGGTTTTCCACTGTTGCTCTGTGGCTTTAGTTTGCCCTCCAACCATCTGTCCACACAGGCAACTGTTACTGGGGGAGGGAATACCAGTGTCTCACGTTTTCAAAAGCAACAAATAAATTTTCTCTTACTGAGCTAATACTGCATTAATCAGAACAGCAGCTACAGCTGTGAATTCTACAATAATAAAATTGTGTTTTTCTTGCTGTAGATAACATCGCCTCAGAACTGGAGAATTTTATGGGTCTGATTGAGACAGTAACAGGGTATGTGAAAATTCGTCATTCCCATGCATTAGTCTCCCTGTCTTTCTTGAAGAACCTGCGGTATATTCTGGGAGAGGAACAGGTGGACGGGTAAGTGTTCAGACATTTGTAGAGGCAATTTCACTTTAATAGAAAGCCAGAGAGAATAAGTCTCCTAAAAAATATTCACATACCATTTATAGAATCTTTTCTTCCACTAATATGCAGTGTTTTTCTCCTAATGAATACCATTGTGCAGTCATCGCTCATTTGGATTACTATCCAAATTAAAATGTTAAATTCAGTATGTTAAAAGTATTTTTGTGGAAACTTTGCTGTTGCTTTTCACTTTAGGTTTTTCTAGAAAGCATCTTTCTATCGTTTGTTCTTTTTGCTCTGTTTGCGAAAAGAGTTTGTTCAGAAACTGTTGGATTTCCTTGCAGTTTTTTACTGTTGGCTTTTATCAGAGTTTTATGGAGAATGTCTGCTGGAAGGAAACTTGAACTTTACTTACCAGGGAGTGCAACTGGAAGTAGCCCAATAGTTTACAAGTTGCAATTGTTTGCAGCTCCTTGAAATGCTGATATTAAATGAATTATCTGTCAAGCAGAAAAAAGACTGGTCAGGAAAAGTAAAGTTGATCTGTGGGTTATATGTTCGTATAATTACAGTGTGTGGTATGTTTTGCTGTATCTAACTCCTGTTTTCCTATGATGCTAGGAGATAGTAGGGACAAAAGTTCTTATCTCTGCAAAACTTGCAGTGCTTAGGTGTGGTGATGATCCTCCAGCAAACTGCCTTGCTCTTCCTCTTCCTGAATCAAATAGTCATCCCAGGTTTAAACCAGTGTTCTCTGGGAGAATTAAGCCTCCCTCAGTAATGACAGAACTGTTAAATGAACAATTTGGGGCAATCTTGTAAGAAAAAGTGGTGGGAGGGTCCTGGGAAAGGCTACTTGTTGTCTGATTTATCTGCCCTGACAGGGTAAAGTTACAGCGCGAGGGATTCTTCACAACCTCTGTCGTTCTCTCAGGCTGGTCTTTGGTCAGCCTTAAATTCTTCAAATTCCACCATCTGACAGAGCAAGTCAAAGGGCAGCTCTTCATCCTGCACTTGAACAGCACGCTGTCTTTTTCAGTAAGAACACTGGCTCTGCAGAAAAGCTTGTTTTCTATTTGCAAATCCTAGAGGCTTGTCGCTGCCGAGCACAAGGCTCATTCAGCCCACTTAGGATGCGGCATGCTCTCACAGATACTCCAGTTACCGATTTGTCTTTTATTCTCTCCCCCTCTCTCCTTTGCTCTCTTCAAATTGGAGTTTAGCTTTGTGTTTCAAGTAGTAATTACATTTATGGTACCTTGTATGTCAGCGGGCAGAGCTGATATGAAGGGAAGTGGCAAGTTCTTCGGTCAGATTCCCAAACAGAGAAGTAAATAGGTGCAGCTTTGACGAGGGAAGCAGGGCGGGCTGCGGGAGGTAAAATAGATTATACTAAAGAGCTACTTGTGCTAAAATTCACCCATGCTAGGGAATTACTGCAGTTGCATATTTTGGGTCGGGGGCAGTCTTTTTACTTGGAAAATGCCTAATGTGATTTAGGCATTGCCACGGTCTAAACAGAGTTTCCAAAAATACTAGGTGGAAGTAGGCACCTGGCAAGGAAGGACTGAGCTTGAACAGTTCTGTTGGCAGAGTTATGAACCACAGGGAGGGGGTCTTAACCTGGGAAGTACTGGGCTGCTGGAATAGTAGCTGTTTATGCCAGCATTGCCTTGGGGATGAGAGGGAGTTTAACTTAAGGTCCATTATGATAGTTGTTCATTACACGACTGACCCCACCACCACTGTCCTTTTTTCTTTTTTTTTTTTTTTTTTTTTTTTTTTTTAATTGAACTGGGCTAACAAAACAGTTTCTTCCTTCCTTATTCAGTTGCTGGTGCCTGTCTTGGTTATCACAGAAAATGGAAAATTTAGAGGGGATTTACTTTGTTTTCAGAGTGTTCATCGCCTCTTTTGAACACCCTGTCTGTAGTGCATGTGCTCTCGCAACAAGGAAAAAAATTCTCTCTGCGGTAGGGAACCAGAAATGGAGATGTGCTGGAGGGGTCTCAGTGTCTGATGGAGGAGTTTGGTTCCTAGTCTGGCATTCATGCTGCTGGACTCCTCTGTCCTCTGCTGGGCTGCTGTGTGTGCATTGCTGTCATCAACTGTGGCTGCTGTGAGGCACTTCTCAAAGCATCTCCAGGTTGGGTATCTGGAAAATGAGTAATTTGTGGCCTTCAAGAGCAAGTGAGGTGATGGTGACTGTGGAAGAGTTCCTGTTGTGACACTGACCAGCTGCTGATGTTGTGTTTCAAGTTCTGCAGCAAATTTGGGACAGTCTCAAACACACACCACCCCCCCACCCATTTTCTACATCATTTTGAAGCAGAGGCATCAGTAGCTGTCAGGCTTGTGGGAAGGTGTGAGTAGGTTCTGTAGCTGTTGTATGGCTCCTCACTGAAGACTTCACGGTTTGTTTTCCTGATTATGGTGGATTCAGACAGTCAGCACGAGAACAGCAAGGCTTGTTCTAGCCGCAGCATTTCAACAAAGCAGTCACCCTGTGTGTGAGAGTGTTTTAGGAACGAGTGACGCCCTCTGGGCTGGTAGTAAATGTGGTGGAAGGTATGTGTGCAGTGGCAGGGTCCCAGGGGGAATGCTCCTTGTCTTTGTTTCTGTTTTACAGGAGGCTGTGTAGACACTTTCTCACCTGTCGATGTGTATGTGAAGTTTCAAAAAGGGAATTGGGAAGTTTGCACACTGCGGTGTGAGGCTGGGTTTGTGTGGGGGTTTAAGAAACTTGTCAGTTTACCTTTTCGAACTGGACAAGAAAACACAGAACTTCAGTAAGGGGCATTGCTTCCAAATCCATGGGTTAATATAAAAGCCTCTAGTTTCCTACCCATTTATTTGCTGGTGGAGATGGTGATCCTTGGCCAAAACCAGCTGTTTCTAAGTTGCTTAAAATTTACATTAGCAGGGTGTGCGTATGTATCTGTTAGAGACAGGTATTTTGTTAGTAACCTCAGTGGTTCTGTTTGAAGTGCTGGTGGGCAAGCACAAGCAAAAGAATATACCACCATTATTAAAACATCCGCAATGTTTTGGAAATTTGATAAATTTCAGGCTTATGGAGAAATGCTGAAGAACAGACCTGTTTTAGAGAGACCTTGAAATGGAGCGTTTTGTTCACGTATTGTCCTCTGCACTGTTCTCCATTGTGGTGGTGTGTTCTATATGTTTGATTCTGTTGTCACGTCCTCGTGAAGGATCAGGGTCACCCCGTGATGCAGGTGTAGAACATGTGCCATGTTAATAGACAGTTTCTAGCCAACATGTGGCATGTTGCATGTATGTAAAGCAATAAGGGTTTTCCTTTTCTCCTGTCCCTTACTGATAGATGTCCCAGCTCTTCACTCTAGTGGGATGTTCTGTCTTTCTCATCACTGTGGCACTGAGAGGCGAACATTTTCTGGTCTGTGTGTCCTGTAGGGTTGCTCATCTTGTCCCACAGTGGTCAGTCCGCCATAAACTTCTACTGCCTGGTCATCTTCTGTAGCCAGCTTATCCACCACTCTCATTCACAGTCCTCTGTCAGTTCTCATTCCCTTTTTGGTGCAAGTCACTTGTCTTTACACATTGCTCTCTTGCTAACAGTGTACCTACCTGGTCATTACCCCTTTCAGGAGCTTTTTGTGTCCTGTACACTGTGGAGGGGGATAAGGGATGATTGAAAGCTTGTTGAAGTGTTTTCATCACCTAGATCTCCTTTTGGTTTGGCTCTCATGTTCTGCCTCATAGCTTTACAGTGGGTGAACGTGCACAGGTGTAGCATCGTGTGCAGATACAGTGTGAGCAGGTTTTTAATGTATCCAGTCAGTAATGAAGTCACTGCGGGTGTTGTGCAGTGGGGGATACGCGTCGTGTTGTGGGAATTCTCTCCTGTGGGCGCACATGGGTTATGCAGGTTGCCTTGAGGCTTTTTATGGCAAGCCTGGGACCAGATGTGCCTCCTGTTCCTGCTCAGAGGTTTAGCCCGTCCTTCAGGCCATAATCTCCAGTCATTGCCTTAGTTACTGTCTCCAGGGTTTGATTGGCAGCGCTTTGTTTTCCTACAGTGAATCTTTTATTCTTTCCATGCTATCTTCCTTGGCATCCTGATTTTTTCCGCAGCTGTTAGAGCCGAAGTCTGATATAATCTTTATTTATAACCTAAGCCCTAAGTGCACTCCAGTTGCCCTTTGCTCCACCTTTCAAGCCATGCAGCGCTGCACCTCTCCTGTGACTGAGACTGTGTATAGCCCTCTAAATGTGGTTTCCCTGGTGCTTTGAATGGTGCTAGAATAACTTCCACTAATTGATATTTTCAGTGTATATATGAAGCCTTAGGACCTGTTTTCTTTGTCTCAGATGGCTGCTCAGACTTGTGTAGATGGCTTTAAAGTATGAGCTGCAGCAGCTCCCAACTCTGGCCCACTTGTGTAAATCGCTACCGTGCTTCATTTGCCTCGTTTATTCACACTCTTGAAAGCTTAGTCACATTGCTTAAATATAAGATTTATCTCTACTGTCTAAAGCATAATTGCCACAGTTGTGAGCAGGAGACAGGCTAGGCTGTCAGTAAACATCTGAGGTGGTTTTTATACACACCTCTGTTTATTGTGTTCAATCTGAGTCCAGCTTTTTGGGTCTTCCCTGGAAAGCTTAGTTGCCATCGCTTAATCATGCAGTTAATTATGGTGAAGTGTCATCTTTTCAGCAGTGCACAGGGAGCTGCAGGGATTTTAGTCAGCTGTAACAAGAGTAGTATGTGTCTCAAACACAGGTTTTGGTGATGTCTGTCAAATTCCACATGCAGTTTAGCATCCTTGTTCTCTCCTGGCAAGATGCATTTAAAGCACAAGTATGCGTGTGCTCCCTTGTCAGCTGTGAGCATGTTATTCTCAGCATCCATCTGAAGCAGTACCAGGTATATCAACTTCATTAGCAATCAAGTCCCAGATAGTTAGGGGACAGTTAGAAATAGAAAAAAAAAATCTTTTTCACACTATTCTGAAAACACAGTCAACATTTTGGTATGTTCTGAGAAGCTGCAACTATGTCTACACAGATTGCAACCAGAATGTACAATTTTCACTTGAGGTTGGGTGAGGGAGGAATTAATGAAAAATTTCAAATCAAGTAGTTGAAGGAAAATGATAAATGAGTAGTATGTCAGCTTCTTTTGAGCCTCATGGGTTTTCCAACATGTTACGCAGTAACTGTAGTTAAAAGGATTTGTAGAAAGCCTAGTTTAACTATGTTGATGTGGGCTTACCAATGCAAAGTGGCTTGCAGAAGTTGCAAGGCTTTATTGTGTTAATAATGGTTTTTATGTTGATGTGCTTAACGTTGGTGGGACTTTCTACAAAAGTATAATAAATGCTGTGTGATGGGTTGGTTTGATTTAGATTCATCAGCTGCACAGACCTTTAACTCATTTTGCAATTGTGCATTCCTGTTCCTACTATTCCAAAATTGAAGTGTCTTTGTAGGTGTTGCCTTGCTGCTGATACAGAGCTTATAATCTTCTGCTGCACCTGCTGTTTTTTGGTTGTGGGTTGTTTGGTTTTTGTTGGTTGGTTGTTTTTTTTTTTTTTCTAATTCAGCACAATTGAGTGGTACCAGGAATTTCTTCTTAATATATACTAGGATTACACACATAACTTTGCATTTAGTATCTGTGGAAATAGAGGATGTTCGTGTTATTCCACTGTTGTGCTTAGGGACTGGGCTCAGCACATGCTGCTGCCTGCGCTGTTAGTTCTGTACTTTGAAGCGTGGATCCTGTGCTGTGCAGTCAGCGCAACTGTTTACTGTCAGGTTTTGATGTGTAGGTGCAATTGTACTTGACACATTGTAGGAAATTTTCATTGAGCCAAGAGGTAAGCTAAGACAGGCAAAGAAATGTCACTATGCAAACTCGTATAGTTGCTTTTGTAAATGTAAGCAAGACAGCTGTGTTCACAATTGTATTTGCAGAACTGCACCATTTGTTTCCTCCCATAAGGTATGTGAGGTTATTGTTTCCCGTTTGCCACAACATGGAAAATCCAGTGTAGAGATCTGCTGTTCAGAGGACATGAATTTATATTTCTCATAGTAGCTTCTATACAATTATTAAAACGCATGTTGGAGCGGGCTTTACATGGTGTGGTGCCAGCCTTGGAGTCCTGTGTTACAGTCATTTCCCTGCGCTCTGACCAAAGTAAGCACTCAGGGAAAACTTGCTACATGGGAGAAGAAAATCCTGTATTCTGCTAAACACTGATTTAACTCTTGGTTATTAAGAGGAAACAGTGTTTTAAAATTTTCTTATTTTAAGGTATTCTTCATTGGAATTTGCTATGAATTAAAACCAGTATTTTTTCTTCAAAAATTTCCTTCTAGGAATTATTCTTTCTATGTGCTTGACAACCACAATCTTCAGCAGCTGTGGGACTGGAACCATCATAACTTGACGATCAAGGAGGGGAAAATGTACTTTGCATTTAATCCTAAACTGTGTGTTTCTGAGATTTACCGTATGGAGGAAGTTTCAGGAACCAAGGGACGACAAAGCAAAGGAGATATAAATCCAAGGAACAATGGAGAGAGAGCATCTTGTAAGTAAAAAAACCAAAAAAAAAAAAAAATCTCAAGGTTAACTGCATAGGAGGGTGTCACAAAAAAACACCCAAACACACTGCCATGTTGCTGACCATTGCAATAGTTAAAGTTTAGAAATTACAGTAGACTTTCAGTTGTTCTACTTTTTCAGTTTTTAAAATGTAGCTGTGAGAGTCTGTTTGCATGCGTGAAAATGAGGTGGTTACGTAGTCACCAATTCATCTATAAAAAACATTCAATGAAGATGACTGCTTTCCAAACACCTTTTTTTTTTGTGGCAGCAGCATCCTATAACAACAGGAACATACCTGGGAAACGAGAAATAAAATCTAGTGTTTTGGTATATCCAAGGAGGAACAGTTTCTCAGTTTCCATCACAAATGTACATCATTATAGCTATTTTACTCTCTGATATCTACTGTTTCTTGATACTAATGAGGGTGCTGAATAACGATTGCATAGACACCAAAACAAACTGTTTGTTATGTTCAAGCTTAATTTCAGCTCCTGCCAAATATTGTACCTGATTGCTAGAAATGCTTGTAAACTGTTTTCTGTGCTTTATTTTCAAATTATTTGCTTTTGAATTGGTAACACTTTTTAGTGCTCTGCACTATTCCTAAACTTCGGTGTCTCTGCATTTAATTTTGGATTCTGCAACGGTTAAAGCTATTGGAAAGTCCTCTTTTGGCTTTGGTGGTCTGCACATCAGGTCTCCAGGTGTAACCAACACATTTAAAAGCAGTCGCTCATCTAGGAATTAAGATGACAGAATGCTTACAAACTTGACCTCATGATCAAACTGTTAGAACTGACGGTGCATTTTTCTTTGGTCTATTTGTGGTGTTCTTGGAGCCGAGTAAATTAAAATGGGTCTTGTGTATAAGTCAAGTCCCCTTGTCCTGGATGGTGTTTACAAAACTAGGACACGTACTCTGCTGAATGTCTCTTTAGGCATGATGCATAAATGCAGATGGCATGGATTCTTGTTGTAAGCACACTCCATTCTTTGCACATTCAATAGAGCAAAGGCTTGCAGTCCTGGAGGAGTTACAGACACACAGCCAGTCCTTACTATCACTGAGGCTAGTGCCAGCCGCTGCCTGTTTTTTTTTAAAAAACCATTACAGAAAGCTTTCTGACTCTGAGAAGGGGAAAAGAATCAACAAAAGCTAAACTGCCTTTGAAAAGATAGCACCAATAGTGCCAGTGTACATGAGGGTGAAAACCCCTTTATTTTCAGAGGTTTCTGTGGAACATAAGAAACTAACTCACAGTTGACACTTAGAACACTATTTCTTCATCCAAGAATTAGTTTTTAAAATGCTATTTTGTTTTGAATTGGAAAGCTCAGTGAGTTGGTAGTGGGAAGCCATTCATTTCAAAGCTTGCCGGCTTCCATCCAGCTCTGTTCAGAAGAGTAGCTGGAAGCTGCTGCCATCAAATGGTTGTGCCGTATATGAACTGAGTTTTGGAGTTCTTGGTCCGGCCTCATGAGTGGGAATGTGAACTCCTTTGTCCTTTCCATGTTGTCCATTCCCCAGCAAAACAAATTGTAGTTGTCAAAAGTTGTCCCGGAAAGTGAGAATGTAGAGGCCAGGTACAGTTCTGCATGTGCCTTGGAGTTCAGTGATGAATTCAGTGCTTTTAAATCAGTCGTGTGAATATACAGGACTTCCACTCCTCACTCGGGGAGAGTCTGAAGTAGTTTTCAAGAGCTTTCTGATGATGCATTGAAAGAAAATCTACTTCAGAGAAAGTAACAAGTAGCTCCAGCACATTCTGAAATGATTGCCCAGGTCACTGCTTACCCTTAAGCACTCAAATGTAGTAGGATGAAATATGAAGCTCTACAGAGACAAAGGCTGCTGTATACTGTGGTATCACAGGCGTTACTGGAAAGGCTAATTAGCTAAAACTGATACCTAAGAAACAGGAAAAACTGACGGGTGATGTGATGCTCTGTCCTGTCCTGTCCTTCTGTATTGCAGGTGAAAGCCACATTCTGCGTTTCGTTTCCAACACTACGCTCAAGAATCGGATTAAACTAACATGGGAACGGTATCGCCCTCCAGATTATAGAGATCTCATTAGTTTCACTGTTTACTACAAAGAAGCGTAAGTAGACGTCGTCAGAGGCTAACTGGGGCAGTCTGAGAGGTAGTAGACAGTTCTGTTCTGACTGTTGGATAGCTCGTCCAGTTTGCATATTTCACCCTCAAGTCCTGCTTTTGTTCAAGTGCTTTTCTTGGTGGAGCAAGAGAGGATGGCTTTGATTGAAGCTTACAAATGGATTCCAAATCCAGGGGTCTAATGCGGAGCTCTTCTAAGTCATGTTCACTGAGATATTTCCTTCTCAAGTTGTAGTACTGACTAGAGAGTACCACAGGTCAGGAGTTTGCCCGATCATCTTGACGACATGTCTGCTCAGGGTTTGGGGTTATTTAGATTATCTAGCTTTGGTAGTTTTCTGTATTACTGTCTCTTGATAATGAAGGAGCGAGGTGGTTAATGGAGAGAGCCCGATTTCTTGGGAGGTGTCTCTCTGCCTTTGCACATGCTCGTAGTGTCTCAAATTTCAAGTAGTAAAAAATAAAAATGAGCACACTAATACTCTCCAAGCAGTATGGAGGTGTGAAAAGGGAGGTTCAGAATGCTGGTAATGACATACGGAGCAAGGCTGCGAGACACAGAAGCACAGATCGTTACGTCCAGCGTGGCTTGAAAAAGAATGTCATTGTGATGGTGTACTGTGGTGCAGTAAACTTAGTGCTGATGAGTCTATAGTAACTAATGACAAGAATAGTACTTTATGTCCTCTTGCAGCAGTGTTGCAAGGTAGGAAAAGCAGGACTGCATGACTACTATAATGTGCTTGTATTGTGTGGAAATAAAAGGGGGGGGAAAAAGCCTGTTGGATGGACTAGTCAAGTCCAGTCATGGAAGTTAGCATTGTTTATGGTAAAAAGCTCACCCACCATCAATAACTGTTCTGAGCTGCTTCTGTTTCATATATGCTTAGCTGAAGTCTAAATATGTCTGAAGCGTTTCACTGTCTGTTTGGATAAAAAAAGGTAAATTCAGTCTTTTCATGGAGAACTTTACCTTATTGCAATAAGCAGCTAAAGCTGAACTCTGATTTTGTATTGCCTGGAAATAAATACAGATTTTATTCTGTTTTATTCTGCTATGGAAGGCTAGTAAGCTTTATTTGTTTTATTGAGCAACATTGTAGTGAGGCACACTTAAAAATATATGACAATTTTAAAGAAAAAATAAATATCTTGTACTATTTTTTACCTTTAATGTTTCAGACCATTCAAAAATGTGACAGAGTACGATGGGCAAGATGCGTGTGGCTCTAATAGCTGGAACATGGTCGATGTTGACCTGCCACCAAACAAAGAGAACAACCCTGGAATTCTACTGCAGGGATTGAAACCTTGGACTCAATATGCCATTTATGTCAAGGCTGTTACCCTCACAATGATGGAAAACCACCATATTCATGGAGCAAAAAGTGAAATTGTATATATCCGAACCAATGCTGCAGGTGAGATCTTGGGCTCTTGGGTAAGAGGTTGGTAATGCTGCAAGTTTGCTTATTGTATTATTATGCAAGTTCTATTGTTAATACAGAAGTTTAATTTATGTGCAGATGACATGCATAATGCTAGAAGGTTTCAGTAATTATGAAAGCAGCATTAAGATTTGAATTAGAACTGTGGTGGTTTATACTTTATTTTCATTGGGAACTGTGTGAGTGTTTTGGAGTTAGGATTCCAGACTTTGTTCTGCTGGTCAAGGTAAACTGAAGTACGGCTTGGGATTGCAGCTGTATGTGGTTGCAGTCGAACCCTTAGTAAGTGTTGTTAGTGGGTCATAAGTAGAAAATCTTTTCTTTGAAATAGGATAGTGTTTTTTTTCTTGCAGTCTAGAAATGGATTGGGATTCACTTCAAAAGCTTGCATCGAAATACACTGGAGATGCCGTAGATGTAAATACTTCCCTTTTTCTTTTTCGTCCTCCAGTGCCCTCCATTCCCTTGGATGTTATTTCAGCATCCAACTCCTCATCCCAACTGATTGTGAAATGGAATCCTCCCTCTCTTCCCAATGGCAACCTTTCATACTACATCGTGCGATGGCAGCAGCAGCCTCAGGACAGTTACCTTTACAGACACAATTACTGCTCCAAAGGTAGGAAAACAAAACACGCTTGTGTTGAAATGCCTGTGACTCAGCCTGCCGGTGCGCTTTTACTGACCAGAGCTAAAGCCTGTACCCTGCTTTGCAACTCTTTTGTGCGTAACAGCAAGTAGAAAGGAATGGGTAAACATGGGATTATTGCTGTATTTGTAATACAGAGAGAAAAGAAACGAGCTGCCTCTGTTCTTCTCTTTTAAGATAAAGTCCCAATTCGAAGATATGCTGATGGGACCATTGATACAGAAGAAGCTACTGAACCCACCAAGCCAGAGGGATGTGGTGGAGAAAAAGGACCTTGTTGTGCTTGTCCCAAGACAGAGGCAGAAAAGCAAGCTGAGAAGGAAGAAGCAGAGTACCGTAAAGTCTTTGAGAACTTCCTTCACAACTCCATCTTTGTCCCCAGGTAATGGACTTTGGACACTTTCTCTTTGCAAGTGGGGCTAATAATGAGAATTTCCTAGAGCTGAGGCTTTCTGGACATGAAAGTATACATAGATAACACCTGAAACACATAGACATCACCTTTCCTTTTATGCGATACAATCCGCAGCCTTACTTTGCAGTTTCTTTTATTATTTTTGTATCTTTCTCAGTTTTAGCTAATAGTGAGTGTTCTTAGCTGTGTCATTGAAGGACTTTAGTGATGCTTTCTTTTCCAAGTCAAGAGTCACTTGAGGAGCTCTTTGTCTATAAGGATTTCGGAGGTGAGCAACATGTGGCAGACAAAAGGTTTCAAATGTGATCTTTCTCTGAATAGCCATTTAAGTGCTTGTGTTCCTAATCTGAAGATTTATTTGGCTTTGAAATGGAGGGCATAGTCACCTCACAGAATTGAAACTGGTCTTCCTTTCTCACTGCACTAATTGCAAAGGGCGTATTGGTTTCCTGGGTCTGTGCTGCAGAGAAGTATTAAATACGCCCACTCCTCCATGATAAACACGACCGCTTACACATTAAGTGGAATAGTAATGATTTTATGCTGCAACATAGAGTAGTTACTACTGAATTAATTGGCGATTTTGATCCTTGAGTTTCCAATTTATCCTTCATGTAAGCTGTTCTTGCTTTAGATAATTGGATCCTGGGGCCTAGCACACAGTGCGTAGCTGTTATGTTACAGTCTATAAGCAATCAGATTTTAGTCGTGTATGTTATCTTGTTGTCTTTGTTGGCAGGTGAAGTGTATGGTGTAGTGTTGTGTTTGAGAACTCGAAAGTGTATGGTTGCTGCTCATTAAAAATGGTTGATACTACACTCTGTTGTGGTTTTTTGGACCTTTATTCAAGGATGTGTTGGGTTGACTTGTTTGGGGTCGGGACTGTGATATGTGCAGTGCTTCTTAGCATTATCCAGAAAATTAGGAACTAAGTACTGTCTCTCTTTGGAAGTGGTACGTGTTCTGTCTGAGCTGGGTTTGAGTCACACGTAGCATTTGTGGTTGAACTTCTGCAGCGTTTCCCTACTGATGTTGAGAACCAGCAGCAAAGATGAGGTACAGAGAAGTAACAGCCACCGTAACTGGCCAGGGTGTAATTCCTGAGCAAAGTGAAAAGTTTGTAAATGTGATCTGATTTTGAACTTCATGAAATAGCACTGCAAGGAGTTTTGAAAGGCACATATTGGGTCTAAACTATTTGCAAGTCTGTTGCAAAGGAATTTTTCTATTTCACCAAAGCTTTGTCATTTAAAATGTTACCTACGCTCAAATTCTCTTGCATTCCCCCCCTCCCAAAGGAAATTCATAGAACCTTGAACTCGGTAACAAACAAACTGTCCAATTCACAAAGAATTTCCTGATAACTTGTCTGTTTCCCTTTTTTCTTAACTTACTGTCATAAGGGTATGTTTTGTCAAGAGCAAGGGCAGATAAGGAAGGTACAATGCTGAGAAAATAGCTGCATAGCCAAGCAACTTTAAAGAGGCTGTATGTCAGGGAAATTAAAGATTATGAGCTAGTGAGACATCTCCATGGGACAAATCTAAGCAGTTCATTACTTGCTGATGCCTTTTCTTTTTTTTCTGTTCTTTTCACTTTCTTTCCCAAGGGAGATTGTAATTAATGTGTTAATGCAAGCCTCAATAGTGGTATTTGTTTCCAGTGTTGTACCTGTCTCCAGGAAATTATGAAAGAGATGCAGCATATAATACAGCATGAAAATATTTGACTGAATGGCTTTAAGGTTGTTCAAAAAACCTGTTGATCTAATCTTGTGTGCAACTTCTGGATGACCCCAAGTGTATTACTGCAGTGGTGAGGTAGCTTTCAAACATTAGGACTGGTTAGTCTTGAAAATTCACAACCACAGGAGGAGGAGTTATTCTTCAAGTTTTTTGGTTCTCTAATGAGCAGGATGAGACGGCCTCTGTGTGTAGCAGAAGGTATTTGAGAAGTAACGTAAAAATTGCCATAAAGTATGAGAAGACCTAGTTTTATGTTAATGACCCACCTTTTTTTTTTTAATTTGATTTTGTTTTTTATAGTGTTATTTTTAGTTTTTGTCTTGCATTTCTCTTCCTTCCTCTCCCTTAACAGTATAGATGAATTTTCATGTTTTTATCTCTAGACTTTTTCTTATTTCCTTGGATGCTTGTTTTTTGTCTTTATCTGTGCCTTTCATGAAAGCAGGAAGCTGCTTGACCAAAAAGCAGTGGTGTCAAATCTCTTGATGTTTTAATCATGTTTGCCTTGTGGTTATCCTGCAGGTCTTTTTTTCTTTCTGATAGAACTGTAGTTTTCTCAGCAAGTTTTGTGTTGCTTTATCTTTTCCCCCAAAGGCAAGGTAGGCCTGTAATACTTCTGGGTTTTTTTCCTCTTCCACCCAGATACCACCAAAGAGTTGAAACTTCATGCATCCCATAAAAGCAGTAATAGGTTAAGTCATGCTTTTTGGGTTCTCGCATTGGCATATGCTTTTGTTGTTGGCATCCCATGCGCTTTTAGTGGTTCAGAAGTTCTTTTTCGCTGAGTTAAAGCAGTAAATGAATACTCATCTTCAGCAAGGTGAATAGGTTTAGTAATGTCCATAAATACCAGTGTAAAGGAGGTGCAAGTGCTTACCTCTCCTATGAAATTCCCCCATACCCCACAGACAAGTTAAGACATTTGCTTGTATGTTGCTAAAAAACAATTTCTTCGTAACTTAGGAAGCTTTTTTTCCTTCTCTTCGTTTATTTCTGTGCTGTGGTTTACATGGCATCTGAGAGTGTCAAAACGACTACTGAAGACATAGTAAAAGGATTTTGGAAAATTTTGTAGTGAAGTCCTAAAAAAAAATTTCATCCAACCTCTGCCAGAAGATTTCAAAACCAAGTCAGCCTGGTTTTGGCTCTCTCTGCAGCATGCTGTTTTGCGGCTGAGTGTACTAAGACAGTATATTTGACAGTGAATGAACTTCTCCTGTTGAGTCATCTTCCTGTTGTGTGAGGGAGGCCCTAGCTGCCTGGTTTGTAACTCGCTCTCTCATAGAAATGTGTTAGACTTCACCTCTGTCCCTGATAACCTTGCACTGACCTGGTGCTACAGGGGCACTGGCTAAGGGATTTCAGGTGGGCTAGGATTCAAGCCAGAGCTGTTTTTGTAGTGTGACTCTTACATTCTTCTTTAACTCCCCAGGTGCATTGCTTTCCAGGTGTGAGCAGTCCTGCAGACCACGGAGACTGAAAGAGCAGGAGCTGGAGAAGCCAGCTTGCCCTCTGTAGTTAGTGCCCCTGTGCAAAACAGCCTTGGATCTGACACAAGACCAAGTGACAAGTCAAACGTGTGGCAGTCATGTGTTGGTTAGCTAATACCATCCAGATGATTGTAAGAGTATTTTCATATTGACGCTTGCGCTGATCGTCAGGCCTGTCCACTGCAACAGTTTCTTAGAATGACAAAGTAGTAGTGTTGCTGTAAATCCTCAAATTTTTAACTCTGCCTAAATTTCATACGGATGCCAGTAAAGCAAAGCAAACTGCTCGGTGAACTCTTTGCTATACACAGTATTAGTGCTGTATTTTCTCATATAAGAAGATTGTTCCTTTGCAGAGCTTTTGGGTGAGAGAAGTAGATACAGATTACCACACGTTAGCAGTGGTTAACATTCGCAGTCTTCAGCCGCCTTCCAAAGTTTCGTTTCTCAGCACAATACATTCAAAGGTCTGTAATTTCATTGCAACTGAAAAGAAAGTTCAACCTATTGAGAGTTAGCTTTGCTCGTCCAGCAAACCTCAAATCAATTTTTTCTTCAAACCTTTTCAACCTTTAGCATCAACATAACTGTCATTAAATACTAATCTAGGCAACAGTGAAGCTATTTTTGCTATCTGGTTTATTGTGTGAGGTCAGAAGTTTGTGTGTGAATCTTGGGGCACAGTGTGAGCTTCAGAGTTTTGGTTGGTTTCTGACCAGACGAGAGGGTAATGGGATGTACTGACGTCCTGCAGGTTCAGGTTGAGAGAAAGCTTTCATCTTCTTTTGCAGTTTCCTTTGTTTATCTTTTTTAATAGCAGAGTTACCCGTTTTACCGGGTCTTTTTGCACAGTTTCCCTGGAGCTGGCGAAAAACCAGATTCTCTCTAAAGAGACCTTTTCTGTACCTACCTGTCTGCTTCACAGACCCGATCGGAAGCGGAGGGACGTGTTCCGAATCGCAAATGCCACTTTGGCTGCTCGAAACAGGAATGCGACTGGGACAGATCACTTCACCAACGCTTCTGACACAGAGGAGAGTGAGGTGGAATACCCGTTCTTTGAGACCAAAGTGGATGGCAAGGAGAGAACTGTGATCTCCCATCTCCAGCCTTTTACTCTTTACCGCATTGATATTCACAGCTGCAACCATGAAGCTGACACGCTTGGTTGTAGTGCTTCCAACTTTGTCTTTGCAAGAACCATGCCTTCAGGTACGCTCTCACAAGTATACAGCTTCGTTTTATTTTCTGGGGAGAGATCCATCTCGGGGAGGATGTACTGTACGAAAACATTGGGGTATAATAAAAAAATTCTATGCAAGAAGATAAACTGGAACTATATAAAACTTTGTTACAGTAGTTTAATGTCCTTGACTGGTCTCTTGTGTGTACTGAGCGAGACGTACTGAGCCTGTCCTGTGATCGGGAGAAGGGTAGAAGTGCGTGCGTTGACTACTGAGACAATTATGAGAGAATCTGTTTCCCAGATATACAGGTGAGACCCACAGACATGGTGGGTTCAAAGGTTTTATCCTGCAGTTCCCTGTACGCTGAATGGAGACAGGGGAACATTTCTCAGCTAATGTTTAGTTTTGCTGTGTTCACTCTGAACTGTTTGCAGATGTTAGTTTTGCTGGTGGGAATGTTTGCCAAATGTTTCTTCCGTCACAGAATGACCATGCATTTGTCCAGCCTGGAAACAGGAGGGCTACTGTGTTGCTTTGTGCCCAATCGCTGGCATCTAGAGTATTTCAAATAGGAGGCATTGAATGCTCTACTCGTGTTTGGGACTTCTACAGATTGTACTTCTTCTGAGAAGAATAGAGATGATTTTAGTGTAAGCTCATTGCATCCAGCAAAGAGCTTCTGACTCTAGCAGATGTCTGGGAATATTTGATGCAGAATGGTAGCAATTTTGTTTTGTTTCTGGAAGGAAAGAGTATCATAATCCAGATCCAGCTGTGTCTGTAAAAAAGCAAAAAGTATTGCTTATTTCAAGGAAATAAGGAAATCTGTGAGATCAGGGAAAAGGAAATAAGTGTTCCCAGATTTTTAGCGCATGGCTCTGAAAATTAAAGGCTAAACAATTCTGTTTTCTTCTAAACTTATCAACTGTATTTTTTAAGAATTGGTCTTTTTTTCTTAGACTGAAATGGTCTTTATATTTCTGTTAAATTTTGAATAAACCACATAAAATTATCAGGAATTAAATAGGGATAAAGCAGTTCCTGAATTGCGATGAGACTTGGCTTCAAGCTGTGCTAAGTTTCCTAAGATGGAGTGTTTTAGGAAAGGGATGTCAGTGGGGCAGACCTGGTGCGTTCATAGCTGCTTGCAGACAGGTTCCCACATTTGGTGGGAACGGCCACCAGCACCGTTTTGGTGTGGTGCAAAGTTTGGAAGAAAGAATCAGATGCTGATAAACAGGGGTTTTTTGGCACCCTGAGCGCAGTGACTAACACAGAGCCCATACCTGGTGAAGCTGTGTATGCTGCGCTGTTTTTCTGGCCACCAGCAGTTCAGGGACGGCTAATCTCTCCAGTGGGCCCCTAGCCCCATGTGTTTTGTTCTCTGCATCTTTGAATAGTGCCCACTGCAATGCTTTGATGCCTACAGAGTACTAAGAACCTCTTATTTTCCTCAGCTGTTGCCGAAGTTCCTGTTTCAGACATAGGTATTCTTCTCACATTGCTTGTAAATATTTTACAGAGGGAGCAGATAACATTCCAGGAACAGTAGCATGGGAAGCAAAAGAAGAAAACACTGTCTACCTGAAGTGGTTAGAGCCTGTGAATCCAAATGGGCTGATACTAATGTATGAAATCAAATATGGTCAGCATGGAGAGGTGAGGATTTGACATGTGTCTGTTAAGAGTTACGTCTTGTAACTCATAATTTATGCACAAGGTGGGATCTTTCTTAACATGCTTCTGTGCAGTGCAGCAGACCAAAGATAGAAACTGTGATTTCAAACACCCAGCACCAACCAGCGTGCCCTTCATTTTGTTTATTTTGATGGTTTTTTAATTCCACTTACCTCCTTAAGGTGCGTGAAGAACAGCTAATCAGATGGGGCTTTTACTTAGAAAAACTAGCTTAGCCTGCAGCTGTATTGTTTTCTCAAGAGTGAAGGAATGTGAAGATACTAACATGAACTGTAAACTGCTTTTTTTGTTTTAGGAAAAGCGGGAATGTGTTTCCAGGCAGGAATACAAGAAGCTTGGAGGAGCTAAACTCACTCATCTGAACCCTGGAAACTATTCTGCTAGAGTTCAGGCCACTTCGTTGGCTGGAAATGGGTCATGGACTGAGCCAGTCTCTTTCTATGTGCAACCCAAATGTAAGACAAAAATGGGTTTTGGCTGTGTCAAACTGGGGGACTGCTGTCTTTTTTTAATAATTCCTGATGTTTACGTATGTAGCTGGGTGCATGAGCCTCTTGCCTATACTCGGAATACTCCTCTTATTTACTGATGGTTCTTTGGGAACTCTTTCCTGTTCCATTTTTTTTGGCAAGTGTTGACAATCCAGGAGGTGTATCTGAGGTGTAGTCCTTTTCTTTTGTGCAAAATGCATGCATTTCCACACTGTTGTAGCTTCCTGTGATGTGCAGCTATGTTGGGAATGTAATGTTAGCCATAACATGGAGCTGGATTGTACAAAACCCTGGCAATAAGGCACACCTGCTTTAAATTGCAAAATAATTCAAGAAGCAAATCATTTGTTTAGATTTTTGGCTGGCAGATTTTTTTTGAATATCAAAACGCTTTTTCATATGACCTACTCCGAGTGATGTTACATAAAGATAACATCCTGATGCTGGTCCTGGCAGTGGGAATGGTTTATACTTTGGAAGAACACCACCGTAGTGTCCACAGAGACCCCATCAAGAACTTCCGTATTTAGTTGTAGAGCAGATGTACCCACAGAAAACTGAAACCCCCATCTTCTGTTCCTTTTTGGATTTCGAATTGCTGGACTTGGAAGAACTTGAAGTTAAGAGCAGTGTGTGTATATTCTGAATATAAGTATCAGTGTTTGCAAGTTGAACAAAAGGTGGAAAAAAGGTGAATATGCAAGTAAATAATTACATATTGTTCACTGAGGAATCTAAGTCCTTAAGCATAACTTGTGAAACCCCAGACAGATGCTGTTCTGTACAAAATTGATGCTTTTTACTGTCTGTTTCCTTGTTCTACTCATCTGCAGTCAGGGAGCGTTTCTGAGTACATTTTTCCACATCAGACAAGGAAATGAGTACTTTGATTTCTTCCCTGTATGGAAATACACTGAGTGGGTTTTGAATGTTTCTTTGTTAATGGGGATTTTATACAAACCCTAATACAATTGTTTTCTTGTTGGTTGCAGCAGCAAACTATGGGAACTTCCTGCACTTGATAATAGTGCTCCCTATTGCTTTCCTGCTCATCATTGGGGGACTGCTGATAATGTTGTATGTCTTTAACAAAAAGAGGTGAGTTGTATATGCTCTACATTACAACTGCAGGAGAGGAATGCTTATTTTCAAATCTGTGCTCGTAGAGCAAGTTACAAATTAAAAAGAGAAATGGCATTCAGAGGACTCGAGAAGCTGAAGTAGATTCTGCCTTGTTGGTGTGTAAAAGGGGGTGGTTTAGAGTTACCAGTGAGCATCTGGCTGCTGCTTGAGATATGAAGAGGCTTTTTATTACAGTATCATGTTTGAGAGGGAAGAGGAGGGCTTGTCAGGAACATATCTACTGGGACAATGATGGCAGACACTGAACCTATATCATCAGAAGATTTGACTGAAGTATGAGTCAGTATAAATCACAGAAACTTAGTTCTGTTTAGGCTAATTTGATTTCTTGCAAATTCTAGAGGTTTTTGGAAGTCTTTATATCCACTTGAAAAATTACTTTCTGGACAGAGCAGTCTTGGGAGCAGTTCTATTAATCTGTTTTCCTCAGTTTTCTTTTTTGTAACTAGTTTGTTTCTTTTTTAATCTATTTAATTGAAATAAATAATGATAACTTAATAGAAGCCAGTGCAAATGTTCAGCCTCGCAACTTTATAGGTATGGAGATTTTTTATTACACTCATAAATTATGCTCATTGAGTATCCTGTTATTTCCAGCTTTAAGTCACTTGTAGTATCGCAGACAGTAGTACCAGTTCTTCTCAAGTACTCTAGAAAGGGCTTTATATCTAGTGAAGTACAATAGCTGCTTGGCCTTCCCTTGGGCTCTCCTAGGTGAAATGCCTGATAACTACTTCTTCAAACTGTTGTTCTAACCCACAAGAAAGTTTTGTCTTTGATTTTTTGACAGCTGGTTGATAATGTGATTTCTACAGCCTGCCTTCTGCAAGAGCTCTCACACTGAATAAATAAATCTTATTCTGAAAATCACCCCGCATCACCCCAGTAAAACTGGGCGGGGAAGGACACAGCTAGGGACAGTATGCGTGTGTTTGTAAAATAAAATAGAAACACTTATAAAATAGTTGAATGGGATTTCACATTGAAAACAGCCTTGCACTTCGCTAGATCACCTCTCTCCCACAGTAGAGCAGATGATGTCAAAGTGTGTTCGCAGCCCCAAGTCTCCTGGGTTGTATTACTGTACAGCAGCCTTTCTTAAACGAAGTTTACTCAGCAGCTCAAAGTACCTTGTGTTTACGTTTTTCTGGTACTGGTTTGGCGTAGAGAAGGCTGCAGTTTTCGTGGGAAAGCTATTCTGGGATGTTTTCCCATTGATTATGTGAGGTAAAATAAGAAATCGGGTTGTCCCCTTTGTCTGAAAAGCTCTCCACATACAGTACATAATACTCTGTGGTTGAGCAAATGGTGGAAAAGCTGTAGAAGAGGTGGTCTGAAATTTACTTAGGCTTAAAGATTAAAAAAGAAAAAATATATTTCAACAGGAACAGTGACAGACTGGGCAATGGAGTACTTTATGCTTCTGTGAACCCCGAGTACTTCAGCGCTTCAGATGGTAAGTGTGGCCGTACGCTTGTGATGCTTTTCCTTTCACGTAGTCTGTATCTGACTTTGAAAGGTATGAAGCTCTGAAAGGGATGTTGTAAAACACCTTTCTCTCTTTGTTTTATTAGCATAGCCATGGAATCCATCACTGATAATAAGTGAATGTCACCTGTCTATTGAAACTGGGGAGTTTCTGAGGGTTTTTTTCTGTAGATTATTCAGCTGAGGCTAATTTGGATGCATTAGTTTCACTGTCAGATTATCTACTCGTCCAGTGGTGTTTTCACTGGAGTGAAGGAGGAATTCATGAATTAATCTTTAATGTTTGCCCTTTTAAGCCCTGTTTTGACCTATTGGAACAAACCCGCTGCTTGTTTCTGGGTACTTCTCATGTGGAAAAGGGTAGCGCTTAAAAAATACTTTCTCCTTACTTCCCATGTCAATAAAGCTCTCCAACAACCTTTCACAGTTAGAGAAAGAGAAAAGCAATATTCTGGGCTTCTAGACACACCACATGCAGAAATTTTGTCGTAAAATGAACTCGGATGTTTAGTGTAATTCATATTTGTTTCTCTTATCTGGAGTATAGTGTCTCTAGCTGGCAAACTGTTTTCTTTAAAGCTAGTTTCAGACTGCCCTAATGTATTTGTGACTGATGTATATATTTGGCAATGACAGTATTCAGAGGTTTTAGACTGTGGCAGTGTTTAGATCCCAGCTGGTGTATTGGTGCTGAGTGCTCCGCTAAAAGAGCGAAATAACTGTAGTTCTAAAATCAGATGTGGGGGTTTGGGGGGCATCTTTAATTTCTTAAAGTTTTCTGTGAGAGACACAATGTGGATCATGCTCAAGTGTTTAAAACCATCCAGGAAATAAAAATTCTTTAAAGCAAAATTGCTGTTCCTAGAACAGTGTGCTTTCTTAGTTTTGCTTTCCGTATGTCTGTGTTACTTTCCTGTACTTCACCACTGCAGGAAGCTGTGCCTGCTGATGGTGTAGATGAGCTTGCCAGTTCTTGTCTTGCTGTCCCTGAGCAGCAGCAGGACCTGAATAGCTTGGCAGTCCAGGGATCCTCGGCGTCTCCAGAAAGCCCTTGTGCTGTGATTGTTGTAGAATGGAGAACTCTGGACATTCAGCTTTCTGGCTAAATGAATGAAGTAAAAAAATAATACAAAAAGCAACTGTGTTCTTACTGGAACCCTTGCTTGTTAGATAATTAATCCCCACCCCCACCTTGAGGTGTGGTTGTCTGTAATGAGCATGGGCCTGTACTGTATGGATTATGTACCTGTGGAGCTCTTCGAGCGCAGGAGGAAATTGGAATATTAGATTAATTTCCTTGAGGCGTCATTTCTTCTGCTTATGGTTTAGTTTGGTGCTACTGCTGTAGGCTTCTTGCCAGAACAGTGTTTCCAAAAGCCCCCAGGAGGCTCATGGGTTGAGCTGGAGTAGCAGTGGAAGACTTTATGGTTATTTTTTTATAGCAGCACCGTTAGGGTTAAAGGTCTGTCAGTGTTCATGCTATAATCCTCTATTTTTGCATCCTGTCATTTCACCCATCCAGAGCATGTGACACAACTGTCCCCTCCTTCAGTGACTGATAGGCAGCAGCATCAGTGACTACTCGGATGTCTTCTTGCCTGAGGCAGTCCTCCCTCGTGGCAGTCACCTTCTGAGATCTCTCTTCTGCCTCAGATCAAAGACTTGCAGCGGCAGCAAGTTCTGCCTTTACTGGTGCAACAGTGTGTGTGCAAGTGATTAGAATAGTTTCATGCGAAGAGCCTACTAGATCAGAGAGTCTGTTTCCCTCTAGTCATAAAATCAATCTGTTTAATGGAGAATACAGCAGGCACTGAACTGATACAGATGATCAAGTATCTTTGATGCTGTCTGGAGGAATTAGAAAATCAAGGATCCCAAGAAAAGCTCAGGCCTGAAGTATTGATTCAGGCCTCTTTCCCACCCTTGTTTTGTGCTTTGAGGTTCCTTATTTTTGTCCCCTTGCATCAGTAGCCTAGTGAGGCCACTTCAGGTCCATCTACACATTTCTTCAAGATTGTTGGCGTGCCAAGCATCTACTTACCTATGTCTGGGAAAGACCACGGACTATTTACATGTATGGTGCAAGGTCTCAGCATTGTGCGTAGTGTTTTTTACAGTAAAATTGTTTGGGCAGTTGGTATCGTAAAGCAGTGAGTGGTCGCACCACTCGCAGAAGTGGAACACGTGGCCTGTTTTTTCTCTCCTTAGTGTATGTTCCAGATGAATGGGAGGTGCCCCGTGAGAAGATCACCATGTGTCGGGAGCTTGGGCAGGGCTCCTTTGGAATGGTGTACGAGGGGATAGCCAAGGGAGTGGTGAAGGACGAGCCGGAGACCCGGGTGGCCATCAAGACCGTCAATGAGTCCGCAAGCATGCGTGAGAGGATAGAGTTCTTAAACGAGGCCTCGGTAATGAAGGAGTTCAACTGTCACCACGTGGTAAGTCATGAAAATGTAACGAGGCTGTGGTGCTTATTGGCGTGAGGGCGGCCAGGGCATGTCTTCGCTCACTGAAGTGGGAACTTGGAATTCTAGCTTCAGCTCTGCGCTACTTGATAATATTGTGAAACAGGAGTCAGAAGGTGGAATCGAATCTACTTTCAAACCTTTCCCACAGGTTCACAGGTATTTGGGGCTACATATCAACATGAGTAACGATTACTGCAGTTTAATTAGCTGTATTTGTAACTGAACATTTGTTTTTCTCTTCCAGGTTCGGCTGCTTGGCGTTGTTTCTCAGGGCCAGCCTACGCTGGTTATTATGGAGCTGATGACACGTGGAGACCTCAAAAGTTACTTGAGATCATTGAGGCCAGACACAGAGGTGAGTCGTGAGCCGCTGGATGTTTTTTTCTTTCTTCGGTTAGAATCGTCTTGAATGAAACAGCATCACGTTGGAAGCAGCAGGCAATTACCCTTTCTTGTCCTTCTCCTTAAGCTTTAATAACAAAACATGGGCTGCTCTGATTTGCAACACCTTTGTTTCATGAGGTAGCCATTGCAAACAGTCATGTACTGCATGGAGTAGGTCCCTTCCTGTGTTACTGCGTCCTGTTTTCCAGATTTGGATTAAGTCTCTTGTCTAATTTAATTTCTCGTCAAGATGTTAAACAAAAAATTGGCTATATGAAGGGTGCATGTTTGGGTAGTTGTTTCATGTTGTATACCCTGCCTACTGTCTCTGCTGGAAAGTAAAAATCTAGTATCTTAGCTAATATGTCTAGTCTAACACATTGACCATCAGTGTAACAGCTACAATTGCCACATATGATACAGGGTCTGAAGAATATAGATGACACATAGGTCACTTGCCACTGAAATCATAGTGTAGACTATATAGGAAATTAGCTCAGCAGCTTTTGTCCTTGGTCTAGAAATTCTGATGTGAGTAACTTCAAGGAACAGAACACGAGCATTATATGTGCACAAGAGAATGAGGGCACTGCACGTAGCAAGAACAGTTGCTTGAGAGATTGGATACAGAAAATAACCATACTGAGTACAGGATTCAGAGAATGCCAAAGTAAACAACTAGCATTTATTATTATTAATGTTTCAGCTTATGCGAAATAGTTTTGGTTGAATTCAACAAAGTTGATAAAAAAGACAGTGGTATTATATAGAAATTACCAAAACGAAGAGCTCTGTACCTGGCTTTTCTGTCTTGTATGCTGATGCTCTCCAAAGCAGTCTGAATTTAGGCCTGTGCCTAAATTCCCTGCCTTCCTTGATATGCATGTAAAGCATGGAATAAAGTCATCTGAGGACCTGTATGAGGAGGAAGGCAGGATGCTTCGACAAGGTGTGGATGGAGGACTTGCCTGACCGCTGGCATTACTGATAATTTAACCATGCAGCTTCCATACCTATGCCCCCTGGGGATTCAACTCATGGTGGTCCATCTGGGCTTTCTTGGTTGGATCTTCTGGGCTCCCATGAGGTATGTTGCACTCAGCTCTTGGGAGCCTGGAAGTAGTGGGTATGTCTCGTTATCGCAACACAAAGTAGCACAGTTTGAAAGTGGTTGCGGGACTGGACACGAACACTTTCCGTGGAAGGCTGGGTAAGGGACTGTTTAATCTCTGGGTGGGAATGTGAAGAAGTTCAGTGACTCGATCTGTGCGCTTTAGGATCTTTGTCATTAGCAGCATTTAGTATGTAACGCCATGGTTGCGGTTTACTCCGTCAGCGATAGTTATTCAGAGGGTGTAAGGCTTAGGCAAATTCATACTGGTAAGGATGGTGGGACTTAACTGATTGCGTATAAGTACCTGAACTCCTTCATCCATGAGATGAGAATGGCAGAAGCCATGTATCCATGGTACTAAAGAGCGAATTGGCTTCAGAAGAAATTATCCCATAAGCTTTTTCTCCTATTTACAAATAGAAACAATTCAAGAGACATCTGGTTATGGAGAAATGGGGAGCAAGTAATGAAATCATTTAACATTATCTGGTTGTTTGTGAAGATGGTAGAACAGCAGAAGTCTCTAAAATAAGCCCTCTGCTTTGTGTCTCAGAACTTGTGTGGCAGAAGGACGGACATTTCATAGGCGTAAGATAACATCCTTATACCAAAAAGTCTTTCTGGCTTGTATTCCCTGAAACAGAATGTCCTGTAATAAAATAGCTGTTTAGGAGTTCAGTTTGTAACCCAGCTTGGTATGGCCAGTTTTCCCACTAAGCAGATGCTATAGTGTATGTAATCATGAGTTTCTCTTCAGCCTGGATCATGGCAGGCTGAATTGTGATAATGTGAATTTTTTTTTTTTTTTTTGCAAGGGGGGTAAGGGTAAGTAAAAATTTTAAAAAATAATACGTTACAGTTTGATGTAGAAATAGTATAGTCACTTTTTCTTTCACCCCACCTGTTTTATCTTCTTAATCTTGCTCAGAATAATCCTGGCCAGACACCTCCAACTCTGAAGAAGATGATTCAGATGGCAGGAGAGATTGCTGATGGGATGGCATACCTCAACGCCAACAAATTTGTTCACAGAGACCTTGCTGCGAGAAACTGCATGGTGGCAGAAGACTTCACAGTGAAAATTGGAGGTGGGCTTTGGTGACTTTTACGCAAACTAAAAGCATCATCCTGAAAAATCAGTATCTTAGAAGGCATTTTAATTTTTTGAAAGCTGCTTGAAAGAGCTTTTACAACTTAGCTCTATTTCAAATTTCTGCAGAACGAAATGTGTTCCTTATGAAGGGTTGCTGTGATTTAAGACCTGTGAGCAGTCAACACTGAGTTGAAGCTCTTGGAATACCTCTACGTTCCAGTGAGGAAGTAGTATAGTGTGGGGGTTTAAAAAGAGCTAGTGCAGCAGTGATTTGAGGTGCAGATGCTGCAGACATCTGGGTGGATGGCGTAGTTGCCACTGGTGTGTCATTTGCTTTTTTTGTTTGTGTGCAAAAATAATTCCACCTCCTGTTTGTTGATACAGGAATAAGAATTTTAGGAGTATTTTAAAGCATATCTGATTTGGAAGTGGAATGTAAGGCTTGACTTCAGCTGGGTGCTTTCCAGTCTGAACTGGAAGTTCTGCTTTCCGGGCAACAGAATGGCTTTTCTTCTGCTCTGCTGTTAGAACACCACTTTTTTTTCCCTTCACCACCCCTCCAAAATAGTGTCAGATGAGTTTTTTCAGAATTCTCTCCAGAGAGGGTGATTTTAAGCTTTTGGCTGTTTTCGAGTTGTGCATATTAAAATAACATGTATAGCAACAGCCTTCTGCTGTAGGAAACTAATTCTTTTTCTCTAAGCTTAACTCAGCTATTTTGATAATTTGTGTAAGTAATCCTGTCATTTGGGAAAAAGAAAAAATGATTTCATTTTGAGTCAGTTAATTAGGAAATAAGGTCTTTGGGGGATTTTGTGCATTTTCTGCAGGTTTGAGGGAAGTCAGCCTGAATCCTTCCCATTCCACTCCTCCCCTCCCCAGCATGTTTTACAATTCTTCGAACTGAAGATGGTGTATTTCTTCCCTTTAACATGGTACATGGTTACCCCGAAAGCATTTCATGAAATATGCTGCACTGCTCTCATTTGTGTACTAGGATTGAAAATCCCTTCGTATAGAAACAGTTTAGCAGCATCTTGACTAGAACACGCCAACTCAGAGTGTTTCTATCTCAGAAGAGGAGCTTTATGCTACACTATCCTATGCTCGTTGTGTATCTTTTTCTTATTTGCATTACATTTTTAAAGAATTTTCCATTCAGCCAGGATAGTCACCCTGGTATGTGGGAGTGATGGAATAGCTGCACAGATGGGCTTTTTAGTCATAATCACTGAGGGTACCGGTGTCCGTAGCAGACCAGGAATGAGGAGGATCAATGTTGGATCACTCATCCAAGCCTGGTAACAATGACATCCATGCAGTGGTAATAATGACTGAGAACTGGAGGGGTCCTGTCCTCTTTCCACTCCACTTTTCCCAGGAAAAAAACGGGCACCTACAGGTCTATTGATAAAATGAATTTTGCCCTAGCTCTGTTATGTTAGCACACAGCATTTAATATTAGCAAGAGATGTGATGCCACCTGATTTAACTTTTTCATTCGTGTCCAAAAACTTAGTAACTGGTTTCAATAAGCTAGTCCAAGACCCAGCAGTTACGTGTGCATCAAACTGATTGTACAGACAGAAAATGCTGGAATGAGTCTGTTACCATCAGGAGATGAGCATTGTTACATCCAAGTCTTGCAAATGCTTATGCATTTACAGATAAGGACATGCTTATAACCCGAAGTATGTCTTTAATAATCGTCTGTGTTAGTCACGAATGAATAGCCTAATCCTCTGTAGTATTTGGAACGGTGTATTACATGGGAACTGGAAATTACCTTTGGGGAGAGGAAAAAAATGGGAGAGAAGCATTTACTACTTTAGGTGAGATTCTTCAGTTAGAGACAATAGTATTAAGTGCTAAAGGAGCTCTTTACACTCTTCGAAAAGGAGAGTCAGTCACTGAATGTTGGGAACAGAGTAGTGAATTACATGGCCTTCAGAAGATTTAGCTTACTGCAAAGCTTGAGCATAAATCCTGGAACTTTTAATATTAATACATTTATGTCGTTCCAACTTCTCACCCCCTGAAGTCAGCGGTAAAAACATCTGTTGGTTTTGTTGGGAGGGAAGCTAACCAGCCCTAAGGCAGCATCTAAAGTGCCTGCAAAGTAAAGTGTTGTGGTAACGGATTGCAGATTGTTTGCACAAAATTGTGATTCTCTGCTGGCCACAGTGGCTTGTAATAAGCGGAAATGTTCATCGTGTTATTATGCAAACTCAAAACATTTATACCTTCTAGATTTTGGCATGACAAGAGATATCTACGAGACAGATTATTATCGTAAAGGAGGGAAAGGTTTGCTGCCTGTCCGCTGGATGTCCCCTGAATCACTGAAAGATGGAGTCTTCACAACGCACTCCGATGTCTGGTAACAAAAAAAGGGCCTCGAAAAACTGTTTTAGTCCCTCTTCTTTCTAGCCTCTTCTCTTGTTTTAGTAGACTTAACTATACTGCTTCTCCTGTCTCTTCAAAGGTAACTTTTTTCCACTGTGAAGCTTTCTGCTTTATATCTTGTGTTTACATTGCAAAAATCAAAAACTTGTGAGGTTAAATTCTGCTCTCGGAGAGAGCAGAATTACATGGATTTCCAAAACTGGAAGTGGCGGCCTGTTTCCTGCTGTGGGTTGTAAAATCAGTTGTGCAGTGAAAAACATTACCTTCACCTGGAAGAGCAAGTTGTCATTTTTTCAAATTGCCCTCCTTCAAGAAAAGCATTAAAAGTTGCCAAGAATATAGAAAGGTTCATAGTGCTGACCTGCTTTTCTATCAAAACCTTCTGTGTAAATAACTCCGCTTTCCCGCAGATGGTTTGTGTACACTAGCAGGTTTTTTCTTGGGAGTTCTCCCTTGCGTATATCCATTTGGAGCTTTGTTTGCTTGTTTTATATACCGCAAAATGCAGAAATTGGTTTTTTTCTTTAAAAGCACATTGCCTAGTTGCTGTATTTGTGAAGTTATTAATAGAGGCATTCAGGAGCTTTCAAAATATTCTTCTTAGAAGAAATAATACTCTGGAACAATTCCCCCTCCACACACACCCCCAAAATTCTGCAGATAGGTAGGGAGAACTTGGCAGAAGATGAACGTGTACTGGCAAAACCTCTGCTCTGTCTTTTATGGTTTCTCTGCCTTCCTAACAAGATCTTTTTACTGCTGATCTGTTACAGAATTGGCAGCTGATTGCCTCCAAATGGCTAGAAGTCAGTAGGAATGGTATTTTAGTAGTAAACTGCATTTTCTTTAACAGCTGGAGGATTTGGGAGTCAGTGGACTGTCATCCACAGCACTAGCTTCAAGTGAAAGGGTCATAAGAGGAATTAATATAGCACATGAAAAAACACAGCACCAGAACATTACTTTAATTTTTTTGTGTACGGCTAGTAACTTATTTATGAATCCAGTAACCCTCAAACTTGGAAATAGATGAAAATAACCACTTGGAGTTGAAGGGGGGAAGCCCTGTATCGGCCATTTATCTAATGGAACAGTGCAGGCATGCTTTTGGCAGTCCCCCTGCAGTAGAAGAATTTTGGGACTTGTAATGGCTTCACAAAGCAGACGTAAATTTGGAATATATTGCTAGAAAATCTGCAGATGTAAAGCTGAGTGAGCCTGGAGTTGAAGAGCTGGCAGTCCTGCCCGTTCTTACCGCACAACCATAACTTTTCAAGTCCAGCCGTCATCTCCAGCCATTGTATCAAAAGTGGGACTGCAGCGGGTCAGGTGTTCAGCTTTGACATACTGCACTTGTTCCATACATGCTTTCCTTTTAACCTCTAAATATTAAGTGACGTTATTGTTTAAACATAACTCAAATTCTAGACACACACACACACACACCCAGATATGATGCCAAATCAAGCATCAGGAGTTAAATTAGTGCTTTAGCTGTTGCAGGAAGTACATGAGCTCTCCTTGCAGTGCGAACAAGATTTGGCATTCATCGGTCCAAAGCAGGGTTGAGCAAACAGTATGGCAGTTTATCAGTGGGACAGTCTGCGCGAAATATTCTAGCCAGATTCACACCAAGGAAAGTAGCTTACTGATTATAAGGCTGGAAAACTTAGGAGGAGGAGGAGTAAAATCTGACTTGAAAGCACCGAGAGGAAGAAAATGTTCTATGGAGACTAGCTCCACAGCTCTCATCAGTATTTCAGACAGCTACCCCTTGGGATGGTTTGTCAGCTTAATTGTTGGAAGTGACTTATTCTGAAATTTGGTTTACATAGGTGTAGTATCTTAAGGTACAAAAAAACCCTGGTTCAGCGTGAGGAATATGCTGCTTGTTTAGAACACAAATACATCTGCGTTTGCCGTGGGTATCTACAGCTATAGATTCAGAGTTTTCCATCTGAATTTGAAATGTAATGGAGCTTGACTCATCACTCTCATGAAGTAGTGTCTATTTACCTGATTTGCTTATGCCCAAAGCGATCATTCCAGTTTACTTCTCGATAACTTTTTGACCAAACACTGTACCTTGAAGGTCTCTTCGTGCCAGGAAAAATCACCTGACTACTGGTATTGGTTCAGGTTTTGAAGCTGCTTCATGTAAACTGTGTAGCTTGGCCGTTTTGGGGGCCATTTTTTTTCATCAAACAGTAAAAAAATGTTGAGATTGTTTTTTCCTGCCTTTTTGGTAGGTTATTTTGACATCTGGTTCTATGTTCTTCAAGATCAGTTTTAGGAAACAGAATGTCAAAAAGACAAAACTGTGCGAGTGGTCAGAGCCCGGTATTTACTAGCCGTAAGGTGAAAATGCAAACTGCAAAAGGAATATCTGGAGGTTTTGAATGGTGGAACTTTATTTTAGCAATTCATTCTTTTGTTGCTTTTCAGACTGAAGAATGAGGTAATTAAACAAGACTGTTTCTGTTGTAGTTAGGGAGGGAGAACATTTTAAAATTAAGGTAATACTGTTCAGGGTGAGGGTGTATTTCTATAAGTCTTCAGCGCCTTGCATTCTTTCAGGGCTGGTAGTTATCTTGAAGGAGCAACATGTTTGTTTGTTATGATAATATGACTAGTAGGTGTGCAAGGCTTGGTCTCATTATTCCTGCAGTGATCAAAGCAGCTTCAAAGGCACCAGAATGTTGAGTTGACCCTCTGTCCCTCCCTCCCCTGGAAGGCAAACAATTGCAAGCCTGTCTGTGGCTTCTGGCTCCAAATACAAACCATTTTAGATACAGTGGATAACTGAAAGATAAAACCACTCTACCGTAACTGCCAGCTAATAATACTGGACTCCTGTTTTCATAACAATACCCCATTGAAACTACGCTTTTTTTTTCTCTAAACTTGACTCAGCATTTTAGCCACAGAAGGCAAGACTGCATCTAGATTTTCTTTGCACTCGCAGCAGCTCTAAAAGTAGATGACTCTTCAGTGCAGGACAGACAATTTGAGCCATGTCTGCTCAATAAACTAATTTTAAATGGAGATATTTTTAGAAAGTGTCAATACGTAAGTTCAAACTACCCAATTACATAACTGTGTTTATCTTTCTTCACCAGTAATCAATTGCTATTATTAGACAAGCTTCTTTTTTCACTTCTGCGGTCCTTTGTAGTTAGTGGAAGGAGCCAGAAGGCTCCCTTTCAGGAGCAGTTACATACATGTTGCAAAAGGGATAACTGAGTTTCTCCTGGAGGCTTACATGTTTTGCTGCTGAAGCAGCAAATTTAGGCCCTTGGTACAAGAAGCCAGAGAACGTTCACATTTCTTCCATGTGTTTTTCAAAAATTGGCTTTGTTGCTTGCTGCTGTGCCAAATGCCTTGATCCTTACTTTGCACCTTTGACTTAGAGTGTGGAAGAAACCAAAGCAGAGGGATAAGTGGAAAGTATTACCCAAGGAAGTGGGTTTGTGTCTGGGGAGCAGAGGTTGGTTGGTTTGCTTGCTTTTAGTGGCCAGGGCGGCGGGATGCACAGGTGTGTGGCGTGCATTTGCTGTCTAGCTCTCGGCTTGCTTGAGCGGTAGGGGAAAAGACGCAGCTTTCAAATCGGATTTGTGTGACTCAAGTATTTCGGATGAAAAGCAGCTTCCACTGGAATGAGAGCTTACAGTTCTGTGTTTATTGCCTTCTCAACGGCTATCAGGAGTACCTGAGATATGTTACATGAAGATTTTGAGTTTAGGTTTTTTAATATATTGATTTTTTTCTTGCTATCTCTGGGCTTGGGGGAGCAGGGCTTGTTGAGCTACCTTTCAATAACCAGTCTTTGCAGCTTCTCCACCTGCTTGGAAGGTTTGATTCCCTGCACCCAGCCACACAGGGATCTTTTTGCGGACTTTAACAATCAGATGTCTATCCAGTCTGAGGTCCTCTGTACAGGAAGCACAGAGATAGGAACAGAGCTTTTAAATTCTTTTTCTTCGCCCCATACCTGCATTTTTCCTTTTCCCCTCTCCACTGTTCTTCCCACCTCGCGGTATGCCTGAAGTCTGAACTCAAAGCCATGGGAGAGGGAGGCGAGATGCAAGCTGATTCTTGTCAAGCTCACAGCTTAAACCTCCTCTGGGTTAGGAGGCTTCTGGTCAGTGCAGTGAGCTGTTTTCAGGGATTGACCTGTACAGAACCAGTGTAACCAAATGGTGTTGGACCACTGAGCGATCGTAATCATGGCCAGCTCTGAGCTGTATGGTGTGAAAAATGGAGATATAGTATTACCAGTCTTTTCTTACAGAGGTCATTCTGAAGAGTCATTCAGAACTGGAAGCCTGTTTCTCACCATCAGCTAGAGGTGTTTGAAGTCAACAGTCTCTTACGCTAGGTGATGTGGCTGTCGCCATAGTTGCATATTTTTGAGCAGTTGGAATTTTTTGGTAAAAGAAAATACCCATGGACACCTACTTGCTCAGCATCATCTAGGAAAAATATCCTTGTAAAGATTGCTTGGCTTTCTAAAGGTCTGATTTGTTTTCCAGGTCTTTCGGTGTTGTACTTTGGGAGATCGCAACGTTAGCGGAGCAGCCGTACCAAGGCATGACCAATGAACAAGTGCTCCGCTTTGTGATGGAAGGAGGTCTGCTGGAAAAGCCAGACAATTGCCCTGATATGCTGTAAGTGTCACCAGTTACTGCTGTGCTCAGTGCCGTTTGTTCTTCCTGATCCCTTCGATGTCCTCTTCTGCCCTGTCTACCACAGGAGGGGTTATTGAAGAGTGATCATAATGTGAGGTGCTGCTTGAACAGTCTCCGTCAATCTAGTACTTTATAGTAGTTAGACATACTGGCAAACAATTTTGCTTGTGGCCAGAATCTCACTTTGGGCTATCTCCTCTAATAAGGAAACAAAACCTAATTTTTATGTTCCTGAATAAAATTAGACTTAATACAAGTTCATAAGCGACGTTTGCACAGCAGAAGACTTTGTGTCTCAATCTTGTCTCTTCTGCTTAAAGTAATTCTGTCAAGTGTGAAGAGAAAAAAGAGCATAGGACAAGGGGAATGCATTGTGCATAAATGCTGTGGAATTCAACTTTTTAGTTCAGCACACAGATAAATGAATGTATCGTTCCTTTGTCTGAAGCAGCGCTGGATCTGCTATTTCAGTCACAGTGCTCATCACATGGAGATAAACAAATCTCCCCTGGTAACAGTTCCCTTTCCCGTAAACGCAGAGAGCAGCGCACAGAAAAACCTTTGCCTGCCCCTGGAATCGATAGAAAGCCTTGCGGCCGGGGAGGGGTGTGATGCAGCGGGCTTCGGTTTTTAGCTTTACATTGTTGAAATACTTCTGCTGGCTTTTGTGTACAGCCGTTTCGGTTGTTCAGACTTTATTACTTTGATATACTTCCCAAACTGGCTTTTGGGGAGGAAATACTGCGTCTTGCAGTTATTGAAATTTGTTGGAGGCCCACAGAAGGGATACAATCACTTAAGGGCCTCAGCTGCTTGGGATTCTTAGGAAAAGAGCTTTTTTGGCTGGAGCGCTGGCTTTGGTTTCAGATGACAGGCAGCGTTGTTTTGTTGTTTGAGGGGGGTGGGTGGTATATGCAGGGGGAGGTGTAGCTGCCATGTGATTCCTCAGTTTCACATTCTTTCCCTTCCACTACGCTGTGGAGAATTTCTGGCAGTCGGATTGACTGGGGATTGTTTAACACAGAGCGGTGTAGTGGAGGGGGGGAGCAGGCAGAAATGGGGGAACAACAGGGGGTGTGAAGGGGGTCAGCTCCCCGAGCCCGCAGGAAAAAACACACAAGTCTACGGTGAGAACGAACTCAGCAAGAGATTCAGCGTTAGAAATTCCCCGTTAACCTGGGGGGTGTGTGGTATGAGCAGGGCGACGGCGGGGAGTCACCGCGAGAAGCTCTCTTTACTGCAGCCCACCGGCCGCTCTCTTTCCTCCTCAGAGACACCCCCCTGCCCGCTGGGTGTTGCTTCTGGACGAACCCACTTCCAGGGAAACCGGCTTGCAAGCGGGAGAATTTGGTTAATGTCTGGCAGGGCAAATCTTTGCACCAGTGTTTAAGAGCAAAGGCCTTTTTTGTGGCGATTTTAATGAAGAAGCTCTTCACATGTTAGTTGTGTCTACCAAGACGTTACCCTGACATTGCAGAGATACAGAGTAAAAAAAATAGAATCTTCCTTTGGATTTAGCCACTTCTTTCCATCAGAGCAAGGAACAGTGCTGAATTCGGAACTAAGGCACATCCAGTGGCGTGTGGCATCTTTCTTTGGTGATATAGCTGTGTATAAAATGTCCTGACTCTGTCAAAAATGCAAAAAAAAAAAAACAAAACAAAAACATTTGAACATATTGAGCTTAGAAGCTTCTTGCGACTTGCTTTAGCTCCCTTTCAGCTTGTTTGGTCTTATGTATTAGGACAGACCCCTAAGCCTGCTGAAATTCAAATAGGCAGTTGTAGGAATAACAGTAGGGAGCTCCAGGAATAATCTTCACCTTTGTTCTATGCACATGCATTCGGCACTCAAAGAACGGCTTTTGCGTTACTATGGTGCTTTTTTCTTTGCATGTTTTTGCCTCTTTCCCTGTCTTCCATCCCGTTTTCCCAAGATGCTGTTAAGATGCTGTGCAACACTCGGTAACCTGACAACTGCTGCCAGTCTTGAGCCTGGCGCGTGTCGCTGCTGGCAGGCCCGGAGACCTGGTCTGTAGGCAGAGTTCCTCTCCAGCTGTCTGATAACCGGCTTCTCAGCACCTCAGGTAACAGGAAAACTACTGAACAGACAGAAGGGTGCTTGGAACAGAGTTGCCAAGAGCCCTGAAATGGCGTGTGGATCTTGCCGTGCATCCCCAGCATGTTTCAGGCAACGGCTTTGTCAAGCACTTATGAAACCCTTCGTAAAATAGGGGGTCCTCTTGGTGGGGTTTTTTTTGGAGGCTGCTAAAAAATTCTGTTGAAAGACAGGTTTCTTGGGCATGTCTGTGCCAGTGGAAGGTATTTCTTAGCACAGATCCTTACTGTTGGAGGCTGACTGGTCTGTGATAGTTCATTAATTCAGGAAAGCGAAGCCCACCTGCTGCAGGGAAGTCAGTATGCTTCTTGTGCTTGGTACTGTGTGCAAGCAAGTGAGAAAGGGGGCCAGGAGCCGCAATTCCAAATATCTCATGTGGTAGGCTACAAATGTAGAGATTATTTTTTTCTTTAAATCGGTTTGCCTGGGAAACAACTAAAATTAGGGGCAGAACACAAATTTACCTTTCTGTAGAGAGGGGGGTACACTGACAGACAAAAACCTCCAGAGCGGTTGGAGGAGGTGGGCTGCTGTGGGGAAGCGTAGATGAGAACGGAGAGATGAGAGAGAGAACAATCTACTGGTTTTAACCTCGACGATCACATGAGTGGGGACACAGCCGTGCACGCTCCATCCAGCGCAGCGGTTTTCGTACGGGCCTCGTGTTGCCCCCCCCCACCCACCCCACCCCCCCACGTAACTGCTAGGTGGTGCAAGCAGTCTTGGATGTTCCATCTCTCCTAGGACTGCGATGTTAGTAACGCTTGTTAGCGGCTGTGCTTTCCTAGCCCCTGGCAGCAGCGCGTCGGTAGCTTCTAGCTGGATTAGAGACCAAGGAACTTGAAGAACTGGAGGGGTTCCGTTCTGCAGCCTGGTTGTATCGGGGGCTTGTGCAAAGGGGGATTTTACGGCACAATTGTCTCGCAGTTCAGAGAGGTGGTAAATCCCTGTCAAAGGGCTAAGCACAGGGGGGACGGTATTTCGAGAGGCTTTTTATTCTTGCACAGGGTGAAACAAGACTCAGTTCTGTTTATGCTACACCCTCTTGGCATAGTTTGCATGGTTTTACAGACAGAACCATGCAGTAAGACAGATGGTTCAATAAGACAGTGCCAGGAGAAGCTTTGCTGTTTTTCTTCTCTTCCTGTGTAATAAATTCTGTTTTTATGTACTACCATTGTTGTGGCAGTGTTCATCAGGTGATGGCTGTGTGGCAAGAAGGTTTGTTACAGCTGAAGCTCTCAGACAGTGTGTTCCCATGGGGCTTTTAAAAGTTGTGGAGGCTGGAATTCCACTCTGTTTTTGAAGCAAAAATTGCTTCCCCCACATGTATTGTAGATGACTAGACTATTTACGCATTGCTGATTTTCCCTTTGTTCTGGTGAGCACTCTGTTAGAAAGCAGGGTCTGCTGTGCAGAGGTAATGTCAGCATGTAGCAACAGCAGAATGGGAGAGATCCTTTCACTTTCCCCCGCCAAATTGGTTCTGATGCAAAGTACGAACACCACACTCAAATGGAATGCAGCTTCTATAGTAACTTTGCATTTTCTGGTTTTTTGTTTTCTCGGTACAAAAAGTAACTCTGTTTCTGCTCAGTTCTTTGAGCAAAAGATGCATGAGAGAGACCCTGGCTATTCCTGTATCTCATGATGATGCTTCCAGCTTCCTTGAGCTCGCTTGCCACCAGTCAGAAACATACTTGTTAAAACTGCTCAGGTCGTATTAACAGCCTGTAAATTCTTCCATTGTCTACTGGAAAGTTGGGGTTTTTTTTGTTTAAGATAACGTAAACAAGGCCTTTGAACCCACTGAGTTAGAAAGAAAAAAAAAATCCTTTTATGGGAACTCTGTAGGGTTTTTAAATCTGGAATGGCTTACAAGAAACATCACGTGTCCTTGTTTGTGCTGATGTCACATGCATTACTCCGCTGCTTGTGGTATCTCCTTAGCATTGCCCTTAGGCCTCAGGGCGAAGCGCCAGCGAATACCCAGTGTTCTTGGCTCCCGCTAAGGCTTCTATTCAGGGACGCAGCAGTCAGCTGGAAAGGAAACAGCCATGAAGTAACAGAAATGGATTTTATATATTTATGTCTCGAGCTTTCCTCCTCGTTTGTGGGTGAGGGTATAGTGCGGTTTTATAGTTCGGCTTCACTTTCGCTATGAAAGACTTATTAAAGACTCAAAAACAAGCGGTTGGTTTAGCAGTGTTTACGTGTCTACGTGCCTGTTACAATACAGGATTGAGTACCTGGGGAGTTCGCCCAGCACAGACTGGTTTTGCCAGCTTCTTTTTTGGTGACACAAGGCTGTGCTCAGGTGGCTGACTTTTGTTCATGCACAGTTGTGCCAGCTGAGCTCCAACAGGAATATTTGTGACTTTAAATGCACTTCAAATGAGATTGCCTTTGTTTTGGTTACGGGCTCTCAGCAGTGTTTGCATCCCGAATGCAGCAGCTGAGAACAGTGCACCCTGTGAGGAAATGCAACGCTATTGCCCAAGGAGTGAGTTTCTGGCGGGAGGGGATTGTTTTCCTTTGGGTTTTTTTCAGGCCAGGGTTCCCAGACGCTCCGGACCCACTGTGGGTGGGCAGTGGTGCACAGCAGCAGGCTTCAGAGTCCAGGGTTTTCCAGCTCGATGACAGTTCTGTCAAAAGGTTTGTTCTAGAGCAGGGACTGTGGAGACTGTGTAAGACGTTACTCTGTGGTGGACTGAAGTGTTACTCAAAAAAAGGAGTGATTTTTTTGTTCATTTGTTTTTGTCTTTTTATTAAGAAATAAAACCATTCCGTGCACTGATGCAGAGATCTAGTAAACTGCTGCTGGGGCATAAGGCAGTGAGGGATAATGAAAGCATAAAATCGAATTGCTTGCTTGCTTTATGAAAATCTGTGGCAGGTAGGAAAATGGTATTGTTGTTTTATAGAATCAAACTTAAAGGCTTAGGTGACCCTGGGTGACCTTAGACGGGAAGGCTGGCAGGGATGGGGAAAGGCACCCAGGCTGGCCGCTGGACCAGGCTGCTGGCCAGGCAAGGAAAGGGGCTGTACTGGGACTGCAGGTCGCAGTGCTGGAGGGTACGTGAAGGATTCTCCAGTACATTCCCTTAACTGAAAGAGTTGTCTTCGGTGGTTTTTTTCAGAGCCTTTCTTATTCTACTACAGAAGGTAGTAGTTTTGGCCAGTGGCGACTTCCTACACACGGCATGTTCCTCTGAGTACTGTTTACACAGAGGATTGGCTTGAAGAATTAATGTTAATCTTCCTTTTCTTATTTAAATTTGTCTTATTACTTGTGCTGCCTTATACAGAAGTCATCCTTATTCCACCTTCACAAACAGTGAAATCCTTTCTTGTGTTGTGTTCAAAGCTCAGGGTGATCTCTCAGGAATATCCAATTTTGCTGTGTCATGAAAATGCTGTTTTCATTATGTATGTATTACTGTTTCATTTTGTGGTTTTGTTTTGCCAGCATGGGACGTTGTACTGATCTAATCATGGATGTGCTTAAACAGATGATCTCACACTCCCTAAAATATTAATGCATCCCTGGCCATAAATGAAAACAACATAATTTTCAAATAAAAGATTAGAGAATGTCTTTGAGATTGGCAAATGTCTTTTGGGGATTACAATTAAGTTTAATGTAATTTTTTGTTCTTCAGGAGGAAAAAAAGCAGTGCTTTACTTTGTGTGTTTCCTATTTTAATTCTCTCCAAGACAACACTGATAGGAGAGGGACTGGTAGTTTGAAAAAGATACTCTGAGAGGCACTCTCATGTAGCTGTATGGCTGAGTAAGCACAGGATATTTTGGAGGAAAAAGAGAGAAATGTCAATTCAGAATAAAAGTACAAAATGCTTCTGGATGTCAGGCACCCACAAGACTGTTCATGGGCGAGCGTGTGGACGGGAGCAGAGGAGGTTGCGCTAGGAGCTATAGAAGTAAATCAGTGATTGGAAAGGAGGTCGAGATGTGACACAGGGATCTCAGCCTGTAAAAATTCTGTCACTTCGTCTTCCATCAGAATTGAACAATTTTCTAAAGCGCGTGGTCCGATTGGGTCACGGATGGTTAGGCTCCAGCCAGGGCTCGTAAAACACCTCAGTAACGGGCTTTGCTGTGTGTTTCCTGTGCAGGTTTGAACTGATGCGCATGTGCTGGCAGTACAATCCGAAGATGAGGCCCTCCTTCCTGGAGATCATCGGTAGCATTAAAGACGAGCTGGATCCAGCATTCAAAGAGGTCTCCTTCTTCTACAGTGAAGAGAACAAGCCTCCGGATACAGAGGAGCTTGACCTGGAGACTGAAAACATGGAGAGCATTCCTTTAGATCCCTCCTCCACCCTCCAACCCACTGACAAGCACTCAGGACACAAAGCCGAGAACGGCCCAGGTGTGGTGGTCCTTCGGGCCAGCTTCGAGGAGAGACAGCCGTACGCACACATGAACGGGGGACGCAAGAATGAGAGGGCCTTACCGTTGCCCCAGTCTTCGGCCTGCTGATCCTTAGAACCAGAATCTCACAGAAATAAAACACAGAAAAACACGTGCATTGGGGGAAGAAAGAAAGAAAAATACAATATATTCAAAAGCCTACTGTACCTCAGTGGATCTTCAGAACTGCCATAGCTGCACTTGGGAGAACCCTTTTTTCAGTAAACAAGTTATCGTATTTTTCTTTTTTCAATATGCAAGCAGATGTTTGTTTCAGTAAAGGACTCCATTCATGGGGCGCACAGTTGGCCTTTTAAAACTCTAATGTTAACACTTAATAGCAACAGAAAACTTGAGATCTGATGTCTCTCTCTCCTCTCTCTTCTTTCTCTTTCTTTCTCTCTCTCTCTCTCTTTGCTTCGTAATGGGAAACATATCTGCGTGCAAGTTCAACCGTACAGCACTTTTATCAGATCAAAGATATCGCAGGCCAGGTGGCTCCCTGGTACCCTTGCAAGCACCTGCCTAACACTGTAGGTCTTTATAAAAAAAAAAAAAAAAAAAAAAAAAAAAAACCAAACAAAAAAAAATACAAAAAAAAAGAAAAAAACCCACCACAAACTAAAAAAGACTGGATTTTTAATGTTGCTCTTTAATCTTTTTAGGAACATGTAAAAGAATAAAAAGGGCCATCATTCGTCCAAGGTTGTTAACATTTTCAACGCTGCCAAATTTTGCCAAAAAACTGAACTCTTTGGGTTTTTTGTTGTTTTTTTTGTTGTTGTTTTTTTTTTTTTTGTAGGCATAGAAGGAGCACAGTAATCAACTGCTCTGTTTAAAAGAGATCCTGACCAATACATTCTATTCAATCATACACTGGTATTTAAAAAAAAAAAAAATCAAATTGTCTAAATCTTTTTTCTAAACTGGACAAAATGTGATTATTTTTTTTTCTTGTGATGGAGAAGATAAAAGGGATGGGGTTAAGAAACAGCCCTCCCTCCACTCCTGTCCCCATCCCAATGAATTCTGGACAAAACTGGCAGTGGTGAGCTAAATAAACATGTACATTTCCTACAAAAAAAAAAAATTAACTGCACGCCAAAAATGAAACACGAAAATAACCGGCAGAGATCTCCATCGTTGCAGCCTGCCTTCCTTCACAGGCTTGCAAGGAAAAAAACACCTAGAAACATAAATTGGAGAAGACAAAAAAAGCAGTAACCGGATTCAAGTATATGATGCTTTGTTGACCTTTTCTCTTTATTATTAAGACTTCTCGAAGGGTCTTGCAGTTCTATGTTAGACCATGGATCATTTGCATACACATTGTCTTTTGTGTCACTTTTATAACTTTTTTACGGTTCAGATACTCATCTATATGTCTGTACAGAAAAAAGCTGCTATTTTTTTTGTTCTTTATCTTTGTGGATTTAATCTATGAAAACCTTCAGGTCTGCCCTCCTTCCCTTCCCTCCCACTTCAACAAATTTTCTTATGCTTTGTTACTATAGTGTGTAACTTTTACTTCCTCCTTCCCAGTAACTGATACCTTTCATATGATTTGCCATGAACTGTTTAATGCCTTTTTATAAATATATTTCCTCTTCCCCACCCCACCCCCCCCCTTAGTTGTTTTACAACATCTTGGCTGTGTGGGCTACAGGGCTTTTGAGGGGGACATGGAGAAAGAAGGGACACCCCACGCAGAAACACAAGCTGTGCTGTGCTGTGGTGTTTTTAAACCCTGGTTTTCCTTCCTTCCCACTAACCTCTGCCCAGACAGCATGCGAGTCTCTTACAGTGCAAGGCATGATACAAACTCAGGTCAGAAAAAAAAGGTTAAATATTTAGTACATTCTTGTTCAGTGTTTATATTCATTGTTGTACAAGGGTCCTACCCCTCCTTCCCTCCCCGCTTGTTTTGGTTGTGGCACACATCCACCCACCCATCCACACACACACTCCCCACACAGACACACACACACAAGTATATGTTGTTTGTTGTTGGTTTTTTTTTTTGTTGGTTTTTTTTTAAAAAAAAAATTTGTTGGGTACAACAGCAGACACCAGGCTTTTGGGTCATTGATTTTTTTCAGAAGACTATTTTAACCCTTCCACCCTGTGGACAAGAGCTATACCAGTTGCAGCTGGTGATGCCAGGCATTCTTAGGGTGGCCATTGAACGCTTGGCTCCAGAAAACCCAGCTCCTCACCTTCCTAATGAGGAAGCCCTCACGGAGGGCACCCTGGGCTGCACTTCATGCCCTTGGTGACAAAAACAAGCCACCAAAATAAACCCGCCACCAAAACCAAACCAAACCCACCATGCCATTTCCATGGGGCTGGGTAGAAAGCATGGAGCTGGGGCCAGTGGCTTGGCTGGCAAACGGTTAAGTGTTGGCAGCTATGGAAACCTGTACAAGTGCAAGCTCGTTGCTTAAATCATAGACCAAACCTCAGAACAAAAGAAAATGAGTAAGCTTGTTTGTTCAGTTGCAGAAGCCTTGGTGAAAGGGGAAGGAGGGGGCCATCAGACAGTCTACAACCAAGGAGCCATACCAGTTGCTCATCTTACGTTAGTTACAGCATCGAAGCCTTTGTTTAGCACTGATCCAACCAAATGATGGCAGTGAAGAGGTGGTTCTGGGATGGAAATGTTTAAATCTTTTGAGTAAGAACAAAGAATTAAAATATACTGATTGCTAGTTTTGACTGGAGATTTTAAAAAGTTTGTAGTGCTTTTTGCTTGTGTAGTTTAGGTCCCATTATCTTCTCTTGCCTCTGTCCCGTAGTTATTTTTCCCTTTTAAAAATGAAAAAGACAAAAAAGTTAATTAAGAAGGTATTCTATGTAGGATTTCTTATTTATTTTTGTGATATCAGTTTAAATCACTGTAGAGATGCCCCATAATAAATCTAAATACTGAGATAAGGGTTTTTGAGTATGACAGGGGACAGTTTTTGATTTTTTTTCAAACATTTATCTACCTCACTCTTATTTTTTTTATATGTGTGTATATAAAAAAAATACATCTCACATCTCTCAGCAGCCAATAAATGCCGTTGATACTGGTAACCTCTCACTCCATATACCACATGCTCTAGGTTCTGGAGGGGAACAGTCACTGCCTGTCACAAAGGGTCACTTCAGGATATTTGCCTCAATTCCAAGGAGTTTCTCCCAACTTTTTGGTTCAGATTCATCATTGTGTGGAGAAATCCAAGAGCTGTCTGACTTAGGGTGACCATTCTGTTAAGGAAACACGAAGGCTTTTTAATGTGCTGTCACGGCAGTCCTCAGGTCAGCAACAAAATGCTGTGTGTTTAGATGAGCCGGAGGCGTAGCTGACCTGATAAGAGGACTTCAGATCGTTTGATGAAATCTTTTACAGAAATCTATTGTTTACAATGTTTGAAGGTCCAGAAGAAGTACTGGAGTAAAGGGAATGGTCTTCCTGTTTGGCCTGTAGAATGGGCTAAGTCATTCTTGCCAGTTTTTCCTCAGATGCCACAAGCACCAAAAAGACATTTGGCTGAATCAGCACCTAAAAATAAATTGGCTCGTACAGCAACAGCATTGCTTTCCTGACCGAAAAAACAGTGAAAAAACCTGTCACAGGCTGCCTGTTGATACTACTACATCGAGTTTACAGCTTTGGATCTTTGCTGCTTCTGTTTGATGAGAGCACTGATTTTTTTTTTTTTTTTCCACAACTAACATTGAATTGATTTCTTTTAACGTGCCAGTAAAAATCCAGTTCCCTTTTCTTCCCCCGTTTATATGCTTCATAACTGTGGATTCTGATGGACCAGCCATCGCATTTTAACTGCCCTCTGACAGCGTGTAACTGGTTTACAAGCACACAGGACTAACACGAGCTTGCCATCAACTTGATGTATAATGTTTCTCTTTTTCCAGCTCTGGCAGCTGTTCGTGCAGGTGTTGCTTGTGGTATCTGAATAATGCGGTGCTTGGCTACTTCGGGTTGTATGAGGCCTCGTGCATGCACAGTGCTGTGGTTAAGGACTACAGAGTTTTCAGAGGGAGCATTTCTCTCCAGCCCCGAGAACCCGGCAAAATTTAAAGTTTTTCCTAGGTTGTTTTGGTTTGCCATGTTATATTAAGTTCCGGTGACCCTTTGGTGCAGTGGCTCTTCCCCTCTCTTGCACATACTGATTACCACAACTGGAGATCCTCAGATCTTTCAGCTGGCTAGGAGGGTTTTGTTAAAACTGTCCGAGTTACTGGTTTTTATAATTGTATGTAGGTGGTTTTAAAATGCATTAGGAAGAAACACTAATGACTTAGCACCCATCATGATAAACTTTTCAAAAAGCACTTCAGTAGAAGACAGTCACGTGGCATCACATACGCACGCGTGATGGCAGTCAGCTCTCCTGGACCAAACCACCTTCATGATACCATTGCGTTCTGTGTTTGCAATTCAAGCTTAATTCCTTTTTTGTTCTGTTTGTTTCCATAGCTTTTTTTTGTCGTCGTTGTTGTGTTTTGTGCATTTTGAATAGCTTTATTCACATGGGTTTTTCATGCAGCCTTCCCTTGGACAGTAAATCAAGTTGTTTGTGCATGTGAACAACTGAGAATTAATGTTGGCTTGATAGAGTCATAATATGGTTTGTAATGTTGTTCTTCCCTGAGACCACTGGCTTGTCTGGTATGGAAAATTTATTTAGAACTTCAGCTATGTTTGAATAAAGTTAAAGTAATCCAGTTTGTTTGTAAATTGAAAACAAAAGCCCACCCAGCCCTGAAAACCAGCATTGTGACAAATGGTACCAAGATGTTTTAATGAAGTAGGATAACAAATTGGCGTCACTGTGGGGAGCAGGCAGCTTTGGTTTTAGTGCTCGGCCATTGCTTTCACCTGACTCGCATTTAAAAGCTGCTCGGTGGCACAGAAGGTAGTTTGGTTGCAAAGGAATGTGGCTCCCATGTAAACACAGAAGTGTCAGCTGCGTGGTACTAAATAAGGTGCTCTTTTGGGGGAGCGCTAAACTAGACACACAAGCCGAGCGCGATGGAAAGCGAGGCCAGCCCATGGGCACCAAGCCTTTCTCGGCGTGATGCCTCTGCTCTTTAAAGCTGGTTCTAAGTGATGGATGATTCTAGGCCTGTTCGCACTGATGCTCCTCTTGGCCTTTAAAAACAAAGGAAAGCAAGCCCAGTATGCCCAGGACAACTGGTCACCAGGTGGAACTGTTGCCGGGTCCTTGGGAACTGCTGAGGGGTGTTCGGTACAAGCTGAGTCTAAGTGAATGACACTCCTATTGTTGGTATAACTCCATACATATATATCTATATATACATATATATATCTGCATATGTATATCTATAATATAGATATATATTGAAACCCTTTTCATTCCATTAGGATAAGTAACACTTGTTTCCTGTTATTCTTATGTTGTTTGTCAACCATGTATTTAATCACTGGGCTGAACAACAGTGGAGGAAGGTGCAAGGGATCCACTCCTTACTAACCAGTGATAAAAGCCAGATGTTGCAACTTAACCCATGAGTAGCTGTGCAGACAAGAATTTAAGAATGATGTGTAGAAACAACACTAGTGGCCAGGGGTGCTGAAGATACAGAACTGTAAATAGGTAGGAGGGCTTTGAAGGATGCCTCAGTTCAGGCGCTGGGTGCTCAGGGCCGGTGGATGGCCCCTGAAATAGGGCCCAGCCAGGTAAATCAGAATTGAGAAGTGTTTGCGTGGAGACACGCGAACACAAAGAGATGGAGATGGGTATTTACAGAGACACAGGGCTTGGCAGGAGTTGGAGGTAGTTTCCTGAGCTTAATATGTGGGACAGTGTCAGAGCTCAGGTATCACAATTCTGATCGTTGGTACTTGTAAATAAACCTCTGACTTCCCAGCTGGAGCGCTGAATTCATTACCAGGAGTGTGATGGTTGTTGCCATCAGTCTGTATGAATCGGTCTCGACTTGCAGTTGGTCTGTTTTGCAAGTACCTTAAGACTATCACTAGTTTGTGTGTGTGCATATGCGTGTGTGCTCATCTTTTTTTTTTTTTTTTTTTTTTTTGTTGTATGCGTTTCGTTGATTAGTAATCCATTAGCATTTTCAATAGGGCTTTAAGTCCAGTAGATTACGGGTAGTCAGTTGACGAAGATCTGGTTTACAAGAACTAATTAAATGTTTCATTGCATTTTGTAAGTACGTAGAATAATTTTATAAAATGTTTGTAGTTTATAAATGCCTAAAATATAATTTAAGGGCACTTTTCTGTGTCTGTGTATGGGTGTGTCTGTCTGTTATCAGGTTTTTTTTCATGGTACCAGTTTACTAGCTAGCTTTACAATATGCCAAAAAGGATCGCTAACTTGTCCAATTCATGGCTTGTCCTTCTCCCCCTACCCGCCCAAGCTTTGTGTCCCAGTATACAGCGAACGAATATAAAGGAGTTGGGGAAATGTTCTGTATCTTCAGTATCCTGGTCTTCCAGAGCCCTCTGGTTGGGGTGGGATCATCTTAACTGGTCATTTCACTTTACTGTCTAGGGCAGTTAACTTAATGGATTACAAGAACCTCACTGGTCAGGGAAACAGAACGGGGTTTGCTGCTACCCAGTCTCACTTGTGCTGTTCAGCACCTGCTTCACGGTGGCCATGTGGTTTGAAGGATGTGACTGCATAAGAGAAAGAGGGAAGACAGTTTTCATAATTACTATTGAAGAACTATTTGCAGGTATCACTTTAAGAGTTTGTGTGCAGCCTCTAAAGATGTTGAGCACCATTTGAAGCTCTGTTGAAATGAGCAGGGCAGGGTCCCTATTTATTTTTATTTAAGAATATTGAAGATCCCTTCACCTTCACCCTCCCAAATTTGACTAACCACATTGCTGAAGGGTTCTGATGATTTAGATACTGTTTAAAAATCAGCTCTTCTGTTTTCTGAACCAGTGAGGTTTGAGATGAAAGGATTGGCCAGAGTTGTCTACCTCTGGGACAAAAACAAAACTAGAAAGTGCTAAGGAATGGATGCAGTTGCAAATACATTTTCCGATTTTTCTTGTTTAAATTTTTTTAAGAGAAAATTAAACAATAACATGGCCAATTTATTACATGAAAAGACTTGCTGTGTATAAATTATTCCTAAAGAAATTCCTGTGTTTATATTAAAATGAATCAGTAGATAAAAAAAAAATTTCAAAATGTTTTTGTATATTCTGTTGTAAGAATTTATTCCTGTTATTGCGATATACTCGGGATTCTTTACATTATGAAAAGAAGAAACTTTGTCTATTTTGAATGGCTGAAGCTAAGGCTCCTTTAGTTTCTCTTACTCTGCTTTTTTCTAGTAGTTTCAGTACTACATGATTTAAGTTAAATAAAAGAATTCTGTATGCATTTGCCCGTTTCTGAATTTGTTGCTCCTTAACCAAAGCAAGTACAGGTTAGAAAATTCAGAGTAAATCTTCTCTGGTTTTCTTCTACCCTTTCTAGTTACATTTAATTGAGCTACTCTGAATAAATCTTGTAGAGGTCAGTACTTCCATTATGTTGTGTTGAAATCAAAAGTATTTTTGTCCAGTGAGACCAAGCTTGTGGGCGCTTTTTCCATGGGACTTGGAGTAGTGTTTTGCAGTAGGTACTTCCCTTTGATAAGGTAAGCATTTGCATTATTTTTTATTTATTTGAAGAAAACCTATTTATTTACCCTTACAGCAATCCCTAGATGAGGCATTCAGCCATCCAGCATGTGGTTGTCAGCTTTCTGTAACAGTCATTGGAAAAGGCAAGTGGCAAGAAAATGAGCATTATCTTGGCGTTTCTGGTTCCTCTGACTCTTGCCATCAAAGTGTTGACTGAAATAAGGTACAGTGGTAGCCCAGAGCTTCATCAGCTGTCGGCGCTGTCGGGTTTGTTGGTTGTCCGTTTTGCTGACATGATGCCTGAGGAACGGGCTTTTGTTTCCCTGGAGAAATCCCAGGTGTCCAGATCAAGCTGCTGCTGTCCTGTTGCAGTGACCGTTTTTGAAAATTACCTGCCCATTTTATCTCGTCCTTGCCTTGTCACGGTGCTAGCAAGATCAGCAAAGAGAGCGTGCGTTGACATTCCCGGTGCACCGAAGGGGCGGTGCAGCACTCCTGTGCCGTGCCCAGCTTCCAGGGCGCGGGGCTCCTGTTCAGAGCTGTGCGTGGGCAGGGAGGAGCCCGGCCTGGCGCGGGAGGCACAGCAGTGGTCTGTCCCTGACCCGTTCCACGTCTTACAATTTGAGGTCTCATGTGGTTCCTGTTTTGTCAGTAGCATTGCATGCCGTAACGCTTCCCACAGCACCGGCCTTCAGCAGTTGCCTTTCCTGGGAGAAGGTAGCTTTCCGATTTTGACGCGCAGGTCCATGAATAGCCATGACCCGTTCTCCTGAAAGACTTGTCTTTGTGCTGTGCTCTGTGGAAGGACGATGGTGTTCTCCTTTGGGACAGGCACTGAGAATTTGGGGTAAGTGGTGTTTTCAAGCAGTTGAAGCCCGAGTTACTAATAGCTTTTTAGCTTTTACCGGGTTCCAGCTTTTTCTTTACTTTTTTTTTTTTTTTTTAAAGTTGCCCTGGGTTCCCAGCCCGTTTTTGATGCGGAAACAAGCATTTACAGCAGGTCACGAAGATAACTGTAAAACTTCATAAGAGGATCCCTACATGTGTTTTGTTTTCCCCCATATTTAAGTTTTTTTTTTTAATGTAGGCACTTCATATGGCTGGCCTGTGTCTCTGGATTTGGACAGGGGCTGAGGGGAACCTCTGTTCCATCCATCCGGTGCTGAAGGTCCTTACGGCTGTAAGTAGCCAGCTTGGTTCAGCAGGTCTTTAATAATGTTTCTATCAGAACTGGGATTAAGCATCTAAAATGTTTTCAATCCAGTTTCACGCTATCTTAAATCTGAAGCAACTTTACCATTGTTAGCAATACAGACTGCTAATCATTTGCTTTTTCTCTCAAGCTTTTTACACCAGCAAGAGCTGTAAGCACTTGTTTGGTTTTTGTAAGGAAATTTCACTGAAAATAACACAGAATGTAAAATCCTTGATGTAGGGGTTTACAAAATTTTGGGATTCACTTCATTTAAAAGGTAAGGAATTGCATTCTAAGAAATCTTTCGGGGTTTTGTTCTTTCTTTCTTACATCATCCATCTTACTCTCTTTCTTCTGCACACTGTTTTAACATCTCTAAGATAATTGTCTGTAATGCTTTTCCTAGAAAGTCTGCTGTTACTGATCTGGATAATGGAGGCACATGGATGAAAGCTGCTCTTCCATTGCCATAATACAGGGAAGTGTAGTAGGTGTAATCACAGATATACCTGCAATATTATGAACAAAACAAAACCAGAAACCTGAATTAAGGAACAGTAAACTTTGATTAAATTTAAATATTCATTAAGTAGCCAAATCAGATCTGGTTTATTAAATTACTAAAAACATGCAAATAAAAGAAATGCTGAAATAAACCTTGTTTGAGAAACAAATGTTCCTTATCTGATGGTTTGGTTTCTCAGACACCCACCCAGAAGGAACTTTAAATAAAAAAATCACAAGACATCCATTCTTTTACAAGCTTCTGTAAGCTATGTGAGATGGGAAAGGTAACACAGCCCACTGGAAACTACAGCCTAGTAATACAGTTTTTTGTGTAAGTCATACAGTCTCACCATCTGGAGGGTTTTTTTCTTATCACCCTACCTTCTAACTAGCAGGTGCAAATCCTGAAATTAAGGGCTGAGATTTAGCTGATTTTTTTAAATGAGATCACTTACTGTTTTCTTTGTTTTCCTTTTAAATGAAGGCCAGCATAATAGAAAATTGCCTCAGTACTACTGAAACACATAATGAGATCACAGACATCGTTCTAAAGGTGCATGTAATTGCTCTGTTCTTCAGTGTATGTATTTACATTTGGTATCCCTCCCAGTTGGGAAAAATAGATTAAAATCTGCTACTAGTCAGTATTGCTTTCAGACTTTCTTAATAGCTCAGGCTTACTGGGGTTGTTAATCACAGGGTATGCTGTGTTGAAACTTGTTTCTTTTGGAATTTACAAATCCATGGAAAAATAATCTACTGGCTGTAGTTTTTCATGAAGGCTGCTTTACATAACATTTAAATGTATCCCAATTTCATACTTTTACCTTTCTGAAGACCTTGCTTTCAAAGTGATTTTGGTTGGAGGAAAAGTCATTGCAAAGATTCTTTGAGGTTAAATGGGCTGATCGAGTTACTTCTGCTTTTACTGTGAGACCCCGATACGCAAGGTTTACCTTCCCGCATCTCTGGAAAAGGTGATATCAATGCCTTCCACTGAAATGTTTTTCCAGAGAGTCTTCATATTAATTGTAGATTCAATCTTTTCTGGGCCATCTACCATGCAACAGGCACCTTCTGGGTGAAAACCACAAGCATCTCTCTCTTGGTAGCCTTTGTTCTTCCCACACTGCTCAAGGATGATGAGTGCTTTGGCAGATGAAGCCAGCCCAACGTGAACAGTAAGCTGTTTTTTTCCCACCAGAGTGAATAACAGGAAATTAAAAATGAGACCTGTTTTTAAAAACATGTAATGCAATAGTGCCAAGCTTCAAGGTAGGGAGTCTTGCTGTAGCTGATGCCTAAAGAAATCTTCGATAAGAGATTATAAATGAGAACAAAATTATGCTGTAGTTTGTTTTTGTTGTGTCTAGTCAGCTCAGGACTTCAGAGCTGCGGTATTGTTTTTGCAGTTTACGGTGGATTCCGTCCCCCCCCCCCCCCCCCCCCCCCCCCCCGTTTTCAGCATGTGGTTATGTTGTTTAAATGGCATGGGGTTAAACCAGCATGCTAATTATTGTGTGCTCCAAATTTCAGTTTGAAACCTTTATCACAGTTTTAATAGTTGCTTTTCAGAGTTGTCTGACGCACATACTGTGCGGTACTCTCTCGGAGATCTTTTTAAAGATCCACAGAGAACAGTAATGCTCATGAAGGGAACAATTTCTGTAACTTTCCAATTACTTACCAGTGGCTGAAGAGTTGTCCATATCTTGAAGACTTGCTCCTTTGCTTTTTGGTAAACCACCGGTAGCTGCATGATATGGAGACTGATGTTTTTACCAAGGCCTCTCTTGGACAGCTCCTGTGTTTACAAAAAAGCCACCATGGACTTACAGGAGCATTGGATTTCTCAGACTGTGGTAAAGAAATGAGGCTGATCCAACTGAGAAAACATCTGAAAGAGCAATGTAATGTTGTCTAAACCTGTGCTTCTAAACATTGGTCTGCAGTGAGAGTCATTTGTTTTGTGCTAGCTCCCCCTTTTTTAGCTGGAAGAGACTAAAATATGCAAAACAATTTCCTAATGTTATATCCATGTGGAGCCATTGTTGTGTTTTCCAAAGGGATACTTGGTCTCCAATGGGTGGGAGTGGTATTGCCTGGGGAGCCATGAAATACCAAATCTCTCAGAAAAGGTCCATGCTTGAAAGCATCTAAATAGGCTTTGATACAGGTATGAGATGTTCCTCTGAAAGTTCTAGTAGGTAAACCTGCACTATCAAGAGACGAAGGAGCTGTCTGCTCCAGTGACACGTGACCTGCTGGCTTGAACTGGTTCAGGTAAGCTGTGCTGGCGGTGACTTGCCAAGGAGAGTCATATTTAGAATGAGTTTAATTTCTTTTTTGGTCTAGAATATGTTTCTCTAGTAAAAGGAAATGTTACGTACTGGGATGTTATTTCTCTGTCATTTTCTTTTTCTTTGTCATTTTCCTAAAGAAAACAAAAAATTATGCCCAGAATTGAAGTGAAAGGAACTAAGGCACCCTTCAGAGCAGCAGACTGCCCACATTGTTGGAAGATGTTCTGAAGAATAAATGTCATGTGGAAATGACTTGGAATTTATTTTGTTGGTGGAACAGGGCTAACAAGGCATAAGCCTCTAAATAGAAGACAGGCAGCTGCAATGTCAGGATGCAGAAGGAATGCATCTGAGGTAGAAAGCTTGGTCCCACAGAACTAAAATGATGGCTGAAAATCCCAGTTGCGTTTGAGTAGATCACTACCAAAGGAGGGTACAGATGAAGTTTCTGAGGGGGGTGTAGGCAAAACGTCAGCAGCAGAGGTACCTGGTTAGCCCAAGAAACCTGTAACTTCTCACTGAACGTTGTTGTTGTCTTCAGTTTTCATGACTCACTATGGATACTCATGTGGATGAGGCCCACAGTTCTAAGCTGTGCTAACTGGGAAATTTGCCCTTCAACACTGGCTTCCTATATAAACTGTTCCAATGTTCTTGTCAGCGGAAGCATTGATTAGCTATGCTCAATACACTATTTGACACAAGCAAGGAAACAATGCCTGCAGGGAAGTAAACACATTTAGAGAACAGTGCCAGCCTTTTTTCCTCTGGGCGCTGACAGTCTTTAAGAGACCATTGCATCATCTTGCCTAAGAATGATGTACTGTGTCTTAGCATCCAAAAAAGAAAACCCCAGCTGGCTCACAATTAGCATTTTCTTTTCTAAAGCATCTTTAATTTTAATGAGATTCTTAAAATTAATTTTAATGAGATTCTTCCTTTTTAAATGTAAGGCCTAGAGGACTCGACTACCCATAACTTTGGTACAGAATGTGGAGAGCTGCAGTAAGTTGTTAGGATGTTCTCCTCGTGCTCTCTGGACTCAGGTTCTCTTGTCACCGTTTGTCATGGGAGAAACATGCAGAAATACTTCTGTGCAGGACAAAACCAGAAGCTGGCTAATAGCAAAGGGCTGAGAATTTATGTCAAAGGAAGATAGTTCACTATGTCCTAAGCGCTTTCAGCATGTTGCCAGTAATGTGTATTACTTTGTTGTCTAAGAATCCTAACTATGGGCTTACACCCCATTAAACCAGATGTTGTGCAAATGTGGAAGAAAAAACAAGGGTTGTTCCTTGACTTGGCCAAGTCTCAGCCTTAACCAAAACCATTTTTGTGTTTAAGGTGAGAGACTGGAGATGGTTAAAGGAGAATAACTGCATCTGGAAATGAGAACTGGTCAGTTAGTTCAGTAAACCAGTGCTTGTCTTGTAGTTGAAACAGCAAAGGAAACTTCAAAGGAGGACAAAAGTTTTGGAGGACCTTTTTGTATGAAAAGTGGTTCAAAAGAAAGCATGAAGTTTCTTCGGTAATTTCTTCTAAAAGGGAAATCAAATCCAGCATTATCAGCTGATGACCTTGAGTTGCTGCTGAGTTGTGGTCATAGGCTCAGTTTACTGGACTTCTGGCCCACGTTGTTACACGGCCCTCCCCAAAGAGAAGTGATTTGCACAGAACAGTGCTCAGATGCAGTGGGTTTGTGTCACACAGGGCGTTAGAAGCAACTTCAACTTCTAGAAAATTTTACTGAGTTTGCCTGAGTTTTCATCAGTTTGGGTTGCTGGGGAGGGGCGCAGGGGGCTGCCTGTGTTAATTTTGTGAACCTCATTCAAAAAGGCTTGCCTTGGTGCAGAAAGAAAACCGGAAGTTACCAGTTGACCCAGTCAGTCTGCAAGTATGTTGCTAACAAAGTTTCTTTGTTTGTTTGTTCAGTGGTTTTATTCCCTTTTTTTGTTTTCTTTCTTTTTTTTTTTTTTAATCCTGCAGAAACCTTTTTTTAAAGCTTTAGGGATGTCAGACAGTTCCAGAACAGAAATGAAGGCACTAAATAGCAATGTCTCCTTAGTTTCACAGGTGATGAAACTAAAGCGGAGAGGGAGAGACAGACAGATTAAATGACAAATCTCCAAAGACCACATGGTTAGTGGCAGGATGAAAAACTGCACTCAGAGATCTGATCCTCATCTCCCGATAGCAAACACAGTTCCCAGAAGCAGTTGGAAATGTGACCTGTTCTTTGCACTAACAGTTTAATTACTATGAATGTTGTCACTCAACTTACATTTGTGCCCTATTAACTGGGGACTCTGACCTTGATGGTAGGCTGCCCTGATAGGTTATGTAGCTGCCAAGTCACAGACAGGAGTTTCTGCAGGCTACACAGAAGCAGGGTCAGATCAAGGGTTATTAGATGACCCCATCAATGTGGAATGTGGAATAAATAATTTGGGGGATGTGGGATTCTGAGGGTCCCGTATGGTGCTGAAGAACTAACGCATCATGGTAACTCAATGTGATCTGTCAGCAAAAGTGAAGTAAATACTTGGTGGTGTTTTCGTTTAAGAGAGAATGTCCTGCACTTCCACAGTTAAGGCTGCTGGTGGTGGAGCCTTCCTGCGTGTTTTAGGAGATGAATGGAGTTTGAGAACCATGAAGAACTTAGTGAGACAGGTTTCTGAAGGAGAAGCTGTCTTACTAGTGCTAGACAACCATATTGGGCCATGTGACAGTGTCTATAAAAGCTCTGAAGCTTTTCTCGATCACCCTGAACTGACACGTTCACCTGTACTTTCAGAGCCATCGGACTATCCTCTTTTCCCTGAACACTGGAGGGGTACTTGCTGAGGAATGAGGACTCCAACTCCGTGGATGCCATGCTCGTGAATGCCTTGTGTGTACTGGGTGGTGCTGTGATGAGAACTTGGGTTCATGCAAAACCAGGGTGCTCCTCACGTTCTTGGACAATTATTTTTTCATATGATAAAACGGGCAATGTGGGACAATGCACTGCTACACAGTATTGGTAAGAAATCCAAGAATGCAGAACAAATACGCTGTCTAAAACAACAGAAATAGAGATTAACATTTATCATCTGATTCCCGGGGATTTCAGAAAATGGAAATTGGCTTATTCACCAAAAACAGTAGTAGTGAATAGTTACTTTGTAAGAGAAATAATATCACACAAGTATTTTTCTGAGCGCCCAAGGAGGTCATAGAAGGGACGCAACCATTGGAATGGTCTGTGTGCTCTCTGGATCGACCTCTGATCCTCCCTACGGCAAGAAAAGAGGTTCAGGAAAACAGCTGATCCATAGGCAAGGCAGAGTGCCACAGCATCTTGCAGGGAAGCTGCTAATGGGGATTTTAAAGAAGCAGTTGTGCATTAAGTGTTGCTCACAGAAGGGAAGCTATTGCTCTTTGGCAAAGGCTGCAAAAAACCACGGGAAGCAAGGCTATGCTTTGAGAATTAGGGCCCGGGAACTCCTGTTACATGTATTTTTACAGGGTTTTGGATGTTTCTGGTATGACCCTTCTGGGATGTGAACCCTTGAATTACATGTATCAGCGTTACAACATCACTGAGTGTGCCACAGTATCCAAGCTTTTGATAAGGAACCAGTTCATTTTGAGGTTCTAATTAAGATAGCTCTGGGTAATGCTACAAAGGCATTAAGCCTGAGCAATCATGTTTAGTAGCTGAGCTCTGGCTGCTCAGTACTTTCTCAAGGATGAGTCTGAGTGCACTTTTGCTTGGTTCTCAGAAAAGATCCTCGGCAGGAGGGCTTTATGTCAATTTAGTGATCCATGCAGGAACCCCAAGCCAAGACAGGATTACTTCCAGCTGTAAATACTAAATTTTGCTATCTTTAATAGATGTGCATAAGCTTCCCAAAGACCATAGGGCTACTCTTATGAACAAGGCCAATGGAACAATACCGTGAGATTGCTGTTTAGCGTGGGGAAGCCTATCAAAATTCAAAGTACTTCCAGATTTGCAGCAAATTTCTCTGAATTGTCTGGATTAACCACCTTTGCCAGGGAATAGGAAACTAAAGCAGAATCTCTAGTATGAATGCAACTTAATTCCACACAGAGGGTATCGCATCAGAGGGAAAAGGGTTTGTTCTCCTCCGTACGCAAGGACTGACATCTGTGTCGTTATGGAATGCTGTAGCCCTTGATATTTAACTTCCTGGTGTAGCCAGCACATGGCATTGTTACAGAAAACTCATCTCATCCTGTGTTTTCACTTTAGGCTGTTTTGCTTGCAGATAAAGAATGATTTTTATTTTCAGCCGGAAGAGGATGATCTTGCACCCAAAATTAAAACCAATAGGGATCAGGAAATAATGAGTGAGAACATTGTCAACTGACAAATATTTGCGGTTTAGGGCACGTGTTAAGTTGGAGTTAAGATAATTTATGGGTCTCCTGTGATGACTGGGGTATGGAAAGGTATCACAGAAGTATTTTTGTTTCTTGTTAGCCTGCAAAGATAACGTCCCTCATGACTTTGAGTGGGTAATAGATTTCTTCTACCAAACACCAAGTTGCACGCAGTGGTCTTCACCCAACAAAATTAGAATCAAAAATACGTATGGTTTGGTAGAGTTGCTATAGCTTTGGTCTTTGGAAAAATGTACTAGCTCCTTGTTTTTCAATCTTCTTGCTGTGACTGCACTTAATTTTCAAGACAGATCTTCAGTAGCTGTCACCAAAACTTGTAATATGATTATCTTTCTATCACTATTAATGCTTTCTTACAGCTACCTTTTTCGTTTCAGTGTCCAGAAGAATTTAAATATTTATGGGCTAATTTCAGTCTCTGTAATAGAACATAGTCCCCTCAGTTTGTTTTAAATGTCTTACTTTCCATTTTTACCAGTAGTATCTATTGTTTCTTGCAGATATTGGACCAATGTTCTAATTCAGTTTTACTATCTTGACTACTCTGCAACTAGTTTCAGATTTCATTGTGTTAACCTTCTTCCTACCTTGGAATTGCTGAGAACTTGTGTGAAAGACCCTCTCAAAATAACTCTGTTCATAAATACCTTATGAGAGTAACTGAACTCAAGGAAAGGCCATTGTCTGGGCTAGGGAGAATGAATTAACCTTACATGTGACTTGTATGCATACTCAGCAAATCTCTGCAGCTCTTCCTAACTGTCTGAACATACATGCAATGATATGACCTTTCGTACTTTATATTGAGCTAGAGTACTAAAATAGCAAACTAGTAAACTATTTAATTGCAGCAGACATACTCTTACGTACAATGGTTGTATGTATTATTTTGTGAGACATATTTAAAGACAGAAGTTACGTTACTGTTAAAACTTAGATAATACTTTAAAAGACAAGTAACGTTGTTCCTGAAAAATCCATCTATCTATAGAAACTTCTGGTGTGTCCCACAAAATGTGGGTTCACACAAAGAATAATTTAAAAATAAACAATTCTATACAGAAAAGTTTATGCTGAAAGCCAAGTATCCAAGCCACGTCTTTGTATCACCCAGCTAAATTTGTTCTAATACATATATTTAGGAAATACACAGGAACTTTCAAGACTCTTAGACCTGTAACTGCTTTTCAAGCTGTATGGAGGGGGAAGGAATCCAAATCACCTTGTTTTCAGTTTTAACTACAGACTTCACTGTCATTTGAAAGTGGAAGACTACACGGAAATGTGAACACATACTTAGAATTGTCATGCTTTAGGTTTTGTGTTCCTGAAGTAGGCAGTAAGAACTCAATAGGTTACACTTGTATGAGAAAGAAATCACCTTGCACAGGCATGATACAATGCGTTGTGGTATGAGATGATGTGTTTACTAAAGAGAGAGATAACCTGTGGCATATGCATTAACTGCAGAGAAGGCACCCGGGTTAAAAAAATACCCTTTTTTTAAAAATCAAAGATAATATTTTGAAAAGTGCTTAAATAGCACAAAAAAAAAAATCTTGCAAATAAAATTACATTTCACTTCTTAATTATCCTTTTTCTTCCATGTTGGGAGTGTTCTCCATAAGGCACAATTCTGTTTAACGAGTCATGAAAATTGACTTTTTTGAAGGAAATGGAAAGCCTGAAAACAGTTTGCATTGGGATCTTCATGAAATCCCTCCCTCCGCTTTTTTATGCTTACCTTCACAGCTTCCCAGCTAGAATTAACCAGGTATTGTCTAAATGGACCAAAACCTGAAAAGAAAGAAAGGTGATTTTAACCCATGTGTGCTTTGCAATTGTAGCTTAGGTGCCGGCATGTATGCACACACATATTTGTTCTTTATCTTCGTATTTTTTGGTTATGGAGATGGAGTGATTTAGCCTTTATAACACTTCAGGGAATAGTATTTTCATTTTTTATATGCGCTAACATAAGAACTAATCCTGCAATCTTCATTCATGTCAAGGCTTTCTTATGAGATAACCTTAACTGAAGCTGGCAAATACACTGGAGCCAATAGGACAGACCATGTAAATGATTATTTTGGGCAAGGATAATCATCCATAGAAATACTGCTACCAAAAGATCTGGTGTTAAATACTCCCAGATCACAGTCAATGTACCATTCTTATTGTTAAAGCTCATGAAGATGAAGATATGCATATTTAATGAAGATTTCTGAAAGAGTAAAATACTATTTCGTTTGTGATTTTTTTTTTTTTTTTTAACCCCAAGTAATGGAAACTTAACTTTTCTGTCAGGGAAAATGGGCTTTTTGTGGTGCGGGGCAAAATCTCTTCCTTCACTTTTTTCCCACAGGAAAAGAGAGGAGGAAAGGTAAAAGGACTCTTTGAGTCCAAAGTACTACACTTAATTTTATGCATTCTTTTGTTTTTGGTGAAATGCTTTTTTTAAATAAAAAGGCAAAACATCTCATTTAGAGCTAGATGGGTATTTTGTCATGAAAAAGTTTGATGGTAATCTCCCACTATCTTTATTAATCTCTATGACTGTTCTTAATGCAGAGTATTGCCAAGGCTGGGTGGCAGGAAAATTAATGCTAGGCTTTAAGCATTTCTCAATTTGTTAATACTTATATCATAACTGCTCAGTCTTTTCTTTTTTTATATTATGAAAAGCCTGATGGTGCTGATATTTTTGACGGTGTTTTCCCCAGGTTCGAGTTGGTACTATGGAGAGGGAATCGGGGAAACAAGACTCATTTCACATTAACAGGGAACACAAAACCTCACAACCTCACTGGTCCCACTCTGCTTTCAGCGCAAAATGAGGGTGATGCCTACTCCATTTTGAAGCTGTAGTTGTTGTGTGTGTTTCTGTACCTGTGTGTGCAGAACTGTAGAATTATAACAATAAAGGTCACAATTAAACACATGCATCTCACTGGTGGCCGTAAGAAACTACTGCTTAGGATAAAATTGTTCTATGAAAAGAAATTACTAAATGTAAGAGTTTTACAGTACTGAAATACCTGCAACAACTTGGAGACCTAATTGAGTGAACAGTATCAGGCACTATATAAAAAACTGGGCTCACTGCCAGCAGGTTTATATTATGGGCAGGTGAAAATGTGACAAGAGGCATGCTGTGATGATCTCTGTAATTAATCTCGTAAAGATGCACCTGTGTCTTTAATGGAACACACTAGTCTACAATTATTTGAACAAGTATATTTCTGCACCTAAATCACTATCTAAGGGGGGGAAAAAACTAATAGGATGCTAAGAAGTGTGCACATCAAGGGTACGTGCCGTAAATATCATGGGATAGAACCAGATTATCAGCCTTTTAAGAGGTTAGCAAATACCTCTTGCTGTCTCCTGCACTCCCATTCAGCTCAATGCCAGTTATGTCTAGAGCAAGCCAAACTAGTTCTGCCCATCTTGCAGCTATTAAAAAAAAAAAAAAGTGTTTAATTGAAAACAGCAAGATGCGAATCTCTTTGATGTAGCTTCAACCTCATTCCTATGTCCTCAGATGACCTGCAGTGGAAAATTATCCAGCAACTCACATGTCAAGAAATGTGTAATGATTGCTTTTAGATGAGCCAGTGGCAACAAGAGGAACAGCGAGTTGCAGCATTCCTTAAGAGCTTTAACATTTTAAAGCTCAGAAGTTTCTAGCTGGTGGTTCTGCCACTGTGATTCAGCACTAGTTATAGCCAGCAAGAGAAATGCCAAATCTGGTCCCTTGTGTGTGTGCTGCATGTTCAGGCATGCTCCTTCGGTATATTTAAATTTAATGATCTAGCAGTGATGAGGCAGCATCTCCTGTTTAAAACTGCCTTACCTTGCCATGAAACTGAGACCCTGAAACTTGCCATGTGTTGCTCTAATTCTGGACACTGACTATGTGACTTTGTGATGCAACCCGGTTTTCTTGCTTCAGAGCTCCTTTTGGGTAAGCTTTATCTAATACTAGCCTGCACTGCCTTGAGCTATGTGGTTTGGATCAGAGAGAATGTCAACAAAGATTAAAACATGGGGAGAATGAACAACAAACCAAACTGGATGGCAGTAAAGAGGGCAGACTGCAGTCTGTTTCCTCTGACATGCATCTGATTTTTCTGAGGAAGGCACAGCAGCAAGTTATTTTCCATTTGGAGTTGTTAGTATGACCATTTGCTACTGTTTTTCCCTCCAGGGAACTGTTTACAACAAAGTTCAAGCATGTGTGCATACTGTAGCTAGCTAAAAGATGAATAAAAATAAAAATCTTACCAGTTACAACCACAGTGCTGGAATTTGAATCCATTAAATCTATGCTTCAGAAGGTGAAATCTTGTTGTCTTTCAGTTCCAAACAGTATTATAATTCATGTGTCTGTGGCAAACTTCTTCATTTGGGGCACCTTGTTTTCTCCAAGCTGTGATGTGTCTGGATTCAAATGAAAGGGCTGATTTCTGATTCATGTAACTTTCAAAGCAAAAATTGTTACGGCTCTGTATTAAAGATAGAAGGCTGACTGACTGGCTGACTGACTGGGACTGCCCCAAACTTCTTTTCCTTTCTTCAGGCATGCAACTGTATTTAGCAAGAGGAGGAAAGGCTTAAAGAAACTTCTTGCAAAATATTCAGCAATATTTTTCATTAGAAACCTATTTATGTACAAGTAAACAGAAAATTGAATCAATTTTATTATATCTCTGTGGATATTCTATTTTTAACACAGTTGTAATTCACTTTAATAATGAGGAATGACAACTACAAAAACATATCTGTCTATTTGCACTGTTCTTAAACTTTTTATTACTTAAAAAACTCAGGGGTAACTTTGCTGTTCGTTCTTATACCAGTTATCTAATTTACTAATCTTGATCTTTATCTTATGCTTTTTGTAAAAGAGTTCTAGCACCTTACACTTTTAAAACCAAACACCAATAGGAAAACATGTATATTTGCTAAACCAAAATATTTACTTGGTAATATCCTTGAATAAGCTATGTGTTCAAAAATCTCACAAGGTCAAAGGAACTCCAGAAGCTGGGTTATAGCTTGCTGAAACTAGCGAGTTTAATAGCTGGTCTGTCTTCATTAAACTGAAGCATGAGAACCAATGGGGGGGGCTGAAATCAAAACATATGCACATTGTCACTGCCCAAAACAAAAGCATATGAAAGTTCTCTTGGGAATTATAACTATGTGGGCAGAGGGTTTCGCTGGGTCTTGTTTTGAGTAGGAAGTGTATGTGTGTGCATGTGAGAGAGAGAGAGAGGGAAGGGAAGCTAAGAATAGAAAGCCACTATATAATCTCAAGAGAGCTGGTAATTGTGAGACCTTAGGAAAGAGAAAAAAAAAAAAAATCTCTGAAGAAACCTCTGGGATTGATTGGTGGCTGAATGAGGTTTGGAGCTATGAGCTGTGGGTCATTTAAATCCTCCTATTCTGAGACACAAAGGAACTGGTGTATTCTTTTAAATATAAAGACCCTGATTCCTCCATCCATTTCTTTCCCTGACTAACACAAGTTGCAAAATTAACTTTTGCTAGCTACTGAGGCTGAAGGAGCAGCTAATACAATAAACACAGACTCTTCTGCAGTTTTAAATAAGGCAAAATCTGCCACTGACATCTGTGAATTACATCTAAAAATTCATCTTTCATTCTCCCGTGTCAGTTTTTACCAAATAATTTTTCTGTGTGACCAGTTAGTAGAACTCTTCCTGTGACACTGAACAGGACAATGACATACCAGTCTTCTCCTAGTTATTTCTGATTTGTGCTGCCTTTTTTTTTTTTTTTCGGTGATTAAATCTAAGTACAGGGTGGTCTACTGAACAAAGCACATGCAAGGAATAAAGCAAGATTTAAGGTCTATAGTTGCTTAATTAATTTCCTGCATGAGAAATTATGTGGTTTGCTTGGGACATTATAGCTGCTTTGTAGATATATATGAAGGGTATTGCTTGAATGCTGTAAAGTACTAGGTATTTTATTAGATACTCTTGTGTAGCATAGATATGTCCATTAGATCCATGCACTCTGAAACAACTGTTATCTACTCTAAAGAGACTAGAAAAAATAGAAACCAAGGAAGATTATTTCAGTAATCCTTCATGAAGAAGCTGATAGCAGAAAATTGGGGGGACATCCACACACCCCCCCACACACCCTGACACTTTAATGACTTTCATTTAAGCATTGTCTTCCAACAGTTTAGTCCCTTTCCAAAATTAGAGGTTTGGTGATATGGTAGTAGAGATTCCAAGACCTTTCCAGTGTTGTTATATACTTGTTGAAATGTGGGAGGAATGCTGGTGGTTTGAGTAAACCAGGAATTTGACAGAGTGCACTGAAATTAGTTTTTGCACTGATTTAATTGATTGCTTTGTTCTCATGCTTTATGTGCATGGTAGTATACTTGGAGGAATAATGCATGTATTGCAGCTGCATTAAATTTCTGTAGCAAGCAGAAAATAAAGGATATGGTAGTTCAAAAAAGAATTTAAAAATCTTATGGTTAGGCCTAAGTTCTACCGAGAATTTTATTCAGAAATTAAACCTTTTTTTGCTTTACCATTTCTTCAGCTGAAGTCAAAGCTATGCTTGAAATTTTTGTGAAAGTATGATTGTAGCTTTAATACTAGCAGTCATATGCATATATTGACTGTAACAATAGTTACCCAGGTCACTGGATATTTGAGGTCTGTGCGAATTCATCTCCCCATCCATAATTAAGAAACCAAGCCCTGGGTATTTGAAGGCAAGTCAGAGACACAGCTGACTCAGCTGAACACTGGTTGTTTTTCTTCTTGCTATAGACAAATGTGATTGGCAAGGCACTCATCTTGAGGTAAAGAAGAAATGGAAGCAACTCAACTATGAAAGCCCTGGTTATCACCTTGAGTATTTTTCTGTACAGCTGTCTGATACATTTAAAAATTATTTCAACTGCCGAGTAAGAGAAAGACGTATTTTCTGCAAATGCATTCTGACCACATTGCAGACCTGCCAGAATACTGCTTGAAGAGCTTTTTAGTGCTGATGGTAACAGGAACTGAATATGGCCTTTCATTTAGAAACAGCTCTTTAATTTTTATCTCTTTTATTATTACTTACGTATAGATTGTTTAATTTCTTGTTATTGACAGGCACTGACCAGTGTTTCAAACTGTTAAGTGGGAGTGTTTAATATATTCCAATTTTTATCTCAGCTGCTCAACATTTAATGAGAGGAGGGAGAGGCTATTTAACATTATACTGTAATGGGACTTTAAATAGAGTTTTTGGGATCTAACATCCTATATTTCTTTTCTAATAAAAATAAATGATCCTCAGGAAAGACTAAAGCTGGTCTTTAGGTAGATGGAATGCAATGTCACAAAAAGAGAGAGGAGACAGGATTTTTGTGTAAAACTTGCTATTCCCTGTGGACCAATGCCTCTTCTATAACAAACTCTATGTGAATGAAAAAATGTAATGGCAATTTCGTTTACCTTTTTTTTTTGGATAGAAAATGTTATATATTTTATGTTGTTGCCTTATTTGTATTAGTTCTTCTGCAATTGATACCATTGGTGTATACCCAGTGCTTAGCAATAATGAAAAATTTGAAATTGTATATCATTTCATTGTAGTCAAGCTGTTGGGTGACTGTTATAATTTCTATTCTGGTCTTCTTGCAGTATTAGCAAAAACTAACTGCTGTGCATGAACAGACTTTTACATTTTATTTTTAATTGTTTATAATAGTTTAATGCAGGGAGAAAGTACATTAGCAAGAGAGCATGCAACTCACGATCAATGGGTAGCTTTTGTTCAGGTGTCATTTATCATGCACAAAGAGACTCTGCAAGCAGGATACACACAATTTAAGTAATTATTTATCAGCCAATATGCAAAATAGATAGCTAGGGCTAACAGATTACTGGGCCAAACAGTAATATGTTTACCATTCTTGCTAAGAAAACTGATGAGTCTTACCTGGCCAGGAAGTTTCCAATACACTGGGGAAAGCTGGTCTCTGCCATTTGTTGGTATGAGCTGATCCTCAGCATTACTGAGCTATCTTAGCATTTCTGCTTTTCTTTCCTTATATATCTTTTCTCTTGAATCTTTCACCAGCTAATTACTGTCATCCCAACAACAGCACTTCTGTGTCTTTAGCTTCTTATCTTTCATGACTTTAGCTTGGATACTTTCTCATAGCTTAAGAATTTTCTCAGTAAAACACTGGCAAGGTCACACAGCAGTGCTGCATCAGACTAGGCCCTGGAGCATGGTACAGCCAGACCTCTGGTCTGTGTGTGACATGGGGAGTCGGGGAAAGTGCACAGCTTCAGCTGATCGTGACAATGTGCTGAAATCCAATGATGTGCAGTGCGGTTGTGTGACATCTGCATTTTGGGAGTCTCATTGTATGGGCTGAGATCACTTTGTCCTGTTGAGTAAAGAAAGTACAAATCTACTTTAGTATGTGTTTAAAACCATTCGAAAGGAGAGGCAACCTTATGGAGTTTTTGGTGGCTGTGCTGACAGGCAATGGAGCGCCTACTTACGTGAGGCACTGGGGACGCTCTCTTCAAACCCTGTCACCACGTCGCAGCCATGTTCCCAGCTGACTGAAGTGCAAAGGTCAGTCTGTTTCTTTGCAAACATCCTGTCATTTCCATGTACTTTTCACCTCTTTGATACTTGTATCTCCTTTTTTAAAAATAATTAAGCCCTGGAACACTTAGGATAGGAAGGCTCCCAGGAGTCAACACCTGGGTTCTACTTTCTAATTTGGGCAACTGTGTGTTCGTTTTAATCTCTGCACTTCAATTTTACCATTTGTAGTAATGAACGGCAGGCTGCTCACCTAGGTTTTCCAAAAGCCTCTTTCACATTTACAGCGATCACTGAAGTATGTGGCTGAACGATGCTATAAAAATGCCATTTTTGGACTTGCTTTCCCTCACAGACCTTTTGCCTTGTGCCACCCGAGTTAAAAGACACTGGCTTCAGCTCTATGATTTGTTATTCTGTGACAAACATAGATTGTTTGTCACAATCTATGTTTTCTATGTCTCCAGATTTCTGAAGAACCTGGAACTGGTGGTGGGAGTTCTCTAAGTTAAGCACCTGCCGACGGCTGGGCCCCGGTGGCGGCAGGCGCGGGCCGCCCCTCAGCCTGCCGCCGCCCTCCCTCGCCCTCCGGCCTTCGCCCCCACGGAAACTTCGCCAGACTTCACCAGCGCCTCCCCCGTCCTTTGGTTTCCCTAGCCGGCCCCCGACCGCCATCCCGGCCTTCCGACGGCCACTTTTCCAGTCAACCGAGCCCCGGCCCGCCCTCAGCGGCTGCCCCGGGCCCGGGCCCCACCGCCAGCCCGTCCGGGCGGGGGCGGGCCGCGGCGGCGGGAGCCCGCCTCAGAGGAAGTGATGGAGACCGAGGGAGGAGGAAGAGCCGCCGCTGGTAAGAGGGGAAGGAGCGCGCTCGGGAGCTCTCCCGCGGCCCGGCCTCCTCTTCTCCCCCCGCGCCGGCCCTGCCCCGTCTCTCTCCTCACGGCGGTCGCTTCGCCTCCCTCCTGCTCCGGCCCTCACGCCGGGCCGCCCGCCTGCCCGCAGAGGTTGGACACGCTGCTGGGCTGACGCACCGCCCGCCCGGGCTGTCCGGGGGCGCCTCCTGTGCCCGCCCGCCGCCCCGAAATGGCGGGCTCCCCGCCGCCGGGCTTGCCAGGGGCGGCCAGGACGCCGCAGCATGCTCGGGCCCTTCCAGGAGAACTTTGCTCGGTGGCTTGCGGCGCTGAGCGGGCTCTGCACTGCCGTGCTCCCAGCGCCCTGCTTTCATGGGGTCGCCAGGGGCAGACGGTCTAGCCCCGACCCCCTGCACAAGGCAGGGTCAACCAGAGCTGGCCGCCACCGGGGTTTTTGCATTCTTCCCAAGGCACACTACGGGTAACTTTCCCAGATTTTAGACTAGTCCAAACCTGTCCTGAAGTAGAGGGGGCCTGGCCTGATGATTTCCATCAGCTTTGGCTCAGCAGGTGATGCCGGTGAAAGGCCTATCTCGGAGTGCCCGCTACCAGGGCATCTTCAGAGGTCTCACAGCACAGGTGCACAGCTTTGGCACTTTAATGGCCAAGTACTTGAGAACGACTAATGAGCTGAGGCAATACTGTGTAAAAAAATTTTTTTTTTTTTTTTAAAGGCTACCATCTCAGGCAGTGTCGGCGAGTGTTTACCCAAACTGAGCAAGAACGTGGTTTGACGAAAGCAGCGTAGTTTAACGGGCAGAAGCAGTAAACGTTGCTTCTTTACCACAGACAAATAATTAGTTGGATTATTGTGGTGTACAGATGAGATGTAAAAGACTTTTTATACTACCCTTTCTTTAAAAAGCATTCAGTAAAATTTGTTGATCATGAGCTGACTGCGGAACAGGGAAATACATGGTCTTCAGTGATGAATTTTTTGGGAAAGAAGCCACTCGCTCCTCATCTCCTTTCGGCAGAAGTTAGTTTGCTGGTGTTTCTGACAGTAGGCAAAGGGCTGCTCTGCCCAGCAGAGGCCAATAAAGAGAGCTCAGCCATTCAGTAAGTGCTGGACTTACACTGCTTTGAAATGAGCAAATGTTGTTAGTTTCCCAAATGGCAACACTCTTAGTGCTTGGGAAGGGAGCTGATTTTAAGACAGGTGGATCTTCTGCACATGCTCCGCCATGGATTTCCAAGGGAGTCTGGCGTGTGTAGTGTTCCTGGTTTATATTTGACTAGGAGCACTTCCAAGAATCTCTTGTTCACGCACTTGTTTGGATAAGGGCCCATTGCATCACCTCAGTTAGCTTTTGCACGGCTTTCCCTCCTGCTCTGTTTTTATACTCTTCTTTCTTAATTTGTCACGCTAGCAGGTAAATGGAGAGAAAGTGAATTTATCTTCTGAAACACATTTCAAGTTGCTGCCATTTATCTAAAGCACCTACTTCATCCCCTTCAGTAAAATAATGATGTTGTTCATTAGTTCCTCTAGCTGCTCATGGCTAAATGTGCCATAGTCAGATTGCTCTATTTTTGCCTTCCTATCAGCCACTTTGGAAAGTCAAACATTTGTGATAATGCTATTGGATTTTTTTTGGAAGACTCTGAATTCTGCTGATGTTTTTAAATAAAATATCTCTAGATGAATGGGCCTTGGTTTTTCATGTCCAAGCAAATGTTGTACTGTTGGGCACTTCAGTTAATGTCTGTGGTTTTCCCCTGAGTTTTTCATTACTCTGACATTGAATGTTTAGGACAGTTCTTCTATCCCCTTCCTCTTTTAGGACAGCTGCTGTTGTTTTTAGGTATTGTCCAAGTTTTGGCTTAGTTGTTTAATTGTATATACTTATGTTTAAAATAATTATGGAACAGTTGGCAAAAGGCTGAGTATACACCACACTTTAAGAGCATATGAGTGTCCACCATTAGCTCTTCTTGTGCAAATGATGCTTTTCAGTTTATGTTGTAATTGAGATCTACAACTAGATCTTGAGGTCTTTTCCTGTAACTGTTTCTCACAGGGCAAGATTGCTTATACTTCCAGGTTTCTAAGCCCCTTAATAGGCCTAGGCAAATGTTACCATTAAGAAGCAGGCCAGCTGTTGACCTAGAACTTGAGGTTCTTGTTTTCAATTCCACCTTGTCACAAGTTCTTTTTCTCTTAAGTCTTTCTCTGAAAGTCAGATTTGTATGTGAAGGACGTTCAGTGAGTAACAACGTATGTGTGACTTCTGGAGCCTGAGAAATAGTTACCAGATGAGAAACCTGTATGTCTAGTTTAAAAATTGCATTAATGAAGCCTTAAATTTCCATCTGTCTCTCGAGGAAGATGGAAATCTCCCTGCCCTCTGTGGAATCCATGTTAAATCAATTTACAGGCATGGGGTCAGCAGCCTGGAAGGTAGAACCACAAAATTCAGGTAGCATGTAGGAGCTATGTATCATGAATATGGTCCCCACATCTGGAAAAGCTACTCATCTGAGATGGGGCTTATCAACAAGCATACTGCTTCAGTATAACTAAAATATCCTGTATGGAACAGGTAGAATTTTACTCACGCTGAGGAGTTATAACCTCCTTGCTTTCCATGTTCCAGGTAAGGCAAGTTATTGAAACCTTGCTTTTTTTAACATAAGTAATTAGGTTCTAGAAGGAAAGAAAACAGGAAACAAAATCCTAACTACTTCCCTCAAAGGAAAAATACAGTCCAAAACCCAGCAAACAAACCTGAGTCTTTTTGCATAACAGCATTGCAGTGAATACACTCCTTCCCTTGGGGGAAAGTACGAGAAAACAAACACCACAAGAGAAAGTCTAGCCAGTTTAAATTTGCAAGTGGGAGGTGTGCAGACATTATGCTTGTATGTTATAAGAACCTATATAGAGCAGCCTGGTATGTATTTTCCACGTTGTATAATGGTTGCATACTGAGAGACTCCCGAACGCTTTGCACGGCAATTCACAATTCTGGTGTGTTGTCTTTGCAAAGTGATTGGCAGACCCTCAGGTTGCACGTATCTGAAGTAAACCATGTCCTGCTCAGCTACTGAGAGGTCTGTGGATGCTTAAAAACGTTGTGTTCGTAACCTTTGAAACTGCTGTCTGGTGGCTGGTCTTTATAGTATTACTGACAACAGATGGCAAATGGCTCCGCTGATGTAATTCTTGCTAGTGTTTCATTCCTGTGAAGTTGCAGAGTTTCAAAATCTCAGAAGGTGCCTCCATATTTTTTCTGCATAATGATTTCAAGCCAAACTAAATAAAAACATTTTATATTATTCAAATTCCCATGGTGTCATGTGACATTTTTGTAATGATTGCCTTGCAGCAGTTTTAGATAAGTGCACGTTTGGTAGCAATTTAAGGCCTGTGTCCTTTAAGTAATGCTTATTAGTACGTAACAGATGCCGTTTAGAAACATTATGCCTTTTAATAGGTTCTGCTTTTAGACTGCATGTTCTCATTCCAGGCAGACTGTGGATCAGGCAAGCTTGGAGGTATGCTGTCGTTTATGCAAAGCCTAAGTCAATTTTCTGCTCTGAAGTCAAGCCATGTGTTTTTCCTTGTTTCTTCCATTCTGGTCATAGCTGCCTTGCTGTGTTTTTCTCCCTGGTCAAATCTTTGGCTGATTGTCAAGCCATTACAATCAAAATCTTTTGCATTTTTAACCACCACCAGTGGTTTCTTTTGTCCTTACAGAAGAACCTGTGTAAGCTGAATTTGAACACTCTCAGCTCTTACTGTCAAGAGCACAACAAGCAAAGAGTTAGTCTTCTGTTGCCAGCCTGTCCTTCCTTCTCTGCTTCTTCTTTCTCCCCAAAGGAGAAAAAGGGAAAAGCAAAGCCATGCTGATTTTGGAGCACCCTCAAAGACATGTAGAATAGCTGACACAACAGCACAAACAAGAGATGTTTACATACTTCCTCCACTACTTGCAGCCTTTTATTAAAGTGAGGTCTGAGACAGGCTAAGAGACTTCTGATAGCTAGTGCAGGTGATGTATTAATTTGCAGCCACATAATAAACTTAGCAAAGTTGAAATTACTGGGGGAAGGGATTTTTTTGTTGTTGTTTCTTTTTTTTCCTTTTTTTTCTCAAACTAGTTGCTTTATTTGGAGATTATTCTGGCTGTACAAATTGCTTCTTGCAAGTAATTTGGAGAAAGGCTGCTGGGCTTTTTTAGGCAGACTTATGCACTCTGCTGGTGGGAGCATTTGCAACTCAAATTATGTGGTATCTGAAACTGGTATCCCTGAAAATCTAGACAGTTGTCTCGTATTTTCATCACTACTTCATTTGTCTGGGGAATATTGTCTTTTCTGGCAGGAAACCAGGGCTTTCAGGTACTCTTGGTATGCCACACACTGCTGTAGTTTGTATGACATGAAGATAAAGGCCGTGTTTAGTGCGGCCTTAGGTTTCTCCACCTTTTGAATATGGTAGTAACAAGGAAATGTATTTCTTGTGGTACTTAAATACTGGCCCTGGTGCCAGATTGTGACAGCGGATGTTTCAGTAATAATTTCAAATGCTCCTTGATCTTAAAATACAGCTGTTTTCTGAAACTGTCCTGTCAGTCTGTCTGGCTTCTTCCTATGGAGTGAAATCATCTTTATGCTAGACCATTTGCCAAACTCAGTTGTCATTTCCTGCCATTTCACTATTCCTTGTCTGTTGCTGTGAGAGATATTGTCTTCCTCTTTTCCCTTAAGTTGTAGGATGACTTCTGACCAGTGCATCCTCCTTTCTGTCTTCCGTCTTTATAAAGGATTGAATTACCACTATCTGCATTTGAACTTGTGATTTGTAAAAGCTCAGCTGCTGTTCACAGAATCTTTTCTGTCAATTTCCTTTCAAATCAGTCTCTTTGAATAATGAGAAACTTCTGTGATGTATTTCAGTGTCATTCAGGGCCTCCCATTTCTTCTTTGCTTAAATTTGAAGAGTCAGACTTTAATTTGAGGTCGCACCTGGACTATGAACTTCTTCTGGCATAGCTATTTTGGCTATGGATATGATGAAGTGAGATGTAGCACTGACATAACTAACTGTTGGAAAAAGCCCCTGATATGGACACAGTTGTTCTGGAAAACTTGCATATTTCTCTTGTATATTTTATTTTGTTTAGGGGGTAGACAAATAATTAAGCTGTCAAATTTAGATTTTTGTCTTACCTAATCAAGAAAATCCTTACCACTGCCTCCAGTAGTTGATGTTGGACTTTTCCAGGAACATTTCTACCCATTTCTTGGTTGTATGAAAACCAGTACACGTTAAGAACTCAATTCTGATGTTCACAGGTTCAGAGGTAATAGCAGCAATCCCCCTGAATCAATGGAATTTCTTTGATGAAAACCTGATGTGAACAGGAACCTTAAAGCCTTAATTAATTACAAACCTGAATATCCCTTTTCTTTAGGACTGTATCTTCTCTTAATTATGGTGTAAGTGTCCTCCTTTTTTATATCTAAGCTCTGTGAAAAAGAGGGTTAAATGTGCGGAAGTATGAATTCCTGGTATGTCATAGTTACAGCTGGTAGCACTTCCATGGTTTAACAGTATGCTACAGTTTTTATTTATAAAGTCTGTTTCCGGGCCATAATACCTCAGCTTTTTTCAATTACATTAGATTAGAACTTTGCAAAGTTCTATGCAAAACATGCCAGTCCAGATGTGCGTTCTGTGTATAATAGGACAGGGGATAGCCTGTTTACACTGATGTATTTTAATTTATCTGTACTATGAGTTGGGTGTGGCTTTATTTTTGTAAGTGACGGAGGCAAAGTGGGTATAGTTGGAACCTGTTTGCTGAAACTTTCAGTACAGGAGTACTGCAGGATAGAGTGGGGGAAATATCCCTTCAATATGCACTTGCCATTATGTGATTCTTTCAATATGCACTTGCTTTTCTAGCTTTGAAAACACTTTAAATAATGTGGTTTCATCTAGGTATTTTTCCAAAAAGAGCTAAATCATTAAATAAATTAACTCCCATTTTTGTTTTACTTCCCCCCCCCCATTTCATAAGGTGTGGATTATTTTAAGTTTTGGAAAACAAGTAACGTGTTTTATAGACCCTGGTCATAGGAGATTCTGAGGGCCTTCAGAGCTCATTGAAGCAAGTGGAAATTGAAGGTGTTTGACATTTTTCAGAGTTAGGCTTGTCTAGTCTCTGCCTTTGCTCATCTATGTTCTTCTAAATATATACGTATACCTCAAGCTTTTTTCTTCCCTTTTCTGAAATGAGTCGAAAAAATGTGTTAGGGGGAATGGGATGGCTAATATGGTAGCATCCTGCATTTGAGATGCCTGACATTTGGTCTGCCCTTCATTCGAGTGACAGAATTTGTAGTGATGACATGTATAGCTACAGCTAAACTCATCTGTTTAATCTGTTTGATTTCTTAATTGGGAATGGGATTAGGATTATTTATTTGCCTTCTGCCTTCATTTATTGATTCCACAGCAGAAAATTATTTACAGGCAGAAACTTGTATTTAGTTTGTCTTCTAAAACTCTTATTGCCGTTTGAATTGTGATAGTATAAGTGATAGATAGAATAGTAAATGGTACACAAATGGCATCTTTGGATTGAAACGTAGAAACCTGTTAACACTAATGCATTGTTTTTGTCCTTTATTTCAAGAGTGATTGCTCTATTAGTAATGGTGAAAAGCAATGCAGTGGGGAAGAACATTGTTTTCATTAATGTTGTACAGCTTGTGGTTAAGAGCTGCCTTGTTGCGTTGGACAGACACCACACCACAGCATTTGCCCACTAGTTCCATTGCCACCACACATTATGATACTGAAGTTTCACTTACACTAGAACTTGGGGTTTTAACATGTACTTGCTCAATTAAATTCAGGACATGAGAGACGGGTTCTGCATGTACTCCCAGGAACGTGCCAAAGACCTCTTCCTTCCTTTGAAAGGTTAAACAAATATGGTTGCCTAATGATAACCACATGCATAGAGTTGTTCAAGCTCATTGGAAGGAAAGAAGAGTTGATGTAAAGCACTGCTGTTAAACACAGAGCTTCCATTCCTGTGAGAGGGTAATGGAAAGCACTTTTGTTGTATGTGCACGATTTAGAAGGGCAGAAGAAGTTGTCTTTAGATCCTAGGCACTGTCGTGGTTGTGCTGCCATAGTGTGGCAGTGAATTCCACAGGGGAACAGAGAACGATTCGTGTTTTATGACTTCTTTGTCTTTTTATGTTGTGACTTCAGAGGCACTGATAAGGAAAAAAACATCACACCCTTTTGAAGTGGTAGATAAGGCATGCGCTTAACTGATAAGAAACCAGACAGAAGATGAAGTGATTTGTTGGGAGCCACAAAAGCACACCTGTGTTGAGAATAAATCTTAGGAGTTCTGGTCTCAGTTGCCTGGTTTGGTTACAAAAATGCTCCTTCCTAAATATTGACATGATATACCGTCATTTTGTTTTGGTACCTGCTTGTCTCATATTGCAAAGTGGGTTTTGATTTAAAAAAAAAAAGGGGGGGGGGGCGGGGGGGAAGGGGAGTAGTTCTTGGACAAAAAACCCCACAATGCTGTAAGAAACACTTAAAACCTGCTGAAATTTTGTTTGTTTGTTTTAAATTGTGAAATATATTGGCATGAAAATAAAGTAAATAAAACTAGTACTGCTATTTGCAAGCATTAGAAATGGCAAAACAATAAGAAGTAATGAAATTTGAAAGTTAGAAATGTTAATTTCTTTTTATCTACCTTGTTTCTGGACCACTAGAAATCAGGCTTAAGTATTTTTCATATTTTTACATGTAAAATTATACACAGATTTACACAAATGTACAACGATACACATTCCAGATACAAATCCTGTGGTGACTGATGTCTCTTCTGTAAACATACAATTCTTAATGGATGTGTGTAGTATCATTCTCTGTGTTTGTAGAACATGAAAAAGTAGTTGTAGGATAAATGATTAATTCACTTCAGACGTAACACTTTTCATGCTTCATCTGTGGTGAGGTTGATGTATTTTGCTTTGCAATCTGGCTGCATTCTAAACGCCCTTACAAATCTCTGAAATGGGCTTTTCAACAAGTCTTTCCTGGGAGTACCAGGAATACCTCAATGCATCTTAATCAACCCAGTGGTGTATCTAGTCTGAAAAAACTGCATCACCAACTTTGATGGCTAAAGGAAATAGTATTAATAAGCTACACATGAATGCAGGAATAGAAAATCTTGACAGTGAAAGCAGGTATCACTTGTTTAATAAATTGTGCATTGGCTTCATGGTCATAAAGAACTTAAGTATATTGGCGGTACATACTCATTTGAAACTTAAATGAGCATTTAAACCATCTTTACAAAGAGACAGAGTTGATTGTCCCAGGTTGTAACTGGTTTGTTAGATAATGGCAAAATAGTAAAACTAATACATAGGTACTAAAATGATTAGTCTAGTGAAAGAGAGCTGGGGGGGATATAATGACTATTTGAATTGCTGTAGCATTATATTAATAAGTGTGGCTATCCATAAGCTGGTAAATTATTTCTGTTATGGCACAGGGTTTAGTTGCAGAGGCTATAGAAAGATCACCAAAAAGAACCTTCAGAATATCTGATTAGATTGAAGCATGTCGTTTGCCTTTGGCCTTTACAGCAGTCTGTAGTTTCACTTGTGGAATTTCACATACAAGTGTGTCCACCATGTGTTTTCTGTTGTATTGAGAATAAATTCTTTTGCCCACAGAAAAATATTTCCTGCTCGCTATAACTGATAGAATGAAATTCTTGCTGAATCTGTAATGATGTGGGTCTGTCTCTAATCTACAAAAATTAGTTTCTAGTTTAAGGTAGAATATTGTCTTCTATTTTGTGATTGCATTTGTTCTTTATCTACCTGATGCAGAACATAAGTATGTTAATCAGATCTATCTGGATTCCCACATACTGATCTTTTTGGACCTTAAGTGAAGTGAACTTTGTCTGACTTTTACCTCTCAAGAGGAATATTTGTCCACTTCATGAAACCACCATAAAACTCATCTCTCTCTTCTAGAGAAGATCAGAAGTGGAATAGCAGTGGGTTTAAAAAAAGCTGACTTTAGGGATCTGGACTGACACAGGGGCCTTGGTGTATGCCTTCTTGGCAGAGCTGCGTGATGTTCTATGAGGTACCTATAGGTGCTGGAGGGTAGTACCTCATAAAGATGACTGAATTGTATGGGCAGTGGCTGCTTGTTTGTATAGCTAGTTTTAGCTGTCACATTTCATTTGAGAAATCAGATTCTTAGTGCAAATTGATGACAGATCACGAGAGTGAGAGGAGACGCACTAACACATCCTTGCTTGAGAATGTGGCCCAGACTGCTCCATGGAAACAAAAGAGAGGAGAAGCAGAAGCAGTGTTAGTTTTTGCTTTAAAATCTATTCTCTATGCTTGAAATAGAAATATGCCCAGTAAGATTTCTCCTTTATTTATCTCTAGGTAAGTTTTTTTCACTGGAATTGCATACAAATCCTCCTCCTTTGCCCTGGATGCTGGTGCCCAGTGAAAGACCTTCTGGTGCCTGTCTTCATTGTCACTGCTGCTGTAGAATCCACCTAGATGATGTCTTGACCTTGTTTCCCAGCTTTGGCTATTTAAGATGTCAGCCACTTCAGCACGAATGTCAGGAATCCCTCTAATGCAGTAGGCCTCCCGTTCTAAATTTACTCTCCTTAGGGTTTATGGCCCCTCCTCTGTGGCTGCAGCAAGAGGCCCCCTTTTTATGACTCCCCCCTCCTGCTCCCCTTTGCTCCCACCCTCCCTCCCTCCCTCCCGCAGACGGTAACCCTTTGTGCACATCGCCTGTTTGAAAGAAGTGCTCGCTGGGTGTCTAGCAGATTGGCTGCCACAATGTGCTCTTTTGTTGCCGCTAGGTAAGATGAAATTTGAATGAAATGCTGTAATTCAAATGAGGTTAAAAGGCTGTTCTTGAAAGTTTGCAGTTTTGGTATCACAAGATGCTGACAGGGGCCTCGGACTACAGCACTCACAGAAGAATAGCACTGCTTGTCTTTTAAAGTGAAGTTAACAGATTATTTTGCATTTGATTTTGGAACCTTTAAAACATCCTGTTAGCCAGCAATAATTATCATTGTAGTCAAATGCCTAGTAACAATAGTTACGGGTAGACTTTGTCGAGGGGTTTGTTTGTTTGTTTGTTTCTGTATACACAAAAAAGATAAAAGGGCATATACAGGAGGGCAAATATAATTTCGTCACTTTGTACTGGGGAAAACTCGGAAACATATTAGTTAACGTCAAAAAAATTTCGAAGTGATTTTTCTCCTGCTTATGGCAGCAGAACAGTATTAGTCTTACGTGCATGTGGGTGCAAGTTTTGGAGGGATGTTCCCAAAAGCTAGCCTTAGCACAACTGACTTCTTGAGGACACTCCAGGACACCTAAAGTTAGGCTTCTTCTCTGTATTGTCCCTAAAAGAACCTCACTCTCACACTTTTCCCCGCCTCCCTTATGTATAGAAGCCAAGACAGGTTTGGGATATGTGCTCCTAGCTCACATTTCAGAGTGTTACACAGGAAAAACAAGTTAACTGAAAGTCTAAAAGCATTTTGTAGAGAAAAAATTACTTCTGTGGAAAGCTGTATTAATGGAAAGTTGATCAGAAGTTTTCTCTTAATGGTTCTTTATTTAATCTGTAATGTTATTTCATCCTTCAAATGGTCACTGTTACCTGAGAAGACAAGCATATTATGTACCAGAAAGTTAGTGTAACTTTGAAGGCACTAGTTGTTTTGTTCAGTGAGGAGAAAACATGATTGTGCTTATTAAGTTGCTTTGGCTTAACAGTGGCAGGATGCAGCCTTGTAAGCAGCCTTGTAAACAGCCATCTCATGAATAGTATTTATTAGCATGGCAAATGTTTTTCTTTGTGCTAAACTTAAGTCTTACATGCTGCTCTTTTGCAAAGAATTAATTTACTAGTAAATTTACTGCAGTAAACTACTGAAGTTTTTAATAATAATCTTTACTTTCTTTCCCTTATATGGCTTCTTTGCTTGGTGGTGTTACACAGCACGCTCGGGAAGGCTGCTGCAGAAGAAAACTGCCACTGCTAAGTACTGGCTGGGATTTTATTGTGTGACTCAACTTGCCAGTGTTGCAATGCTGTTTTCTCTCCCATTTTGTCACATGCAAACACACTATGAAAACCATTTAGAGAGTAACTTCTGTTCAGCATTCTGAGTACATAGCTTTGCTGTCAAGCCTCAGGATGTGAGCTGATTGCCTGCAAAGGGCAGGAAAAGAGTGTTTAAAGCATTTTAAGCAGTGCTGGGTGGTGGTGAATTATCAGTTCTAGTTTCTTACCCTTTTGCTGAGGAATCAGATACCGATCACAGCCAGAGAAATGGTGGCACCGTGGGTGAATATTCTGACCTGGTACTGCAAATCCCATGCTACTTTTACATGGTAAGGTATCATTTTCAATATGGTACTTTTATGATTCATAGTTTCTGAATCTTAATACAGACAGTTCTTGAAATGGCCCTCATAGGACTGTTCATTGTCTCAGCTGTTTACTTGGCACTTAGTATCAATGCAGTTATCTCACATTAAACTTGGGTCACAGGAGCAGCCATGTGAGAGCAAGCTATGATTAAAAATTGAGCATTCAGAATAAGATTCCAACTGTAGCAATGTGGTAGCAGATTTAGTCCTCAGTTCCGGCCTCACAAGAGTTCCAAGTGTAGCTTGTTGATTGAAAGCCTCTTAAATTGAAACTGTTTCCTTCCTATGATAGAAGACTGGCAGAAGCGTATTTAGACTGTGAACCCATTTCTTCTGATGTTCTTTACCTTGAGCTGGTGATGAACCACCAATGAATCTGGGTTGTTATATCGGAAGGAGGTTGCTTGGTTCCTCATGAGCACCAAGTTGGACTTTGCGTTTAGGTAACAGGCATCAGATGTATGTAATTTTTGTTTCCATGCAATTAACAAATAGCTTGCGTGAATACCCTTCAGCATAGAGTCACATGGATTAAAAGTTAGGTTGCATAAAAGATGATGATTACTATTTTGGGAACTCTTATGTAGGTAAATATTTTAATATTTTTTGTATTATTTCATTGTTTTGAAAGTGCCCAATTGAAGTTACTTAAAAAAGAAAAAGAAAAAACTAATGATATACAACAGATCGCGGACTGACCCATAAAAGGGCAGTCTTCCAAGTAAGAGTGGAAGCTTTGGAATTCTTTTCCTGTTATGTTTCTGGACAGTACTAAAACTCGGGCTCTGTTTTGAAGAAGCATTTTTACTCTTGCAGCTTTAAAGCAATTTACTTACACCTAAAGAAATTTGAGACTGTCCTTGTTCAATTCGAAGGACACAAATGTGATTTGATGTTGTCATGGTTCTACTTTGTAAAATTGCATTGCAAGAGGTAAATAACATATAGATGACTTTTTAGCAGCCTTACTATTTTAAACTAGGATTATACAAAAGGATCTAATGGGAACAATAAGGGCCCAACTACACCAAGCATCTGCTGGGGAAATAGAGGTTTTAAAGCTTATGTTTTCTTAGTTCATTCAAAAAGTAAATCTATCTTGTGTTTTGTTTTAACTACAGGTTGCCTTTACTTGGTAGATACGTTAGCGGGAGATCCAGAGGTTCTGCAAGTAGATGCTGAAACGTACTATGAAAAACTCTTGAAGAAATCATTGTCCATTCCTGATGTTTTTTTGAGCCCTGGAGGAGAAAAGGTAGTAGGCTGATGTTTTTCATACCGCAAGTTAGATACTTGCCAACTAGTTTGTTGGTTGTGTTCATAAGTCTGTCTGTGAATAGGGGTAAACTGGTGTGGCCAGATTAGAAATCTCCTAAAATCAGCAAATTCTGCATTATTTCCAATAGTTTGCATTCTACAAATGAGAGATAAGCTTAAACTACAAGTCTAAAACCTTCTGAGTGTGGATGAGGGTTTGAAGTACTTAGCTGAACTTCGCATCTTGATCTGCTTCCTTATAGGACTGGATCAAGAATGAATTTGATAGACCTTTATACCATGGTGCAGCTCTATATTCTGCCTCTACTGCACAGTTTACACACAGGTATTATGATATAGTTTATCTTTTGTTTCCATTCTTTCCAATACTTATGCTGACAATTTTGAATATGGGTTCTCCCAAAGGAATTCTGATCAGATGTGATTAATAGATGGTATAGATACTGTAGGTGCCAAAGCTTTAGTATCCATTCCTAAGCCACCTGGGTGGAATGCATTGGAGATGACTGAGCAGGCCTATTAAAAATTCTAACTTCAGTCAACCAATGAAACTTTGCATTCTGGGCATTTTCTAGATCATAAAACGTGTACTGGGCTAACTGTTACTGTACTATCAAACCAGTAAGTTAATTAGTTGGAATATGGTGGCTTTTCTACAATTTAGGAAAATAATATGCAGTAGTTTCCAGAAAAATGCTGTTTCAGGTGGGTAGCTTAATCTTTGAGCCATGAATGTAACCAGCTTTAAATACTCTTTTAATGCCCTCTAGTGGGCCAGGTAGGGTTAAATACGAACAAACCTGAAAATGCAGAGGTCCCCCCAGTTTAGGGCTTCTGTGCCCTTACCTCAGCCTTTCATGCTTGGTTGTACTTTTAGAGGCTCATTTACTGTTCCATTAGAAGGGAGAGTAAGTTAAAATCCCAAGCAGTCCTATGCGTATTTCTGCAATAGCTAGACATAGTGAGATCAGTTCAAGGTGGACTTCTGCCTTTTGATTCAGAACTGTCTTTTGTGGCTTGTCATCAGACCTTAAATATATCACATGACTGATTTGAGTCTCATAGCAACACGTTTCCCTTTGCATTCATTTAATTCAGGGCTAATCTAATCTGCAGTCAGACAGCTAGTCAAGGACATAAGTAATGGTAATGTTCTTGCTGTATTGTTTTTTTCCTTATGCTCTATAATAAGTAGTTCAAAGAATGTTGATATTTTGTAATTAAAAATAAAATAAGATAGAGCTCCCATCCACAGTGAACATCTCAGCTAATAATCTCTATTGTATGCCCACAACCTGAAGGATGAGGATTCTGGTGTTTGAATAACCGCTGTGGTTACCAGGCTTTTTTTTTTTTTTTTCCTCTGTGCATCTGAATTAAAGGAGGTTTCAAGTGGCAGGATCAGCAGCCGTGAATAATTATTTAGCAAGTGTTAAGTGGCTGTCATCCCACTTGCTCCAGTCACAGAACTTCTTCTTGGTCAAGCCTTCAGTACACAAATAGCAAGGATTATTGCAAGTCGGGATGGAAGCACATTGGCAGCATTCATACACAGAAAGCTATACTTGGCTTGTTGTTAGCACCTGTGAAAGTGCACATTACCTTATAAAACAAAGTAACAACCATAGCAGTATTGGAAATAGTACTGCCCTTTTCATTACAGTAATGCTCCCAGGTGACGTGATGACATCAGTGCTGTTATATTTGAAGCATGCAAAGAATGACTGGATCCCTAGAACATACTGAGATTTCGGAAAGCTCATGAATACAGATTTCAGGCAGTTTTCAGCTTTTTTTCCTGCAGTCCAGTGTTTGCATAGATGATCCCAGGATTCTGGCACTCAAACTAGTGAACACTGTTTTCAACTTAAAGTTGTTATCTTGTATAATCCATATTCATACTACTCCTTCCATGCACCAAGAAATATTAAATGTATCACATGACTGATTTGAGTTTCATAGCAAACTGACAAATGGGTGCAATTAGAGAGAGAGGCACACCCACACATATACAATGGACCAGATTTTTGAAAGTACAGTACATACTGTGCTAAATTATGCACGCTCTTTGCCTGTACCTAAACTTACATGAGAGCATTTGCAATATTCATATGGAAATCGTAATCTCTATGCATATAGAACTGTTTGAGCACAGTAATTTTGTGTTTATGTGTCACATCATTTAGAAGTTTAGTCTAAGACAGAGCATGAGAGCTGCATTTTGATTTTAGCTTTGCCTTCAACATTAACCACCTTGTGCCAATTATCTACCCTCCCTGTGCCTCACAGATAAACTGCCCAGGCACTGCCCTAATGCTTTGATACTCCCTGTACCCTGAGGCTTAATTCATTGTTTGCAAAACACCACAAGTACTCAGCTGGACAATGCTGTAAGAAGTGCAAGTTGTATTTGTTTTTATTTGATGTGTCTCCTCTTTCGTAACACCATTTGTCTGCGTGTAACAGTGTTCAAAGCTAGGTTATGTACTAATCATAGTAAGTTGGCATTAAGGTCTTCACTACGGTAGCTTGATTTCTTTTAAAATAACATTACTTACTGATAATATTAGAATATTAGGTATGTTTCAGTGCCTCAAAGTCCAGGACTGAGAGGGTGTTGTGCTAAGCTTACACCATGTATGTTAGTAAAACACATCATAAGTGCATGTAATACATGAAATACTTCTCATGTGCTCTGCAGTACAAAACAGCTTATTTGTTTTCTAGGTTAAACTTGAAGATTCCTGTGTGTGTTTTGTCCCCCTCTACCGAAATAATCCTACTCGCAAACTGTTGCTGTTAACTGATCCAAAGGATAAGAAGACAGGTTAGAATTGATCAAAACATTTTGAAATTTGAGTAGTTGTACTTTGTTTACTTTTAAGATGGTCTGCTTGTTTGTATTTAAATATTTTGGGTTTTGTATTGAGTATGAAGTGGATTCAGTTTACCTGTCAGGATTTGTGTTGGTGGGTTACTGATTGGAAGGGAGGATCGACAATCAGGGCTTTTAAATTCTGTGCATAATTCTCTGCTGGTAGCTGAAAAATCACCTTGGGTAAATCAGCTATTCTTTCTGAGTTTGTTCAATGGGGTAGTATTTTGCTAGTTCGGGATGATGAGAAATTTAATGCATTATAATTTGGACAGAATTCTGAAATCCTTAAACAAGAGGAAATATATATGTGAAATTGTATTAGGTCTTACTGATTCTTATTCATATTATTTTTACTTTTTGATATCTTCTTCAGTCCCAGGTTTAGTTGCCTCCTATTTCCAGTACTGGTGTGTGAGGGGTAAATTTGGAGTGATACCCTACCCAGCAATTGAGTTAAATCCATTTTATTTGGCAGTTTTCCCAATATATTCTTTAAACTCCACCAGCTTTGCCTTGCTTACTGCTAGTAATGCTGGTTTTTTCCTATTACAGCCTTGTGTCAGCCTGACAGGGATACACTACAATTGTGTTACTGGCAGTAGAAGTCAGCATGTGCTTACTTTTGTTTCTGTTTCACGAGTCATTGCTTAGAGTATCAACACGTTTTAAAGATTTGATCAATAATTGTGCCTAAGTTTTATCTTACTGCTATCAATCAGGATCTTCAGACACAGCCTGATTTCTTCCTACTTACACTCTTAGGCAAAGACTCTTCCAGTGTCTTTGACTATGGAATGTGAAAAAATGCAATGTAAAACAAGTAACAACTCTTGATAGCGCTGTCATTGACAGGAGACTTGACTCCATGTTGCATAGTACTAAAAGCCCACATTGTGACCCACCTAAATTCAGTGAGGTGTGTTGGAACTGTTGTGAAGCAATGAGTTACAGAATTTTTGGAACATCTATGACAAAGACATGAACCTATGCATTGACCCGTTGTGTCAGGGAATACAGAATACACAAAACCTTTTAAACTTTCAGCTTCCAAATGAGGCAGCAAATTAATGACATCTGTCATTAAAAACTTAATTTCTTTTTTTAAAGGATAAGCTATAAATTATGCCTGAAAGGCTTTAATAGCCAATATTATTAACAATACAACAAAGGCAAGGAAAGAAGTTTAGCACTCTGTGTTTGGTTCTAAAGTGTGTCAGGTACCGATGTTACACTCCTAGTGTAAGTAATGTTCATTGTTCAGTACAAACCCTGTAATGAGGCAATTTCTTTTGAGAACAAAAAACAGATTAAAATAATCTGTGGTTAGAGGTGAACTCTGCGGTTTTCCAGCTCCTTTTACATACAGTTTCAATTGGATGTTTGTTAGCGGGTTGTGATTCACATAGTTGAAGGTAGGAGACCTTTCCAAGTTACAAGTGTAGTCAAGACTTTCTGGTCTGTCTAAAACTATTAATGTAGCATTACTTTCCTGACATTAATTTATATATTCCATTAACATTTTTTCTGAAGAGAGATAGGTACAGTGTGATAAAGGAGGGAAGTGTCTATGAATGCAGTTGTATGTTCACAGGAATGTAGTGGAAAACTGCATTTAGTTTAGACTGCGCAAGAGGAATGGGGATCTGCAGCAACTTCAAAATGCAAATGCAAAAATTAAGAATTATTAAATAAATGCAGGTGAAAGTGCATTTAGCACAAATCTTCAGTTAAATGATCTAATAGTATTAGGAACAACAAGTATTAATGAGATACATGTTCACAAGGAGAAAATGATTTCCCACAGGAACAAGTCAAACAAGTCCACATTGGAGCCTAAATTATATGATAGCTATCTACATTAAAAGCTTAAAGCTAGCAGAATAAACAACTTATTATATTATAAATAATATAATTTATATTATAACAGACTGACTGACTACTGTGACCCCCTCGCAAAACTTCAGCTTGAGTCACCAGCTCATAGTCACAGAAACAGTCTCACAGAGATCAGTAAATCTAGTTATTTAAGTAAGGCCTACATCCACTGGCTTTTAGTATTTCCTTTAAAAAGCATGATTTAAAAGATTTTACTAAAAGTTCTTTGTTTGTGGATTTTATATGCTATAAACATGTGGCCAGCCTTCCTACACACATCAAATTTGACTGATGTGATTTTTTTCTTTAGATCTAGAGTTTTAATAAATTTTCATTACTTATCTAAAGTCTGCTGGTGTGTATACATACCTATACATATGGGCATATACGTTTGAAGTATTTTGTCCAAATATTTTTCCCACAGATTTGGAATTGACTCTTAAGGCAGGAGACTGTTAATGTGGCAAAGTCCATGTGGATTTGCTTGCCTATATGACCTTTTGTTCTGACCAGTAAACAGATCAAATTGTTTCAAAACTAATTCCTTCACAGAAAAGCAGTATTTATTAACTCAGTCATTGTTACTCAAGGACATGGGCAGAAAGTTGAAACACTAAGCAGGTTGCATGACTTCTTTTTTTTTTTTTTTCTTCCCTTGAGCTTTACACTTTTCTTGTGAACTTGAGTTTCATTCATATGGGACAGGCAAACAGTCTTGCTATAGCTGATCTCTTCTCTTTCTCGTGTGCTGTCCGATGTGTCTGCATTTTAGTTTTACTTCACACCAGGAGTGCTCTTAGAAGCAGATTTCCCAGTTGTCCCTTGTACTGTGCTTTATTTCATATCAAGGGGCTGTCTCAGAGTGCATGAACTGGGTTACTTTTGGCTGAAATGGAATGAGAGGATGCATTCCAGAAGCACACTGATGGGCTTTTAGTTTCCAGCATTAGGGTAGAATTTGTGAACATCAGGTTCTCTGCACCAAATTATTTTGCTCTGTGAATTCAGTCTTGCTAATGCAGACATGGCCCACTGATTTTTTCCTCTTGCGATGCATTTGGACATTTCCAAAGTCCAGTGGGGGAATGCAGCCAAGGGTGTCCCAGGATATGCTGGGGCAGATGTGCTTTACTGAGAAGCTATTGGAAACAGAGTAGAAGGTGCAGCTAGTGAGGGTGTAGGGCATGTTTAGTTGTATATTTCTCAGGTCCTAGTGTGGATAGTGAAGCAGCAACAAGTGTTAGAATCCTCATTGCTTTGTTCTGCCACAGCTCACATGATGCTCTAAGACCATATCATATTGCTCCTGTGAACCACAACCTTCCTCTGCTCCAGTGGTTCTGCTGACTGGTGACTGCCAAAACCCTGGTGGCCTTTTTTGATTTAGTTCTCCTCTCTAGCTGTATCCCTGACACCATCAGTTCCTTCAGCTTTGTTTCTGGTAGCTCCCCACCATCCCTCACCCCCCTAAAATGAACTTTTACAATGCCTTGACAGTTGCTGGGGGTAGCCACACACCTAGGTAGTACTGTAATCTCCCTGAGAAAGCTGTATACCTTCTATGTCTTAAGTTCATATGTGATGGGATTTCCTCTTTAGCTTCATATGTGTTTACCTCTATAATGGTTAAGCATTGCATAGATAAAATGATGTATATAATTCTTATTTTGCAGTGGATATTATTTCATACTTATTTCCCCCCAGTTCCCAAAGAAAATATTGTAAGTCTAATAATTTATGTTTGAAAAATAATATAGACTCAGGAAAAATACCGGGTTTAGCAGTCTAGCTATAAGTTTGCCTGTGAAGAGCTGTAAAGTTTGATGGCGTTTAATTCTTGAACGTAAGTTAAAGAGGGTTGATTCCAACAACACCTTGATCAGATGGGTTGTCCAGAAGTGATGCATAGCTTGTGGTCTGAAATGACCTGCATATTTCAAAGAGAAGATGGGTATGGCAGCTTTTCCACAGGACTTGGTCTTGGTTGGGAGCATTTTTAATTTATTTTTGATGGGCTGAGTGTTCTGTTCTGTTAGTATATCTGCACAGATATTTTTATGAGAATGTAAATTGTGTTGTAAGGGCTTCCAGAGCATAGCATGGGTGATTAACATCTTTATAACACTAAATAAACATACCCTATTGTGGCATTTTCTGTATGCTGTATATAATAATTTACAATAACTGTTAGATGCCATGGAACATTTATCACAAGACATTTGCAACAAATCACTGAGTAAAGCTCAAATTATAGAAGGAAATGTAATTGGTTGCAGGAAAGATATCTATCTTAGATACTTGAATGGCTGCAATTACTGCAGCATCTGCATGCCTCCCAAGATGTAATGTATTTATTTTGATAAGACTCTTAGGAAAAGAGAGAGAAATGCTCTTATTCCATCTTAAAGACAGGGAACTGAGGGACACAGCTATTCAGGGTATGTCAGTGTTGCAGGATGCTGTTTAATATAGGATCTCTGAGCTTGCTGCAGTATCAGAGCTGACTTAGGCTTGGTTGCATGCAACTACTTTTTGGGGTAGTTTACCATTCTCCTTCCAAGGTGGAAGTTTGGCAAAAACAGCCTCTGTAAGGGTGTCATTAATCTGAAATACTGCCAAAATTAAAGTCAAGATGACTTTAAGATAAAGAACTGGTACATTCTATTTTTATTAAACAAACTCAAATTACATCTCAGATAGAGCATTGCCTTTAATTTAGTTTGTGACCGAGGAATGCATTTCAGCAATTCAGATGAAGGCTGGGGAAAAAGAAGTACCAAGCTGGATGTTGCTTTAATTTTTCTGCTTTACTTTGTGTGTAGAGTCCTGGGATGTGCACATTTCATTCAAATACTTGCACACCAGTGTGGGAACATTTGGCCAGCATAGCCTAGAAAGTAAAAATATAATCCAGACCTGGATTGGGAAGGGATCCATGTTTGCCTAGCAAAAGGAGCCATTTCATACATTTTATAATCACAATTGCATTTTGCTTAGTGCCTAATTCAACTCAGTGTTTTTCAGTACTGTATTCCAGATACCCGTAGTGGTGTGGAATTGTGTGCTTCACGGGCTCTCAGCTTCTTGCAACACTCTGAATATGTTTGTTTGACTGCAAGTGATGAAAGTACTGAGGTTTAGCAAGCTAGTGCTTACAGGGCAAGCCACCTAAGTGAGCATGTATATACTCCATTAATAGTGAACTGAAATGATTGGGCTTAATCCATTTCACCTAGCCTTGCAATTGCAAGATCAAGCACATCAAGTCTTGCAATTGCAAGATCATTGTAATCGTATGCATCACGATTCACAGGGTTCCGCTGATGTGTGTTATCTTACTGTTCACAATAGCTTGATCTCTTATGATCAAGTGAACATAACCAAATGTCTTGGAAAGAACAGCAAGACTGGGAGAGGAGAGTGAAGGAACATGTGGTCTCACAAAACATGTTTGCATTTGAAATAGTGTTCCTCAAAGTTGATTATAAAATGAAAATGAGAATATGGGGAAGCATGGATGGATTTAACAGCAGACCAGATGTTGACTTGAAAAATGATAACAAAAAGCAAAGTACATATCTTTGTGTGAAATCTGGAGAAATGTTTTTCCTTCAAGGAAGGCATCCATATAGATAAGGTTGCTCAAGTAATGTGATGTGACAGTTGCTATGTCAACTAGTGTTCCCTTTCACACATTTAAATTATTGAATAGCAGAGTAAATGTTCATAAAAGTAGCTCCTTATAACACGGTTATTTATCTTTCTGTTTTCCTCAAAGCTTTTATAAACTTTTCTGACCTTTGCTGTGTGTGTTGTATGTGTCTGAACTATGTGCCAAACCTCTGTGCAGCTCCCATTAAAGTCAGCATTTGGCGCATTATGTCCCCTTTGTCTGACTCAGCTCCCCTTGTAGCTGCATGTTTCATGGGTATGTAATGGAGCAGTGGCTGCTTGCATTTGAAAGCAGAGTGAAGGGACTGAGGGAACAGACTGAATCCATCATAGAAGGAGTATGAAACTCCCATGCAAGTAAGTGCATAATATTTAATGAATTGAATCTGGTGCTATAAACAGGCATCTGCCCTTGCGTGTAATACTTGCTCCATTGTTAACCCAGTATACAAATTGTAATGCTTTTTGGCATATGCTTTAATAATTTATTTTAAATATAAGTTAGCTAAGCAGAATGTCCACCCTTAAAGCCAGTGGGAACTGGTGGAGGCTGAAGCAAAAAGGGAAGCTAACCTGTGTGCATCAGTGTGATTTGTATAACCTGAGGCTAAAACAGGTAAATCCTGTTAAAGTGATTTCACTTCCTTGTGTTTGAATTTGTCTCTCACTCATAGCTGGTTTTAAAATTTTCTTTTGTTTGTCCCTAGTTGGGTAGCTTAGAAAACCAGTAGACAGCACGCTCTTTTAGGACTCAAGAGATGTGAACTCCATGCTGTTCCTTGCAACATAATTCCTATATAATAATTTATCTTTTTGTCTAAAAATAGGGATGCTAGCTGTCCTGTTGGAAGATAGTAAAGATAGTGGTGTTCTTGAGCAGTCCTGGAATTGTGGCCATGTACTTTCTTTAGTTGGATTTCACCACTGTATAGATAATAAAAGCTCTTTTTGCTGAAATATTTGCTGCTTGATGTGTTCGTGGTCATAAATTATCATATTTCTGTGATTATTCTAAAATGTGATGTGAACTCTTCAAATCTCGTCTATATGCTTTGAAATGACCCTGTGTTAAACCTTTTCTTTCTGAACAGGGCTTGGGAGCAATTTCAGTGTCACTGTTGCTACTTCAGTCTTTCTCTTGTAAATCTAACGGCAGGCAATGAATTCTGTAGATGAACACATAGAAGTAGGGTTTAAATACTTATTTCTGCATATGTGAAAAGTTCAGGAAGGATGGGAAGAAGTGGGGTGCAAGTTTTGTATAACATCCACACAAGGACTTGACTTACGTGTAGGTTGGTCATACACTTTTGCTTCAGGGCAAAGTGTATCTTTCTTACATGTATATGTCTGTCTTGTGGTGATAGAAACCTCTCTATATGATTTGAACTTCTGTGAATATTTATCTATGCAGAGATTTAGGAGTCTGTACTGTAAAGGTACAGGTATATAGAAATCCAATCACATAGGCAGCTGAAAAGCTATTTGATAAAGCACATATGAAAACTTTTGCGTTTGACTTGTGTGGGTACAAATACGGGCATGTATGCATGTGGACAGGGGAAAGTCTGAAAAAAACTTCAAAAATGTAACCTTTGAGTAGGTACTCCCTCTGTCCTAAATGCCACTCAAGTTACTGTGCTACTGAACAGGTGTTACGCAGGAAATGCTTTATTCATATGGCACACAGGTTGTCACAGCAAAGTCACATCAATTCATGAGAAAAGTTACCTTTACTTGATGCCTTGTGCAGTACTGAAAATTGGATGTCAAGGGACGTGGAGATGAAATTGAAATACAATTGTTGTTCTGCTGTCTTGCAGCACATCAAACTGGAGTCAGCTGTGGGGAGAAGTAGATCTGAGGCTGCTTGTGGAGAGGTTCAGAACCAACTTTGTATTTATTTGCTGGTAACATGTTCCTTTGTCTTTTTCTTTTTTGTAGTTTTGGCAGTTTATTTGAACCAGTGTTGGTGGCCTGTTGAAGAAGTAGTCAAGACAGCTGATCCTTCTAGAGATGGGCTGATTTTGGTAAGGATGCTATTTTAAATAGTTGCCTTTATCCTGGAACTTCCCAGCTAGAACAATTGTATGTAGTTGTCTGTGGTCTCCTACAGCAAATGCTTTATAACCTGTGGGATTTGGGCTATGTGGTTCACCAAGTACTTCAGGTCTCCCGTTGCACAGTGACATGCGCATTAACCCTCTCCAAACAATTTTCTGCATGCAGTTTGATTAATCTGTGGGATTGATTTTGCTTTGGTTTTAGTTTACCCTTACTGCTTAATAAAGGAATAATCAGAAAAACTGAATGAACTACATTAGTAATAACTCTTCATGTCAGTGTTGCTTACTGACTGATGGGAGATGTTACTACCCCTTGGAACAATGTCTTACTAGCTAGTTATGATTTCTTTTACAATTTCTTTTTTTGCCTTGGATAATGTTTATGCTGTGTTAATTTTATGAAATGGTTGTTATTTAACAGTTTCTATATCTGTAATCCTTTTCCCAAATAAATTATCTTAGTAGGATACAACTACTTTTTCATAATTTGAGAGATTTGGGTAGCCTATAGTCTGTTTTCAACTAAGAAGTCTGATGCCTATTGCATGTGAGCTTTTTGTTGCCATGACAATATTAAGTCAGTTCTGTTTCCTATCCAACCCTCTGTGTCCAGCTTTGGTCCTTAACGACTCTGTTCCTTTATCATCTTTCCCTAGTATCTGCCATACATAAAGTTTAATTATTCACAGAATTAAGTAGGCTTTTTTGTGGGTAACTGAACTGGAGGGATTTTGAGATACAAATCCTTGCAAGATAGAACTTAGGAGCAGAAACACAGGCCTTCAGGCGTTCAAGCATCTGCTGAATCAACAGAGAATGAAAAAATATCTGAAAATAGACAACTTGCCCCTTCTAGCTCATTGCCAAGATGTAGGTTATCATTATTTGTAGAAACACATTTTCTTTTTCAGCATTCATATAAAGCATGTTGGCACTACTTTTAACCTTGATTATCTATACAATCTTGTTCCTTTATATTTCTTCATCTCCCTGTCTTGTTGGTTGTCTAGTAAGAAGCATGGCATAAAAACTAATTGTTCATGTTACACCTAGATTCTAAGCTGTTTGGGACAGCCTGTATTTATTCTGTTTTGTATAGTGTCTACCTCAGTAAGGTCCTGGCCCACTAAAGTTCTTTGATGCTGTGGCAAGACAGGTAGTAGGGGAGAGGTGACCAGGGTAGCACAGTGAATCCTGTCTTTGTTTCACATTTGGGTAGGATTAGATTGCCTTGATCCTGTTTCAAAATCTGTGACTAGTTCACTGTGACTACAGTCGAGATACTTCTTTTCCTGCTGCTTTAGAATTCCTCTCTGTGACAAGAAGATATATGTCAAGCTTTATAAATTGTTACTAAATTATTCTATGCCCTCTGGATATAGGGTGGAACACTGGGAGAAACTGTTTTTGCTATTCCATCTGAACCAGTTCATGAGGTATTTTCACCACATTAAGTGCACATGTTTACTGACCTCCTCATTCCCAGCCCCTTTTAATTTTAAAGCCTTTTATGAAACACAAAATACTATTCTCTGCTTCATTTTTCCTTGCTCTGTTTTTGTTTTTTCTCTAAGGTCCAGACATTTGGAGAAAGGATTGTCCTCTTTGTTCTGAACTACATTATTTTTGGAATGCTGGAAGGGAGTTCGGCTAATGATGCATTCTTTCTACCTCACTCTGCCACTGAGTGTGCCAAGATACTCTGGAGAAATGGCGAGGCTGTTGCATTTTACTCGGTCAAGATGAAAGGTAAGGTCATTTTAGAGACACGTTTCCATTGGTTCCTAATAGCTAGAAATGTAATCCTTTTGTTTATCTTTCAGTATAAATAACCCTGGCTCTCATTTACATTTTTATATCAAATCTCTCTCAGAATGAATCTGGGGAACAAACCTTCCCAGAATTTGGAATCCATCCATATTACTTTCATTTAAACACTATGGTTCCAAACTCTATTCTCAGTTACACTGAGTGATCTGAGGTACTAGCTTATTCCAATGAAATACGCTTTAATGCAGCCAAACAGAAGGTTGTACATCTAGGAACAAAGAATGTAGGGCCTACCCACAGAAAGGAGGGCTGCATCCTGGAAAGAATGATATCTGAAGAAAGGAGTACAGTTCACAGTGGAAAACCAGTGTATCAGGAATGGATGGTGTCAAAAAGTAGCAATGTCCTTGGATGCATAAGGGGCAGTGGCTGGGATGTGTAAAGGAAGGTGGTGTATGCACTAGTTCCATCCTGGAATGCTTTGTTCAGTTGTGGTACTCCCAGTTTAAAGGATGTTTAATTGATTTAATCATTAATTGATGAACTAGCATAGAAAAGAAACAAAATGCATTTGATTTTTAGGGATACTTGCACCGGTATAAGCTTTAGTGAAAGTCTTTTATCAAATAGCGTTTGTTTTAATGCAGGTACATTGCTATTAACTCTAAGTCTAGAGTGGAAAATGTTTCATTAGAATAACTCCAGGTATGCAGCTGAGTATGTATCCCCATGTAGGAGCTGGTTACCCGTCTGTGTTTAAGATTCATGGGTGTCACCTTGATACCATCAGCTTAAACCTAAAGAAGTTGGTATCTTTGGAGATAAATGTATTGTTCAATCAGCAATCAGTAGCTATCTGTCCAAAAGAGGAGAGTAAGAAACAGCTGGACACCTGTACAAATATGGATTGCTTTGGATTCCAGAGGACAGTCTGAAGGTGCCTTGTCTGATGGAGTCTCAAAGGCCAGCAACAATAAGAGATGCTCTACTCTTACTCTGCCTTGGGATGTGCAAAATACTTAGACTGAGGTGTAGCTTGTACACCACTGTGCAGGTACAGCACTACCGTAGTATCAGTGATGACTCAAGTCACAGGCTATGATAAAGGAATCTTGTATGTATCTGTGAATATGCTGATTAACTGGTTTGTAATTGGCAAACACTTCAATTGCCATAGTACATTTTCCTTTAAGTCCATAAATATTTCTGAGCAAAGCTTTTGGAAAGAAACACTTGTATAGGCTGTAATGATTCATGCTCCAGTAAAATAAATTTGCACAGTAGTCTGTTATGGGTGGAGTATTAGCCAAGTTGAAACCATTTCTGAGTAAGCTGAGAGTCACAGTTTGGTTTTAAACCAGGTCCACATAAAATACAAATTCTTCAAGTCCAGCTTTGTCAGCATCTGTCTTTTGTTGCCAGTGTGTTTTGTTTTTTTTTCTCTGGGCAGCTATATTTGTTAGTTTTTGGCCTGTTTCACAAATTACTGCAGTCTTTTGCCAAAGCCTTTTCGGGAAGCTTGAAACCAATTGGTTTTGCCCCTTTTTGCTATTTGCTGTATGCATTTAGAAAATAATTCCGCTTTCTGAAGTTCTGTGATTTCAATTTCATACCAGCCATGCTCTGGCTGATCCTATTCTCTCTACTTTCTAGAAGAGCCATGGATTTATTAGGTCCAAAACAGGCTAAGATAAATATACTGTCTTAGAAGTTGTATTTCACATGGTTGTTTTAGATATTATCTTTTTAACTTGTCCTTTTTTTTTATTATAATGTAAGATCTTTTTCCTTTTACTGTCCTGGTCAGAACATTTAGTAGGGGCAGCTTTAAGTGCAGGACTTCATGTTGTGCTGGACCTCTGTTACAGCTTCTGGTCTGACAAAGAAATTTTTTTCCTGTGTGCCCACCATGTGATTCTGGTTCCCTTTATTTCCATACTCTGCAATTACCTGGCCATTCTTTATAGTTATATTTCCTTCATTAGGTAATTGAGACTCTCATGCTGATGTTATATTCAACTGTATTTCTCATCTGTGAATTTTCCATTACCTACAGTATGACAAAAAACATGCATCAGTGGAGTCAAAAAAGCCAGAACAGAGCTGTAGAGCATGGCTCTTTCAAACCTAAGTCATCTGCGTGAATCATAGAATTGGTGACCAAGGAGGAGGGAGTCTGTTCTGTCTTTGCTACAGATTTAGTATGCTGCTATGCAAACCAAATTTTCAATGTACTTCAGTGACTCCAATTAACTGTCTTGGCAATATTGTAAAGTCATTTCCATGTGCCAGTTCCTAGGTGGCCTGTGCAAAGTGAACTTGGTAATTTTGGTCCAGTTCCACACATCCATCCATCTTATAAACATCCTTAACTGGATCTCTTTTGATAGTCTAGCTGAAGAGGGACAGATGGTCTTGAGCACCCGCCTTGCTCAGAGACACAGTAACTGCAAGTCAAGGTTTTGAGACAATTTGGCAACTACTGACACTGGCCGTCCTGCACCTGTTGTGTAGATAAACAGAAGACTCATTCTTCAAGGCTATCGCTTTTCGTGAGCATTAAACACCTTTATTAAAACAAAATTTATTCATGACTACACAGATCATCAACCTAGCTTCTCTGGTATGTGCCTATTCCTGTCCAATGACAGGCATGCAGCATTTACCACTGGGTGTACTAAAGATTGATGAGACGTACTAAGCCACTAATGAGGCTGATAAGACACTTTGTCACGTGCCAAGATAAATGTCTCCAATTTTATCGATGTCAGCAGCTTCCATATTAGACAGCTGAGGAGTTAGACCTCACCAAATGTAACTACTTAAAGGTACAATGGGAAATGATATTTCCCTGTCCCAGTGCATTTCTTTGCAGACAGCAACATGAAAATGAAATATTTTGCAGCAAGCCTTCATATAGATTCTTTGGTTTTGAGATCTGTTTTATATTCTTTTAATTATTTCTTTCAGATTTTTTTTTCTTGGCATGCCCTAAATCTGTGTGAAAACCTCAGAAAGAATGTGTTTTGTGTAGTGATGTAGGATTAATGACCATGGTTACTGACACTATTTTTTTTTGTGTAATGAGACCATATAACTCCCTGAAAGTTTTTTATTTTTTATTTACTGAGGACTAGTAATTACTGAAAATGGGCTTTTACCACCTTCACATAAATGTCAGGAGAATGTAGAAGATTCATAACACAAATAAATCAGTAAGGAAGTTGGAGGATACCATGAGCCAGGAGTGTCTTAGTCCCTTCAAGAACAAAACAGAACAAACCCCCTTTTTTTTGTACAGCTTTTTTCCTACTATTATGTATTACTGTTTCTATAACACAGAGGAGCTGCCCAGTTGCAGACCAAGCTGCCTGCGGTACAAAAAGCAAAGGAGTCAGGTTGTCAAAGCTTGTCCCTTCCCAGGCTCGCAAGCTTGCTGTGTCCCTTTTGTCAAACCTTAGTAGTAAAACTGTGGAGAAAAATGGTGTTCTCTGTGATGTGAGTCAAACCAGCCTTAAAAAATTTGGTCCTCTGAGAAGACTGTAAAACATGCAGTTGAATCAAGAGTAAATGCATTGTTGGCTTACCATTCATTCCTCAGAGATGCTCCACAAATCACAGTTTGGGAACACCTGACTGCAGAAGCTCTAAGATGATACAAAGTAGGCAGCAAAGCAACCCTGGCCCAGTCTCTGTTTTTTCCTACCCCAAAGCCTTAGAGATGGTCTTTGGAAGTGGCTACCAAAGCTAACAACTTTCTTCATACATGTCTTCACAAATTTCTTTTAATACTTTGGTGGCCCAGGTGGTATTCTCTAGAAATAGATCCCTAAAAAGAAAATAGAGTATTTTTTTTTCACTGATTACATACATTTCTTTTAGGGGGGGGGGGGAAATGAAATCAAAATTAAAGTTAACCTGACAATTAGCTGAAATCTTGTTGGATAATTGCTTTTGTCTCCCTCTGTTTTCTAGCAATAATATTTTTAATGTGCATTTCTGAGACAGACTGAAGGTCCTGGCTGTAATAAAAATTAAATGACTACATACCAGTCAAGACATGAATTAATTTAATTTTATTGAAGCCAGAACCTTTGTTCCCCTTCTCACATACAAACTCACACAATGGGTTGACCTTGAGTTCTATTCAGCAGAAATATTCCCCACCCTTTACACAAGCACTCAGCTTGCTTAAGGCCTGTCCAAACATGTGTGTGCCAAGCCAACTTGTTCAGCAGGGAAATAGTCAGTATGCACAACCTTGTTTTGTTTGGGTCTGTTGGATGTGGGGACTGGATTGGGTTTTTTCTAGTTTGTGGCTCTTTGGGAATGCTAATGGCTGTCTGCTTTCCTGCCCTTGTAATATCTGTTTACCATTTTGCTGGCTCATAAGTTGGTCGTTTGGCACCCGTGACCTAACCAAACAGATCAAAGGCTTTCAAAGGGCAGACTGTATGAATACTTCCATCTTCATTGCCAATGCCCTTATTTTCCCTGTCTCCTCCCTCACCCCAAAACTTAGTCTATTTGTGTGATTCAACAATGAAACAAACCTCTGAACCAAATGTTTGAGAACCTAGTGGTCACCTCTAGGCCACCATTAGCTTACGGTAACCTCTGTGCCATTGGATGGGAACTAGAGACAAAGTGGCCTTTGTTCCAAAGGTTGGATGGTTTATTTTATTTCAAATGGCTGTGGGTTATGACTCTTCTAATATGTTTCCCAGAGACAAGGTGAAGAATGGCTTCATGGTTTCTTTATTTACAGTGCCTTTAGACATTGCAAGTTTTTGTCCTCAACACAAAATTAGGAGCGCAGACATAAATCACTCAGCTCCTGGGATTGCTGCACCGCAGTCTCATCAGGATTTATAGGAGACAGACTATATGAGATAATAATAAACTTATAAGGACCCTTAGAACATGCCGGAATTCTTAAAGCTGTTGACTTCATGAGGAAGAGTTTGTCCCTTTCTTAGAATGTATGGTGCAATACTGCTGGAATCCAACATCTCTGTTGGGCTGGCAGCTAACAATGGGACTGGGGATATACTCAATTTTTTGGCTCATGAAAAAAGAGTGACTACTCATCATGTGTTACAAATATTGAAAGGTTATAAACGCCACCACAAACCATCCTTTTCCAACAATGTGCTTGAACATGTGTTTGAAGTTAAGCATGCACTTTGATTAAGAGGGGTGGACCAAGCCTGGATGTGAATGGATTGGTTATGTAGCTACATACTCTTGTTGTATGGCTGAGTATGTATGATGGTGGATTCTTGCTAAATGAAGAGCTACAGCCTTGACAAATCAGGGTCTAGAATTAAATATAGTCATGCATCCTTTGCTGAATCGGCATCCTAGAAAAGAAGTACTCAAAGTCAGGCCTGGTGACTATCAGCAAAAGGTGCTAAACACCAACTCAAGGAAGAGAAGTAGACCTTAGTTTAAGATAGCTATGGGGATGTGATAAAGAAAAAAAGGGATCTATTAAGTAAAAAGTTTATACTGGCATTTAGGAACAGCCATTCAATAGGAGATCTGTGACTTAATGAAGTGATGGAAGTTTCATGTCTCAAGACACTGAAAACTAGATTGAGTGGTACACTTGTAAGTGGTAAGAAAGAAAACTGAGGTGGTCTTGGTGAGATTTAAGCAACAAAGTAAGAAAATGTAAATTTTTTTGTTACAAAGGCATGATACCCGTTTCTGTTTAAACTGCCATGGACCCAGATAGAAGCAGTGTAAAATCTTTGTAAATATATTTTTTTCAAGTGAAAATAAATCAGTGAGATGTTTCTGTGGTGACCTTATCCTGTATGTAGGTAATTGGTGAACTGATGTTGGTCATTCATTTTAGGGTTGAATGGCTTAGGCTGTCAAGTAGTTTGAGGTTCTGTTTTTATGGTATTCTGCAATCAATGGAGGTTGAACAGTGAATTGCTAATGTATCTCTGCAATAGGACCCAAAGTTCTTTAGGGTGAACATTAAAATTGTGGACCCTGAATGTCTGTCTTTAATCTACTTTCTCTTGACTCCAGTTTGAGTTTACTATACATGATTGCAAAATAAATCCCTTGATTCTAATTGGTTTTGACAGTTTTCGCTGAGAACTGAGTTTTAATAGTTTGGAGGCTTATACTGGACTCTGTATTTTGTCCCAATGTAGAGCATTATGTCATGTCCCCATGATTTCAAGTGACTGACTTAATATGTTTATTAGCAAGGACTGTCCTTGAGTGAAAACCCTAGTTTAACACTGAAAGTAGTAATTCAGGTGATGGACTAGAAGCACATGCATGTGTGATAAATTACTACTTGGTAGAAATCAAGTGACTTACAAAGGAGCACTTACAGTACTTTTTTACAATGCACCACTCAGTTGTTTATGGCTTTGTACCCAAATGCCTTGATTAGTGTCTGTACTCATCTTCCTACAGAGATGTGACTTTTGTGTGCTGCAGTGTAAGGTTGAACCTAAGCTGCTGCTGTGAGTTTAGCTGTCACTTGGATTCTACTTGCTCTTTCTCAGACATGATTCTTCCTCTTTGGAAAGTCATTTGCCTTCCTGTTATGTCCTGGGTTGTTGGGGCTGCCTGGCCCCTGCTCTGTTTTCTGAAGGAGGCGAGTGATGGACTTCCCTTCTGGCCTGGAGTCACTGTGAGCATGAGCAGTTAGGGGTCTGTTTCCAGTTTCAGGTGAAGCAACCTCAATGCTTATTGTGTGGTTCTTTTACCAACAAAGGCTTGAAGACGACTCCTGGGTATGTGCTGACAGTTAAGTGAAAGAGAGAAATATTCTTTTGCACGGAATTTAGTCAACTAGGGCTGGATCAAAGACTGAATATGCAGTAAAGGGGTTGTATAACATTATGACCCCTAAAAGTCAGAAAGAGATGTACATGATGGGGCTAGTCAAATTTCATACTTTAGGAGTATTATTATACCATTTGGGAAGACACAACAGCAATGTATGCAGAGGCCAAAAAGAGCCTCTCTTCCCTCCCTGCGGTCACTATAGCTTAAACAGTATTAGGAGTTTTTTCTGGAGGCCTTCTCCACTGTCCAGCTGCATCAGGCAGGATGGACCTTCTGAGCATTTAGATCATGCTGCATTGTGTGGTTCAGTGTATTTCATAAAAAGAGGGTTTGGGATGGTTTACCAGAATAGCAAAAAGCTTAAGGAATATACTGAGTTTACATTCAGAATATTTATACCTCTTGGGCTGCAGCCCAGTTACATCTTTTTTGTGAACTTTCTTCTGTACGTTAGCTGTGTACCTAGATAGTCTGATTATGAAGAATCAGTCTGGAAAATACTAGGGTGAGACCTGTCAACCACGTGTTAAGCAGGCCTCTCAGTTTGATGGCACAAATCTTCCTCTTGGAAAGTGTTCTACTGTCTATGCAAATATACTTCAGTTAGGGTCCTCGTAGCCTCTGGAAAAGTATCAGAGCAATATTTGTGGCTAGAATCACACAGCAGTTAGTGTAGCAATACAGATTTTGATTTCAAATTCATGTGTTTTTTACTGCCTGCTTTCAGGGAGCCTATGTGATGGTACAACCCATCATTGTTACTTGCTGCCGGTTTTGGATACTATTTTTGTCCGGAGAAGGTACAGAAGAGGTGGCCTAGGGATGAAAATGCTGCATGATTTCTGTCAGTCTTTCGTGGCTGAGGATGCCTTGGGGATCAGCTGCCCTATTTCTGCTGCCATGTATCAAGGTAAATCATTTGATGTGGAAATGTTAGGTAAGGGTCATGTATAATGTATAAATTTCAATATGGTCTTGGGCAGGATTTTCTTAACTGTGTAAGAGTTCAGTGCACTTGTCTGAACTGAACTGAACTGTTGTTAGTGTGCAACTAGTTACTTTTCTTAAGACATCACGAATTTCCCGTAGGCCAATATTTGTGTAAAACAATGGGAAGCATAAAACTTATACTGCCTGTTTGACATTTTCATCTCACTTATCTCACTGTCTCTTAGAAATAGAACTGTGTCATTGCCCTAGACAGACGTACCCATTTTATTTGACACGAGGGAAAAGAATCGTAAGATGTTTGTCAAGCCTACACTGTGCACATAATGCTCTTGTAGATACTGCATTTATAAGAAATTAGATTTAATGAGCCATATACCTAGACTCTGCTCATTCATCTAGTCACATCAGTACTTGTTTTGTATTGACTGTCTTTGAACATTTGGTGCTTTTAAAAGATCACCGAGTAGTTATATATCTTCTCTGTGTTCAGGTTGAAGTTCTGGTTTTGCTAGTAAAATTTACACAAAATATCTGTGCTCACATTATTTATAAAACTGTTTTCTTCAGGAAAGCATTTTTTCCTAAAGTTGCTCTCTGTATGGTATACAGTCTTTACTATAATTTTCTGGGAGATGTTTCTCTTAACTTATGGCTTTACAGCCATTTCCTAGTAAGTGGCAACAACATTTTGACTGTATCTGTTCTTTCTCTTGGTCAGTATGTGCCATTGAATGCATACAAATGTACTCTAGGAGTTTCTTAGATACTGCTACTTCTAAATTCAGGAAGGAATAGTATTGACAACATTCTTTCTCTTCTCCCAGTAATGTTCATTTTTCCTACACCAGGCATTAATGATTCAGACACTATAGATGAGAAAGCTGCATTGTTCTTGTGTTAATGCTAGCCAATATACTGCAAGACTCTGCTTTCATCTCAATGAAGTTTAAAGCTAAGAGTGAATAAATTTCACTTGTATCGTGTTCTAATTAGATTTTCTGGGTCCTGCTTTTATACTAATGCTGTAAGTTAAATTTTGAGTATAGTGAAGTCACTGCCTGTTTTTAATTTCATTTGAACCACAATCTCATACTTTTAACAAACCTTTTAAGTGCAACCTTTTAGTCTAAATCTCTGTACTAAATACAGTTTTCACTAGTATCTTATTTAATGCACTACAGAGGCCTAAAAGGAAGTAAAAAGACATTTATCAGATATCTCTGTTTTGGTATATACGTTACTTTCAGTAGCTTCTATTGAAATGGTTACTATAGTTTGGATATCCTTGAATAAAATTAATGATGATCTGCTCATTACTGTAAGGCAAATGTTTACATACCAGAATTAGGGTTTTTGTTTCAATAACCCATTGTTAAAGTCAACGGAATGTTGAAGATAAATTACCCATTCTGTAGTATGATGAAATATAATGGACAGAAGAGAGCATGAAAATAATTCTGTTGTTTACAGATTGCTGTCTGAGTACAGTTGATGGAACTGATAGAATGGTGGTTAAGGAGTTTCAAAATGCCCTTTAAATTTTTTGAACTGTTTGTTCTACAACATATGCCTCCTCTTGGCTCTGCAGACATTCTAAAGAAACCTCTAAATAAGACAGATTTCAGTTTGACAACATAAGCAATCATAAATTTGATTGTTTATCCAAATTGTATTAGCATTAAGTGTGTACTGACAATGGTAGGAGTCTGTGGGTATATGGTTTCTAAAGGCAATTGTACATCTGATACAGGTACCCCTATTACTCCTCTGTCAGCTCTTCCTGTTTTCCACACCCAAAGAAGTAAGTGAACTTCAGTGATGGAGTACAGGGTAGAAGTAGTAAAATGGAGGGTGTTATTGGTCCAAGAACAAACCGATACAAAGCTTTTGTTTATAAATAGAAATTAGAGTAGCATTCTTAATGGTTAAAGCTGGAAGATACTGAAACACCTTTCATCGCAGAGTGGTGAGGGTGAAAAAACCTGCATTTCTGTTCGTCTAAAACCTAAGTGCCTGGAGATAGTTCTGTGATGCAATGCCAGAAGAAGGTGGATCAGTAAGTAATTTCAAGCCCTGTATTTCTGTGCTCACAAGGAAGCAATCTAGACTGAAGCAGATGGACAGGATTCACTTGTGCCTGTTTAGGTTGTTTCCACATAGACTTCTCCTAAAAACCCCAGCTAAAAGAAAGAAAAGGAAGGTGAGAAGAGAGAAGAAAAGATTTCCAAAGGAACTAATGAAAGTAGGTCTGAGAGCATTTCTGGGGTAGAATACACTCCCTCTTCAACTGTACTTTCCACTCATTCATGCTTTTACCCCTTTGTTTCTCCTATTCAGTTTGCCAGAAATTCTTGCAGACTTATCCTGAGGAGCAGAAGCGACTGTGGGAGGTGGAAGCACCAGGAGATTGGAGCCAACGAGTGAATATCTGGTTAAAAATTCAGATGGAGTCATCCCCTTCAGGAAGTGAGTAAAAATAAACAGTGTGAAATTGGCCATGTTAGTTATATAAAGATAAGAAAGAAAATCAAGGGTTAGGTAGCGATAATAGATAGGTGGTTTCTCTGTTGTTTGCACATGGCGGAACTACTGAGTGTGCAGTCTAGTTCACTGGTCTTTTCCCAGTAAACAGGACAATTCTTACAAATTTTGAAGTAATGAAATTGAACTACAGAGCATCTGAGAGGTACTGAACAAAGCACAGTCTTGGCATAAAGTGGCTGTAACTCCCATTGCAGTGCACTTACAGCAGGGTAGATGTTAGCCCAAAAAATTCCTGTTGCACAACACAATGTGTGGGTTATAGAGAGGGGTTTGTTTCTCCGAAATTGCTACAAAGAAGAAATTTGTATGGCCACCAGGCAATGTGTTTAATTACCTTCAATTTTCTGCCAATACCACTCTCGGATGGAAACACAAACATTTTCATTATGGCTTTTCGAAGATTCCAAGTACTCTTCTACAGGGTAATTCCTTCATGCTGGGAGAATTTTTTGCCTACTTCACAAAAGATAGTGACAGAGTGGGAAAACCATTTGACAGTTCATATGGGGATCTTGTTGATGTAATCTGTTCAGCTGACTCGGGCATCCAGACAGGCCCCTCTGCTGCATGCACACAAGCTGTGATAAACACTAGGTTCCAAAAGAAGGGCACACATTGTCTCTTTCTGGAAGTGCAGCAAGGAGTGCTGCAGAGCAAATTGCTCCCATGCCTTCCCACATCTATCCTGCTTTGTATTGGCATGGGGACCTTCAGTTGAGACATTGCGTTTCATCTTGTCTGCAGCACCCCACAGGAGAGTTAAGTCAGAATTTAGCCCTAGGCTGGGCTCCTCTGAAGCCATTATATTTATGTTCCTTCATGCTTTAAACCAACAAAAACTGGTGTTGCTCTTTCCTTTAATCCATCTTGCTAAGTTCAGTTTATTAATGGCAGTTGAAGAGAGCTATGATCAGATCAGCAAAGAGAAAGCAGCTCCTGGAGGACAGTATACTTTCTTTTTTTCTTTCTTCTTTTTGCTGTCTTCTACAAAAACAAACAAACAAACAAAGAGAAATGAGCCAAAACATGGGCAAATATAATTCCACCAGAGTGGCTGTCAGTAAAAAATAGGTGTAAGGCCTGGAGCTGCCTTAGCCAGTTATGCACGTAAATGAGATATATCTACAAAAAGAGGAAGGAGGGAAAGTATAAACCAGAAATGGGGGTGGGGTGGGGAGAGGTATGTTGTATATATATTTATATGGATCGTGAATTACAATGTGATCTTTATAGTGGAAGGGAGCAGAAGCAAGTGAATTTGGCACTAAAATATGTAATAAAAATCTGTGTTTTAAATTATATTCTCCACTCTGGTGCACAGCTCACTGGGCATCACTTTCCTTTACACTGAATGTGCTGAACAGGCTTTATTTCATCTATCTTCAGTGGAAAATCAACCCACTGTAAAAACAGTATTTAAACCAGTGTGTAATACGTTTATTATATATGTTTTACATATGAAATCTACTTGTGTTCTTCTTGTGCTTGTATTATCACAGTACCGTGCATATTATGCACCCAGGAAAATACCAAGGGAGAGTACGGGACAGAGAATGCCTGCTAAAACTAGGGGAGAGTTTCCCTGGTTTTGCTTTGTCCTAAAGGCAGGATTACTCCTGCGTAGCTCTGTCTGATAGCTGGTGAGGAAATAACAAGAGAATTTTCCAGGGCTTCATGCTGTCTCTTAATAGTAGATAAAGCAGAAGCATTTTCTGTGTGCAGGAATACTTTGTCATCTGACCTAGTGTGCTGCTTGTGCTTCCAGAGTTGTGGTATAGGGATGCAGAGAGGAAAGTGAGGTGGCATAGAATAGAAGCTACTGAGTTATATGCTTATGTGTTCCATACATGCACAGTCCTTTAGATCTTCTGCAAGTTTGCAGATGACACCAGGCTAAATGGTGCGGTTGACATACCTGAGGGATCTGGATAAGCTTAAGAAGAGGGCCTGTATGAGCCTCATGAGGTTCAAGAAGGCCAAGCGCAAGGTCCTGCGCTTGGGCTGGGGCAATGTCCTGTATCAATACAGGCAGGGGATGAAGGGACTGAGAGCAGCCCTGCTGAGAAGGGCTTGAGGATACTGGTGAATGAAAAGCTGGTCATGAGCCAGGGCCATGCCCAGAAGGCCAGCCATATCCTGGACTACTTCAAAAGAGTGTTGGTCAAAGGAGGTGATTCTTCCCCTCTACTCTGCGCTAGTGAGGCTCTGCCTGGAATACCACATTCAGCTCTGGGGCCCTCAACATAAGAAGGACATGGACCTGTTGGAGCGATTCCAGAGGAGGCCACAAAAATGATCAGAGGGTTGGAGCACCTCTCCTATAACAAAAAGCTGAGAGAGTTGGGGTTGTCCAGCCTGGAGAAGACAAGGCTCTGGGGAGACCTTATTGTGGCCTTTCAGTACTTAAATGTGGCCGATAAGAATGATGGGAACAAATCCTGTAGCAGGGCCTGTTGCAATAGAACAAGGAATAATGGTTTTAAACTAAGAGAGGGTAGATTTAGACTAGATATAAGGGAAAAAAAATTACAGTTAGGGTGGTGAAACATTGGAACAGGTTGCCCAGATAGGTGGTAGATGCCCCATTCCTGGAAACATTCAAGGTCAGGTTGGACAAGGCTCTGAGCAACCTGATCTAGTTGAAAATTTCCCTGCTCATGGCAGGAGGGTTGGACTAGATGACCTTTAAAGGTCCCTTCCAACCCAAACTATTCTATGATTCTATGATTCTATCTTTAGGGGGTCACTTGGGAACATAGTGCTTCATTCCTACTTGCTCTGTTATGTAGAAAGCAAAACACAATGTAATTCAATATTGTCAGCTCCAATCTGGATCTATGGCAACAACCATGAAAACAGACGAGTCTTACTCTGCTCTGTTTCCTTAGATCTCCATCGACTTTTGCAATGCTATGCTTTGGAACAAAATTATTGAGAAGAAAAATTGAAAATTCTGATCATATTACATTTTTTCCCACCAGTACACAGGATTGAATATTATTAACGTTGTTGTAAGAATTCTGCAATCATAGATATTCCAAAAAAGGTTTCTATAACCCTGAGGTCAGAATTTTAAATTTTGCAAGGTTATGTGGCTGCATCTAGTGGCAGTACAGATAAACTGCAGCACTCTGTTTACTGCAACTGATAGTTCAATGTGGATGTGCACAGGTACATAGACATACATATACATACACGTATTTCTGCCTGCATGTATACATATATCTATAAAAAGAAAGCTCTTTAGCATGTTGTCACACAGAGCTGCAATAATTCATTCAAATTAATTCTTATTGTTTGAAAAATGAAGATATTTATTTACAGCAAATAGTCTCAGTAATAGGAACACAGTGATGTTTCTCTTCTGGGGTGAACTGGAGGAGCTGAAATCATTGAACATGATTTGATCCTAGTGGCTAAATCTACCAGGCAGTGGACTGAGGTGTTTAAAGTAGTTTAGTAATATACACAAAGCATGTAACTGTGAAGCTAATGCAAAAAATAAGCAGACTGAGCAAGAATTAAAATCAATTTCAAATGATTACTTATAATCCTGTATCTGAATTGGTCAGAGATCTGCATTTTCTGAAAGAGAGGAAGGGATATGGGTTTTTAGGATACGTATGCAATGGCTTTCTGAACAGAACTGTGATTTTTCCTGTGCCTGTACAGGGGCTTGAGTCTGACACCTTTAGAATGAGTAAGCGAAGCTCTTTACAGTCCTAATTATTTTATCTCGCTACTGAGCTGCAGATCTGACTATGGTTAGCTTTTTGCAGGACGGAGGCCTAAAACAGACTGAGAGGTTTGAATAAAGCTTAAACCTAGTTAGGGGTACATGTATGTGAGAAAACAAATCACAGTAATTAAGCTTTTTCAAGTAATAAAGAAAAAGGAGAGACGAGTGGAAGCAAAACAAAGAGCTGTAGGGGTTGTTTCCCCAGCACACTTCGGTTGCCACACAATTAAATCAGTTTGTTTTCTTCAGACATGGGTCTCCTGGGGGAACTATGACAGCACTGGCCCCTGTGGTGCACACTCTTGCGTTATGTGCTGTGGTCATGGCTGCGGAGCCCACCCAGCCAGATCAAGGCTCCGTGTATTCCCAGTTTTCTTTGTGCTGACACTTCTGGGAACTCAGGCAGAGCAGCAGGAATGAAGCTGTTCTATACAAGCAATGCAGCTAAGTTTCTTGCCTGGCATGTTTATGGTGGCCTTGGTCGACAGAGGCATTTTGTATTAGGATCAACACACTGTTTATGTTGTTTGTGTGTAATTTGGTGTTCCCTCTGTCTTGTTTCTAATTTCAGGGTGTTGAATACATTCCTGGTGATGCGCAAGTGGCAGGAGATGCCACAGAAAAATAAGATGACACAGCAGCAGCAAGGACTCTAAACTCACAGGATCCTGAACAAGAGGACTTGGAACAAGGTGCAGGCAATACTTAGCAATGCAAAGGATTCAGAAAATGAGCAGAGCAGACCCTGAGGGCTTAGCTGGAGACAAGGCCACCAAATAATTTAGAATTATGGCATAATTGCACTTTGAAAAATGAGAAAAATCTCAGTATAGTCTTAAGAATGTAATTGGCTGTTCATAATTTGTAACATTGGAGAGATTTCTTCAGGTAAGATACTTCTTTTTTTTTTGCAAGACACGTTCTCCATCTTGTGTTTTGTTTTAAATAAAGCTTTTCTTTGCTAATTGTCCTTTTCTTTTTCTTCTCACCAAGTAATTAAGTAGTAGTTGAGCCTAGTTATTTCCCTGCTCTGAAAATATTTTATTGGATTGCATGAGATGTCCAAAAGGGGATAATTGGAGGGCTTGTAGATACTGATATAAGAAGATATTTCTATGGAAACCAGATCTTGCATTATGGAAGAGAGATACCACAACACACATCGCTATCAGAATGACAGCTGTAACCTTCCTTTCAAAGTGAACATTTGATCCTGAATTGCTTTCATTTGATCTTTTCTAGCAGAAAAATCTGCCGTAAACCCTGTGGTGGACAGGATGGCATACAAACTCCATTAACGCAGAAAAAGTTTGGTGGAGAAAAAACAGTGAGCGAGCTACAGGTTTTAAACTGCCTTTAAATTCAGGCTCTCTGATCATGCTATGTGTAAGTTCAGAGTGTAGAACTTTGTGTAGATTACATATTACATGTTTTCTTTCCTGTAGGCTCTTTCCTAATGTTTTACATTTAATTCAATTGGAAGTATAACATATGTCACTAGGTTACTCATGTTATGGTTTGGTAAAGAAATTTTGTTCTGTCACCACAAGCTGTTTCTATATTAGCTATTTTTTTTTACTTTTTTACTTTTTCAATGTTGTATTAATGATTACAGGTGAAGCTCTTAAGGATCAGATCGTTAGTCCAGTGGCAGAGAAGGCTTTGCAAAAAGGTGGGCTCAGTGGTGACCAGCGGTAGGGTCTTGATGAACCTGAGCAGATCCAGCAGCCTGTAATTCTTAAGCGGGTGACTTGAAACAGGGAGAGGTAGCTTCCCTCCCCCCAGGAAACTAATCCAGCATTTCCAGGGAGACATCCAGCATTTCCGTGGGCAGGCATTATCGATACACTGTAGGGATGTGTATTTCCTCCCCCTGTATGGGATAGTCGCTCACACATAGCCCTGTCCCCCGGTTTTTGTTTAAGGTCGTGATTTAACATAGCATTTATTCGTGTATCCAAGTAACTCCTCCTTGGTTGAGCCGCTCAGTAAACCATATGCCTCAGACACGTCAAAATCAGACCTTTCTAGGCATCTTTTTTTTAAAAAAAATAATTAAAAAATGCTATAATTGGAACTTACAAGTTTTTGCCAAGAGAATTAAAACACTGAATTGTGTGCCAACCTTAATCGTGTTGCTATGGTTCTCTTGTCTCAAAGAGAATGCATTTAGGACTAAGTTTATAATCAGTTGATCTTCAGGTTGTTAATTCATCATGTTGCAAAGGGTGTGCTATAAAGACTGCTAAAAGCTGTGTGCCCTCCTGTGCAGCAGCCTATATTCTTACTTAATGTATGGTTAAGTATATACCTTTATATTTATTTATTTTTTAAATACAATGTTTGTGAAAAGCTGCAATACCAGTTGCTTCTACGTATGATTAGAAAATGATTACATCTCTTGTCATGAAAGCTCATTCTGGAGTTGCAGTAGCCTGGTTAACTAGCCTCATGTCTAGTTTGCACTTAACAGCCTGTATTATAATTGCCAGGGTGAAGTAAACTGGAGTTGTTCTAGCAAGTGGGCACTAAAGAAGTTTAATCTGGTTTAAGTCTTTCAAAAAAACTTTTTCTAAGAAGGCTCCGGGAAACTCTATATGAATTTGTAATAGAATAAAGAAGATGGATAGGGTACTGTGTGTGGAATGGGCAGACACCTAAGCAGATTAAATTCATTCTGTATCTGGGGACACTTTGAGCCACAGAAAAAACCAGCAATTTTTCAATATCCTCAAAATGAATTTCTTTTTCACCTCTCTTACCCAGTGATCCAGTGGCTGCTCCACAGTTACTTTACTGGCTGTTCTCACAGAAAAGTTGCTTCTTTCCTCTGTGCAACCATTGTCTTCCTTGATCATGTTTAGCTTTTTGTTTTCTAAGTAAAGCTTTTTCATCAAAAACTCTCATGATGGCAACTGGGCATATTATAGAAGTAAGCAAAGGTACATTTGATGAGGTGGTGTTGGCAGGTGGCTCAGTACTTTCTAATCAAAGAAAGTGATCACATCATCCTTCTAATCAAAACTTAAGACAGTTAGGGATGTTCTACATTCAGTTCACCTGCCCTCCCTGATAAATGAAACACACAGAGCAGAAGCAGTAGAGTAAGAGGTTACAGACATTTGCCCACTATCTATATCCAGTACAGAGCTAGACTCAGGAGTTCTGAGGTCCTACCTAGTACTAAGCTCATGGGCTACATGAGGATACATGACTTGTTCCATATTATTTCAGTAATGCTGACTTACAGAACAATTAGACTGAATATTGATTTTGGGGTTTTTTTTTGTTTGTTTGATGTATTACTGATTTAAGGTATCTGATTAATTTAGAAGCTTAGACCTGCAACTTGTTCTTGGCAATCTGAAGCGCTTCTTAGTGAGATCACAAGAAGCCTAAGAGGGTCTGAAGCAGAAACAGACCCAGTATCTTCACTGTCTAATAGAACATAACAGAAAAAAACACCAACCCCACCCAAAAAAACAGCACAATCACCTTTTTCTCACAGGGGAAGTTTTTATTTAAAAGAAATCTGCATTGACTCAAGGATAGGATGGTTTCAGAGTGCTGGAAAAGTTGGCAAAGGCTTAAAAGAGCATTCCAGTGTTTGGAGTTAATTTTTCAAAACCTTGGATTTAATCCCTTTCTGAATCTACACTCAGATGGTTCTGGCTTGACGCAATGTTGTTTCTGCTGAGGAGACAAGGTAAGTGTGTGCGTGTGAGAGAGATGGCAGACCTGCTGAAAGGAAATTTGTACCTATTGTTCATATAAGCATAGACACTTAAGTGTGGCCTACAAGTAAGATGTTAGACATCAGCATTAGTGTTAGCCGTGATCTCTGTGTGTGTGTGTGCCAACTAAATGAGGTATTTAATTGCTCTCATGACAAGTAAACATACGGATTTTAAGGCCAGAAATTTCATTGCATTAATCTGTCATGATGTTTCACATAATGTAAGCCAGAAAATTTCATGTATGGCTGCTGTATCAAAAATCGTTGGTTTTGGTTGAAACAACCCATTTTTTAGAAAGATTATTTTGATTTGATAGTTTTGATTTTCAGGTGTTGAGCAGCGGGAAATCTGCCACATCCGTTGGCAAGTTGTTCTCAAGTTTTGTGTTTACAGGTGCACCTGATTTTTTCAGTCTGAATTTATTTTGGTTTAGTCTCCTAAGATGGATTTTGCTTTTCTGTTCAATGCTGAGCTATGGCTCTGGTACTACCAAGATTCTTTCAGTGTGGGGATGGATACCTTGTGGTCCATCATAGCATCAGTGAACAGCACTGGTTTTTGGATCTATCTCTGTGAGGCAGATTTTCCTGACCTTGATTAATTCTTCTTGTCCTCCAAGAGAGATTTTCAATTTTTCAAATTCCTCTTAGAAGCCTGGACATCATCAGAGACCAAATTCCATTTACAATCACGCTGGCCATTATGGTTTAGCACTTCCCAGCTGCTATGACCCGTGGTTGTAATCTTCATGGGATTCTTTTGACCTTGTGGGTGTCTTAATAGTGAGCATGCACTGTAAAACTTAGATGACGCGGAGGAATTAAGAGGTATCTATCTTAACGCGTTGTCTTTAGTGCCCACAATGGCTGCAGCATACTACTGAAAACGGTCTGTCCAGCGTCATCTTTATTGTTACCACGAGGTGGCACCATGACATAGCGTAACGTCGTTGTCATCTCTTGGGCGCTTGGGATGGTGCCCAAGATTTAAATACATCACTGGTTGGCTTGACTTCTTCAGAGAAAGGTTACCAGTTCAGAGAAAGCAAGGTGAGGTTGTGGTAAGGCTTGGCTTGTGTTTGCCATCCAGTCTCATTGTATGTGTGGAGTTTATCTCGGGTGGGCCTGGGTTGATGTTTTCAAATATTCATGAAGCCAAGATAAAGTCAAAGAGTAGCACAAAATGCAAACTGCTCCCAGGTTGTGTCCCTTTGTACTCTTGTCTCATCAGGAAGCCTGGGTGGGACTTTTCCATGTTGTATTTCATGGTTTCCTATCGCAAGATGGTTCTGTCTCAGTTGTTTGAAGGTTAAATTGAACATCTAATTTTCCAGTTCTGTCCCTTCTCTGTCTACTATGTACTTTGCATCAGAGTACCACTGAGCACTTTCTTTGACTTCTTTTCCTGTGACAGCAGCTACCATGTAATACGCTGTTAATATTCTCAGCATTAGAAAAGCAGGGGTGGTCTATATTTGCCCCTAAAGGCTAAGTGGTTTATATGTGACCATTTCAAAGGAGAGAAGAGCAGATTTAGTAAGCAGACAATTTAATCTAATTTTTCTTCTTAATTTTTTTGAAATGTTTAATGTTTCATTTCACTGATAAAATAAAAACTTCAGTGCAAAGATAAAATTGTACATTAAAGGCAGCTCTCCATCCTAATCAAAGATTGTAATGCAAACATTTCAAAGCAACTCGTTCTCTGTTCTTTCACTTGGTTCTAGAAAGTCCAATGCTAACTCTATTTTTGGGGTGATTTCCCAGTCTTCCAGGCTACAATATCACTCTCCATGATTAGTGTGGCATGATACATCTGTCTGCTGAATGGCAGCAGCACTGTGCAACTCATAAGAGTTCATCACATCAGTAACTTGGGCCAATATCCATCCCTCCCACCTCTGTGATGACATTAATGTATTATGGGATTTGTTTGGACACTCACGGACTGCTCCTCAAGGATCAGCTAGAAGTCAACTTATAGAAACTTCTGGTGCCTTCTTTCTGCTATGGTTTTTGTGGAAAATTTTTAGAGGTTTAGAAATACAAATTAAACACTCTAAAAAACCACTTTTCACTTGTATTGCTTGATTATGAGAGCTGGGCCATCCAGAAGGCTGCCTTATAAGTAGGTGCCAAAGGAGGAAAAAACAGCTAACGTGTCTGAACTCATTAGTTTGAAAACCAGACTAACTTGGCACCTTTGTGTTGACTGTGTCCAAACAAAGGCTCAGTGACGTCCTTAGAGCTGAGTGCCTAGCTGATATAATTGGGTTTGATTGAGTGACCCATGTTCCTAAAGAAAGCCTTGGCAGGTCAGTAAAACACAGCAGTTAATTTGGAGTCACAGGGGTGTTCAAATGCACATTTTAGTGTCCTTTCCTACAGATGAAGAAGGGAGGGAACAGGCTAAACTTCAGTACCTAGCGTGATACTTCTTAACATTTCCATATCAAGGGTGTTGCAGAAAAAAGGTGAAATTAACATGTCCAAATAGAATTTCTCTTTTGTTAATTTATTTCTCAATTGTATAAACAAAGAATGCATCCAGCTATAGTTAGTTGTTTAGTATTGATTTAGGCCTTCCTTTATATATTTCTTGTTACAGATGAGCATGCAATAAAGTTTAAGTACACAGGAGACAAAATTAGGAGTTTGTAATTAGCCTGGTTTTCAATTTGTTTCCTCTTGCAATCCAACTTGATGGTAAAGTCTCAGTTTAATCTTCTCTGTTTGCCTTAGACTTTATCCTTGCTTTATTGAATTTTTCTGGCTTGAAGGTTGTTGGTTTGTCTTTTTTTTGTGTGTGTGTTTTTGTTTTTTTTTTAAAGGAATCTTTTTGGTTTTAATTTAAACTGAAGGCTCCATTTTTGGAAGATCAATAAACTCCATCTGGAAGAATTCTTTTCTCCCAGCCACCTGACATTTAGATGAAGTTGGTTTTTTAATTTATTTTATTTTTAATTCTCGGGAGGAGATCAGAGGTTGCATTCACCATGATGAGTACATTTGGGGATGTCGGTATTCATTCACTAACATCTGATTTGTAAATTAATAGCTCAGACTCTCTGGGCTGTGGTATGTTAAAGGTCAGTGACCATGAGAGAAGAAACACTTCAGAGCTATGGGTGCCCTCTGGTCAACTGGAGTGGCCTTGGCTTAATGGAATTAATTTCATGCTGCTTTTAAAAGATACAGATGTGCAACATACCTTCAGTCCTACCTGGAACAAGTAATCTCATCCCAGCTGTCTGCAAGGAGCTGGGGAGGGGGGAGAAGGGAAAAACCCTTCCTAAAAGGATTAGTTCAGCTGATTAATTTTCGAAGTTTCTCCTTGCTTGGCATGTCCCCTCTCCTCCAAGCCTTTCATAAGTATCTTAACTAAGATGCATTTTAGGTAAATGCTGTGTTCAAGCTGCATGATATAAAAGAGCCTTCTGATTCCCCCACCCTTTCCAGATCTTGGGGCTGGTTCAATCTTTTTTAAAGCTATTTCTCTTGTGCTGCATGCAGAGCCCATCTGCTGTAATACAGACTGAAATGCTGCTTTTATCCTTGTTTGCGTAGAAGGTTGGTGGGTAAATCAATTGGAGTGAAAGACATATTGTTCCTCTTTGCTCTATGTCACAAGCACAAATATCTTCCTTTTAAAGTGTCTCTTGGTAGAAGCCAAAGCCTTTGGCACAAGCCACCTCTGCTAGTTTGACCTCTTTTGTGCATCTGGAATGGAGGAGCAGCTCCGAGAAGCACAGAACAAAACCAGAAAAATAGCAAGAGAAAAGGTCAAGAAGGGGTCTTGCTCCCTGTAGACATCAGAAGTTTCTGCAAAATGATATTTAGCATGTCCTGCCTGAACAGTTAAGGCATCAAAGACACTAGCACTTCGATAGGTAATATCCTTGTGAGTCGTCAAATAGATCGCAAAGCACGTTGCTCGGCCATGCTGTGGATGGGAGGGAAGGACCTTACGTCTTTCTCTCATTGAGGTAACTGAGACTGAGAGCTTCAGAGAGCCTTTGCTTCCAACAGATGGATATACCATGCTGTGCGATGTCCTTGCCTGGCTTTTGACTTACAGGCCTAAGCTTACGGAGTGGTGCTGTGGTCGTGCAGAGGAATGGGAAGGCAGGTTTCTACCAAAAAGAGCTGATATCAGTTACAAGCAATGGCAGTGCTTGATTTTTGCTTCTGTATTTCTGCCTGGTCACAGCCTTCCAGTGGCTTACTCTCAGACCAGCCAGTCTCTTTGATGCAGTATAATTACAATGACAGAGATGATTCCCTGTCCCCTCCAATTCCAGCAATGGTATCTGGAGCAGGAGGTAAGACACACTCTGATAATTCACCTCTAAACTTAGCAGGGTCAGGACAAACAATATTGCCTGCCCTAGCCAAGGGAAAAAGCCACTGGTATTAGAAATCTGGGAGGCAGCCAGTATTCTGCTGCTGAGGACCTAGAAATGCAGGGAAATACAACCCTGGCAGCTTTGATGATAGAGTATTCTTTATATTTGTAGCAGTGGAGTGGTGTAACTGATCAGAAAGGATCATCTTTGACAAATCCCATAGTTGAACCCCTGCCCGGGACAATAAGCTCATATGGTGATGACATGGGCCGAGTTGTATTCTTCATTGTTGTTACAGATTTTTCACAGTCCCCTGGTTTCATCTGAAATTTTTCATGCACAGGCGCAGTTCTGCTTCTCTCCTCTTGTACCCTGCATGGAGTCTCAGATGAGTCTGCTTTCCCTCACAAAACCCTGCCAGTGTCTTCAATTGATTCAAAATGACTTACCCTGGATTCACTCATCCATCCTTAAAAATAGACATGAACTGCCAGGTTTTATATATAATGCCTGAAAATGAATACATCATCATAATAATAAAAAAGAAAGCGACCAAGCACAGAACAGAACAGTTGATACAGAGGCATTTATTTGGCAGTGCTGGGTTAATGGTTGGACTTGATATCTTAAAGGTCTTTTACAACCCAAACAATTCTATGATTCTATGATTCTACATGATATAATGCCGGTTTAGCTAAAATCTTTCCTGAATGCTACAACTCATCCAGGGTGAAACACAATCATATTGATGCACATCAGTCCTGCCTTTCTGACCACAGCTTCTGGGTAGTTTGGGCCCCACTGTGTCCTGATAGTGGATCTTCATGGGAGCCAGCGTCACATGCTGTGCACTGCCGCTAGTTTGAACCAAGGATGCTCAGACTAAAGTTAGTAGCTAACTAATAGCACTACTTGTTGAGAAATGCCATTTGAATCTGTGGCTTCTGGTGCTGAGAAGTGAATGCATTTTGAGCAAAAATTAGACAGGATATATTTTGGGCTTATTAAATTCCTTTAAAGATTTCCAAGTCATTTGCAAAAGCGCAGATGAGACCTTTCTTGACATGGTACATTAAGGAAGAGAATGCGACTATTGGTATGGAGAAAGGGAGTGATGAATTAAAGCGCCTTTGTGGAAGTAAGTCTCTTTCTGCATCAAACTGTAGTTGCAACCTTCCTAATTAATGTTGTTGGTTTTGTTCTTAGTGTAGTGCAAGGTGTCCTAGCCTGACCTATTGGTTCTCAAGACAGGGTTAGCTAATCAGAGTGGAGATCCCTCCTACTGTCTTATCCACATCTTTACTAGAAGTGTGATACCCATGAACACAAATAGAACAAAATATCTAACAGTTATGTATCTGGGAATTTAAAGGGGGGTGGGGGGGTAAAAAAAGCAAAAAAGTCCATGTTGCTTTGAGGTTATTTTAAAAACTGAAACTGAATAGGTCAATACTCCTTAAGAGTTTTGGTCTTTAATTCTCTTCCTGGTATGGCAGAAATCGTTAATTGTATTATTAAAAAAAGCTTTGAAGACTGCATTAATGTAACGTGACCTCGGATCAGTCAAGGTCACATTTTCATTATGATTAAAAGATTCCTTGTCCTGAAACATTGATCTCATCTTCAGCTGAATGTGTCAGACAGCGAGGGGCTGGTTCCAGGTCTGGGCAATAGATGGCAATATTGCATTTCATTCTGCAGTGTGCTCTGCTATAAATGCTCACCTCAGAAAGGGGCCATGAACTTTTTCCCTCAGCTTCCAAGAGTGGGTTTGCACTTACATAGTGTATTAAATATTCCAGAAGCAAAATAATTCGCAATTTCATTTTGAATCCAAATTTTTGCAGTGACTGGTGGCAGGTGCCTAAGTTACAAACTGCAGCATCAAACCGGTCCTGATCCTGCATGTCAGCTCTGAGAATGAGCATTTGCATGTTAGGGACCATCAGCATTGTCTGTCTCATAACAGGGATTCAATGAGGCAATGTATGACCCTTGGAAGTAACATTTGCCCCTTGGTTACTGTGATTTGTCCAGCTTTCTGGTGGATTTTCCATCTTTGCATCAAGAGACTGAAAGCTGTATCAACTAGTTTAGTTTATATCATGACTGAGGAAGTTCAGAAAGGTAGCTGGGTAACATGTTGTCTTTCTTTGTACTGTAATATTTGGACAGACCTTATAGCAGGTCCTGGAGAAGATGAGAAGAGATACTTTGCAAAGAGCCAGGAATCGGGAAGGTGTGTGTTACAGGTTCTTACACACATTGACTGTGCTGTGCCCTAATGTGCTATGCCGCTGAGTAGGTGGACAAGGATTTTAGAATGAAAGTGACATCTGAGGTCAGCCATTTATGAAAATGAAATATGCTGTGGCAGTTCGAAGATACGGTGTATGTAAAGTGCTAGTCCTTCGTTGTCCTGTGGGCATATGCCATGTGTCTCTACAGTTTTGTGAGGTACCAAGGTAATTGCCTTAAAACTCCTTGCTACACAGGGTGTTGCAGGATGCTAGCACACACACTAAGTGATGGGAAGCAGAGGGGTCTGCTGGCTGGTGTTAAAGCTTCAGTGCTGCTGACTTTTCTATAAATAACTGCTGTCTGCTGTAATTGGTCACATCACAGTCCATGGTGATCTTTTTTATATTATTGCCAGCTGCTGGAAAACTCCCAGAGGCGTAAAATAGATGGCAGGAAGATCCTGCACCCAGCAGTGTGTTTCCCCATGCAGCACAACAGGGTAAAACAGAAATAGTGTTTACCAGGAGCTGATGAAGAATTTTCTGCAGCAGGAAGGATGAAAAAAAAAGAAGAGATTGCACCTCTAAAATGGTAGCAGCAGGCCATCTCTCTTGCACAGGATATTGCTGGGTCTTGTGGAAAGAGAAAATCTTCATAGGGTTTCTAGTGGTGAACTGATTGGGGATTATTATTTGCCTCTAACTTACTTATGGGTATTTGTCAGCTCTCCATAAAATAACAGTGTCTTGCAAGGTATTGAAAACTGCAGGGGAAAAAAAAGGTAGGTTATTGGCTTGTGTAAGATGGGGGGTTGGGGGTGATGTGTAAAATGTGTAGTGTTCTCTATCCTGAAGGATTCAGAACACCTCACAGACCAAGAATGCTACGTGCCGCTCTCCCTTAAATGCAGCCAGCTTGAGGTGGAGCACAACACTGAGGTGAAGCTGCCCAGCATCAGAAATTGATGTTTTTATTAAGGGAGGGCAGAAAAGCACTGGAGTTAGATGTTCAGGAAAGGATTTGAGTGGAAAACATTGAATTGCCAGATTTTGCTCACTAACATTTGAAATAATTACTGTCCTGAGAACCAAGAGCTGTAGTGAGCTGCTGTAGTGGTTTTAAGGCCATCAGGTGAGTGTGGGCTGTGTCCCCCTCACATGTTTCATTTCTGCCTCTGTCTTCAGCTGCACTTGCCCCTCCACAACAGACAGTGCGGTACACTACAACATTGCAGAATGCATGCTTCACTGGCCTAATAAAAACTTTGCTTATGTGAACAAAGGATTTATTAGAACTGAACTCTTTCCAGCATTACACAGAAGCTGGCATAGACAACAGGACTGTGGAGGGACTTGTCAACAGCCTCTCAATTGACTTTTGCTGACTGATATTTCAAGATTAGGTGCTATTGTAGGGCATTTAATGTAAGAAAGGATTGCTGTGAGATCTTAGCTTCTGTCCTGGTTATTTGCTATTGGTAGGAACTCTTTCATTCAAGCAGTTTGTTTTTCTGTGATTTGGAAGAAGCATTGAAAGTCCACATAGCTTTGGGTCAGAAACATATTTTCCTTCAAAATATGCCAGGGAATTGTCGATGTGACAGAAGTGAGGTAAAAGCTCTGCAGGAGGAGAGCAGCAGGATGCGTCCTGTGGCCTCAGACAGTCTCAACAAGTGATTCCTAGGGCCTGGCTTGAAAGCAAGCTGTATTGCTTGCTATAAAAAGGTCAATAACTGTACAAAACCCATGGCTTGCTTATGAAAAAGTCTAGGCTATTCTGTCGTGGATTTGCCTATCCAGGAAAGAATTAAGTTGCCATGGTTGGGCAGGGTGCCTAGTTGTAGTAGGATGTTATCTGCGCTATACATTAAGTCTCCAAGGCTGTGAAGATTCTGGCCATCATCTGGCAGCACACTTCAGTAACATGAAACTATACTATGCCTGCTGATCTTCAGCCTTGATGTCAGCCCTGCTATATGGCAGTATCAGTTTCTGTGGGTGAGGGTGCATACCCAGAGCCATATCCAGACCACCTGATCATGTTATACTTTCCTGCTTTCCTGTCTTCCAGCAAGATCCACTAACTATATCATTAGTGCTCTCAATTGGTCATTGTGCTCATGAAGTTACATGCCTCCATTTATCTTAGGTGCCATCATATGCAGCCTGCATACGGCCTATGTGTATGGGCTGATCTTAAAATATTGCACAAGCAATAACTAATTTATAGCAATCACCCTACAGACAGTAAAGACCCAAACAAACTAGAAAAATTGCAGAGGTAATTGGCAATTGATAGAATAGACTGAAGAAAAGGGTGGTAAGGCTTCAATAATGTCTGAAAATCCAGATGGAGAGTTTCAGATGTTTGCCATTATTTGAATACTGCATAGATAGGAATTCAACACTGAGACTCCTCAAACTAAAAGTAAACAATGTTGAGAGAAGACAACATTCAGAAACAGCAAATAGTGACCTGCGAGAAGGAGGAAAGCTCTGGAGGTATAAAATCCCACCTAAAACCAATGCTGCAGTCAAGGAAATGAGCACATTTGTCATAGCATTTTGAGACTCGGCAGTAATCCTGAGTGACCACTTTGTATTGGGAGAAGACAACAATGAAACAAAGGATTATGTTTGGAGAAGACTGTGACCTGCAAACTGCAGTACAAAAGCTTTTCTTGCCATCTACCTATGAGGACTGTGCACCAGAAAAGAGCCCCTCCAGTCTTCTGAAGTCAGACTGGTGTTTTCCATGCTAGTCTGTGCTTCTCTGGCGCCTTTCAAAAAGATAAAGGTGAGCTGGTGAGACAGCTTCTGCCTCTTTCCCTTGTTTGAGCAGTTCTTTCTCCTTCAGATGACTAGTTCTCATTCCGAGTAACTAAATTTGGGAGGGAAGGGGAGTTTTAGCTCCTAGATCGCTGATGTAGAGTTAGATTTTTGTTTCACTGTTACTGTATTTTTGCTCTAATCTTCAGGTACCAGGAGAAGAAATGAGCAAACCCCTCTGACACCAGTTTTTGCCATGACAGTAATTTGAGTAGAAACAGCTTTGCCTCCAAATAAATAAATAAATATTATATGAAAAGCTTCGGATGGAGCTGCCATGTTCATTCTTGTTTCTAAAGCCCCCACAGGCCATGTCACATATGTGGGTCATGAGGTCTATCGATTATGTGTCAGACCCTTAGGTGTCAGTAATCAATAACACTAACCTGCAGAAAATGCAGCAGAGATTTGCTAAACCAACTCTTCACATTGTTCTTTTTCTTGTATTTAAGTTTTCTGTGCCTCACTAAAAATAACAGAATGCATACCAGCAAAGGCAGGGGAGGCAAGAACATCATTTGGCTGCCAACTCATTTACTGTCCATTTTCATCTGATGTTGTGTGGTTCTTGGTGAGAAGGCAGGATGAGGAGGGGCAAGACAGGAAAGGGTATTTCCAATTGAATGGCTTCTGAGAAGTAGAAATGTAAGTGATTGAGTTGGAAGGACCTAAACATTTTGACCCTGACAGCTTATTAATATTTAACAAGGTGCCAGATTTTTCTTTGACACTGGAAATTGTTGCGACTGTCTGTCTCCAGCAGACTGAGTCTGCTTTCTTAGTCCACCATATCTAATGTACCTGCTTCCAGTCATGAATAGTCCTTATTCACAAATGCTTTCCTTTATTTGATATTCTGAGAATAAAGAAGGTAGTTTGGCAGGTTAAGTTGTGAATTTTTTCATTCAAACTTCATATCTCTTCATGTTCTCAATGGGTCACTGAGCAGACTGTGGTTTTCTTGTGTTGATTGTGGTTTTTAGAATCATTCCTCAAATAACTTTTAACAAAACATTTATTTGCCTTTTTAGTTTGCACATTGCTTGTGAGCTGTTCACTGTGACAGTTATATCTTTTAAATGTAAGCAGCTCTGATGAGATAAATATAACAGTTTGGAATTTGCATTCTTATTTTTATTTGTATTAATGCAATACTTAAAGATGGTATATGAAATTGGGATCCTGTTGGGGGTGGGAGAAAAGTCTTATGCCATAAAGATAATGTAGCATCGAACGAGCAATACTCAATAGAGGAGATGAAGAGTAGAGGAAAATAGTATCTTTATGTATTATTTAGGTGGTCTGCATCCCCACTCTTTTGGTGCCTGTCTGTGTCTCTCCATTATCTATGTGGATTAGCTTCCTGATGTAGATGCATAGACCTAAATGACTTTTCCAAGGTCACACAGAAAGTCTGTGGCAGAGCTAGGTATTGAATTGGTTTACCAAATCTCGGTTCAGTGTTCTGAATATGTTTTTTTTTAAGAAAAGACTTTCAAACATCCATAAGCATTTATCTTTCCATACTCCCAATTAAATCAGTGAAGAATTAAAAAAATCCCTTTGCTAAGGAATTAGTTTTGTGTTAAATTGACGGTGAGATTCCCTGTATTAGGGAGCTGTTGGGTTTGGCTTTAGGAATTTCCAGTCAAGACCATGAATTCCCAGTGCTATTTTTGTGAGTGCTCTACAACATGGATGTAAACTTTGAGATCTCAATGTTTAAGTATTTAGTGTTTTCTCTTGGAGATAGTCATCCATCTACTTCGGTAATGTTTTCATTGCACCCCAAGACTGATGTCAAGGAACTTCTGTCATTTTGGCGTGTTTGATGAGTAGTCCAGAATATCTTTAAAAATTTTACATTATTTTTTACTGCTCCAGCTGCTCTGTAAAGTCTGATTCTGGTAATTCATCTGTTCCCCTTAATACAACTAGGCAAACATTTGGCGATTTGAGTTTACAACGTGTATTTATGCCTTGCCACTGGGGAATCAGCTTCCATTTTTGCATTTAGAAAGTTTTAAAATGAAACCTGAAAATATTTTCCCTCTCTACAATGTTTAAATTGCAAAGCACCCTGTTGCTGCCTTGAGCTTTCTGCATTGTGTAAAATTAGTCATTTCAATGATAATCCACTTACAACTGTGCTCAATTACCCACTTGTGCTGTGAGTTGCGAAGTATTTGCCTAGTTGCAGAGGATAAAAACTATTTGGAAAAACTGGGTACAAAGTGGATGCCGGGAGGGGTAAACTTGGAGGGAAAGGCCACCGGGAAGGAGGAATGCTTGAAGCTGAGAACAGAGGCACTGGAAGAGAGGTGGGCGTATAGAAGAAACATAGTAAATCCTGAAAAGCAGAGAATTGTGAAAGAAAAAAAAAATCAAAAAGAGAAAATATGAAAGTAGTGTGGCTTGGTGGATGAGGTCTGGTCTAGCAGATGGAAGAAAAGATTTATGCCCAGCTTTGCATGTGAACTTCTGGGTGACCATGGACCATTTGTATCACCTCCTTGTCCTCAGTTTCACCTTTTGTAAAATAGGTCCTGTGGTACTTACCCTCCTCTGCGATGCATGGATAGGAAAGGCTAGACAAGAGCTACAGTAACACTGGTTATTCTGATTTATTGTTTTTCCTTTGCTAAGCCAGCATTTAGCCAATGGCACTCTGCCCTTTCACTTGTAGGAGAACTAAAAACCTAAAGAGAAAGCCCCACACTGCTCCTTGGCTCTCTTTCGGGAAAGGAGAGAGGCTTTTAATTATTTAAGGCTCTCCTTTTCATGTAACTTCTGGTTTTTGAATCATTATTGTTATAATTGTTCAGGTTATAGGCTCTACATAAATTATTTAAATAAATAATAAGTCATATCATTAAGTAATACACTGGTATTATTTATGGGTGTAGGGAGAGAGTAAGAATACAGTGGATAAGATTGTGTTTAAAATTAAAAGAAGCTGGTGTTATGCACATCATTTTAAACACTGCCTTCTGGATTCAAGGCATTAGGTTTTGGAAATTGTCCTGGGAGGCGGATTGGCTCTGGAAGAGTTGCCCACCAAACTGACTGTCTCTGATTCTGCTGTCTGTTGGGCACATCACGTGTCCCACGCTGCAGCCCCTGCTGAACGCAGCCCTGTCTTGCAGACCTCTTGTTCCTCTTCTTGATTTTTCTCTCAAGAAGGACCAAAGTTTTGCATCAGGCAGCACTCAGCATTATGATGTTTTGAATCATTGATGGCAATGATGTCCTGGGCAGATGCTACAGTGTTGTCAGGCTTTACAACTGCTCAGGTCTACAGCAGCACACATAGAGCTTTGCCTCCAATTTAATCCTTTGCTTAAAAGGATGAAGGCCTGATATTTCCTGGGCTGCTCTGAAAGTCTGGTCTCAGCTTTATCACTGAAATCCTTTCTCCCTCAGTAAAAGCAGAACCAGTAATTTCAAGTTGGAATATATGTATATTTATAATGCTTATTTGTAAGCAAAGTTAGGAATGGATCAATTCAAAATCTTATTTCTGAAGCAAAATATCAAATAATTTAATTTTTAATGTATTATAGAGTGGTTTACTTAATTTTTATTTGTGTTATGAATTTTCGTTTGATTCTTTTTCCTTGACTGAATTTTCCACTTGATTTGAGTATGCGAAAGAAAAAATTTGTCCCAACTGGTCTTGCTTGTGGCTTATCATTGCCAAGTTCCTGGGCACACACCAGTTCTGTAATTTGGTAAAAATAAGCAAGGCCATTATAGAAGAGTTATCCGTGGGTGATGAGAAGTAGTATAATTTTATCAATAATTATATTGCTATGCAGGGTGATAAGTATCTTTATCAAACTGGCACCTATGTATGCTTAACTTTTTCAGGAGGACTTCTTAAATCCAGACGAGTCATATAGTCCTCGGAGCCTGCCCGGAACACAGCCATGCTGCCACGCGTGGGAAGACGAGATGGTGCGCTTCCACACCACACCAAAAGGTGAATGCAGTGAAACCTTGCAGTGCCTTGTGTGCAGCAGGACAAGACACAGAGCCAGTCAGCACCCCTGTGAGGCTGCTCAGTTGCATAGGTAAGACTTTGGGTGCCTTTTAGTCTTGAGGAACAAGAGCAGGTCCTATATAACTGAGGAGTATAGTTTTCCACTGGCAAGTCCTGCTTAAGGATGTATAAACACAGTTTCCTGGTCTTTGCCTTTGAAACATCTAGGTGGACCTGGCTCCAATGAGGTGGAAAAAGTCTGAAGTTTCTTTTCCCCTGGGGCAGGATCCATCCAACTCATTGCCAGTGAGAAATAACCACCAAGTCAGCATGACTAACATTCGGAAACTTACTGCTGCCCTTACCCTTAGCGCAAGTCCCCAGCTGAGACTTCAGCTCAGTGCAGCTGAAGGCAGAGGTTCAGTGCACTAGAGCAGTTAGTGCATTTAGCCAGCACACTTTCTGATCCCCTCACTCAGTCTCACCAATCACCGATGCAGTTTCCTCCTGCTTATTCTAAATTGGCTTTAATTTTCTTTTAAATAATTCTTAAGTGTGACTTTTTCAGTACAAGACTGGGAACTATGACTAATTATAAAATCATTACATGATTAAACTCAATTAACTTCAAATAACCCTTGAAATTTGCTTAATGTCAGCCCTTGGCCCTGCTTGAACCAATAAATATTGCTCACCTTTTGTAATGAGTACGAGAAGAGGTGGTTGCAGAGCATGATTGTTCAGAGTCAGCTGAGCCAGAGGACGGCCTCACAGAACAGGGTTAAACTGGTCCCAGAGAGTTGAATAATGCCACATCAAGAAGGGAAACAGTCTTCTGCTCCTAACTGGAATATTTTTTTCCCGCAATATTTTTCTCTCAAGTAGTAAATCTTTGAAAATTCTTTTCAGCATTCCATTTAGTGGTCCCAATCTGCTTCGCAAGTGTTAATAAGGATTAAACCTCACAAAACCAAGGCATGGGAGCATATTGTTATCCCCATTTAGACAAGTGAATTGCACAAAGATCAGTGGTGGGAGCAAAATCCCAAGAGTTCTGATGTCCTATTTTATATTTTAGCTAAAGCTTTTTCTCACATAATGCTGTAAGTTTCTTATTAGCTGCATGAGAGAAAGGGTCTCTCTTCTCAGTTATTTGGCACATCTGGTCGTTGGGTGCTTTTGGTGTTGGTCCCATCCCTGTCCCATCCCCCCTGCCTTTATGAAGCCATCTCTGGATCCAGTCTGCCTTACAGCTAGATCCTGGCAAGAGAGCTGGCAAAAATGTGCACAAGAATCGCAGCAGCTGTATTTCTGTGTTCAGTTCCTGTGAGGACAGAAGGGGATGTCATTATTGCTACTGTTCCTGGCAATCTGCTCTGACTGGGAAACTGGAGAGGACAGTAGCATTGTTCTCACGGAAGGTAGATGGTAGATGATGGATAGAGTTTTTCCAAGAGGTAATTAGATGGGCACAGTAACTATACAGTCATAAAGATGCCTGATCATCTACTCACAAACATCCCTCGTATGGTGTGCTGGCCATGAAATGTTCTCAGCATTTTATTGACTTCCAGCCCTTCTCCATGAAAAATCTCAGCATTCTTGCTGGGTCTCGCCTGAAAATGGATTTAGAGGCCCCTTGGGGAAAAGATTTCACTTCCCCTCCCCCCCAACTTTTTTTTTTTTTTCTCCTCTATTTTCCTGGAGACAGCACATGGCTCTGCAGGTGCTATTGAAATAATAGTATTTGGGAACTGGCTCCTAAGGAAAGAGAACAATTGATTAATGCACCTGTGTAGAATAAGGCAGCGTAGTTGGTCTTCGGATTTTTGGACACTTAATTTTTTTGTCTGTTTATGATGAATGTGAGTGGATCATTGGTGTGGACTATTAACAGAGTCTCCTTTTTCTTTCGATTGCTTGAACTCGTGTAGCTCTTTACAGACTCTTGAAGAACATCACATGAGGTCTCAACCCATTTATTAAACAATAGAAGTAGTGAGAGAGAGAGAGAGAGGATGTAAACACTCATCTGTAAACATAAGCGTTTATATCCCCAGCTTGCTGTTTGAGTCTGGTTTCATGACTGGGAGTGCCCTCGGGTCATCATTGAGCAGTTTGTTCCACTGTGACTTCTGAATGATGAATGTCTCCACTTAAGTTACAGATCAGTACCCCATAACAAAAATCACCACTATTATTGGCCTCCACAGGGGCACCAAAGGGCGAGTGGGCAGTGGTGGAAGGCTTCACCTGCCACAGCACTGCTCTCTCCCTGACAGTAAATGGAAATTTGTCAACAATCTGTCCTGTAGGACATGTGGTGGGGAAGTCTGGCTCAGCACTTATCATTCTGTCTTTTTATAGACGTAGTTTTCCTGTCTGTGGTACTGCCCGTCAGATTAGTTAGGGTCAAAAGCTGAATACTTGGATTTTTGACCCTTGAATGAACCTTGCAAAAAAGACAAGGAAATCAGTTCTACAGTGCTCTGTCCCATACTTGAGGATGGATTTGGACATCAAAGGATGGGTAGTTCAGAAAGACAGAGACACAGTTGTGTTCTTGAAATCAGAAGAGTGTATAAATTCCCCTTATCTCTTTTGGGGAAAAACCTCCCGCATGGGTCTAGCTCATGCTTGCTTTTTGTATTGTGTTGCTCCTTTTGCCGTGACAAGTCCTGCTAAAAACAATTTAAAAGAAACAAGTTGGAGTCCAAGATGGCTGGGAAGTGAAGGAATCATTATGTTTAATTACTTGCATTAAAATGGTTTGTAGACTGGAATTAGTTTGGGAATGTCTGTCCCCTTGTTTAGATGAACAAAAAGCTAGTTGTCATACCAGACTGCCTGTTCATTGTCTGCTTACCGAGGGCAAAGTGAAGTCCTGTTTCCCCTCAAAAATGAGCAAGTCTATCAGAAGCAGCGATGGTGGGCATGCAGTAAAAGTTTGGGCCATTCTGGAGTGTGCTGTAGCCAGTGCAGAGTTGAGGCAAACGCTAGGCAGCAATTTCCTCCCAGCAGCCTGCAGCCCTCCTCTTGTGTTGCTCTGTCAAGAGCCAGTCACAGTGGTAATACCTCCCACCTGCCCCCTGACAGATTGATTTTGACCCCTAACTTCCCCTTCCACCTGCTAATTACTTGATCACGTTCTCTTCCAATGCCCTTTTCACCTGGTGGTAACCTGGTTTTGTCATTCTTCCATTCTGCTGCTGCCCTCTCCACCTTTTGGCTATTTATTTTTAAAACCCTCTTCTCCTCGCTGCCTTCCTCTTCTTCCTGGCCATCCCAAAGTTCATCATTAATATCTGGATGTCCAAAATTTTTTTGGATTTTGCTGACTCCCAGCAATCTGGTCTCTAATACCTACTGGTTGGTGGGAGCAGGGGAGGGGGAGTGAAACTCAGGATTTTCCCTTTTAATTTGTGCTTTGTTGCTGCTGGTTTGACCTTTAATCAGGTGTCTGGCTGTTGTTTGCTTGCTGATGTTTTTTACAGAACCATCCCTTGTAAATATATACAGAAAGGGCGGGAGAGTAACTGGAGATTGTACACCACTCTTTTATTTCCTGGGAGCCTATTAAAGGCAGTTCCAGTTTATCCATCCATCTCTTTGTCAAGTTGCCTCCTGTGTCCATCCACTTGTGCATTTATTTAGTGGTAATATTAGCTACTGTATCATCCTCTAGGATTGTAACAGTGTATTTCAGAATAAAGCCAGAGATGCAAAGTGTGCTGAACCCATTATAAAGAAATAAAAGGGTTTTCCTTGATGGCATTTAGCTCAATAAACACAGTTTGTCAGAGATGTCTTTATCTCCTTACATTTAAGCGATTAAATGTTGCTAAAAATAGCTTCAGAAATAAAACATGAAGAGAGCTTCTGGCAAAGCCCTGTCCAGTTTAATTCATACATTAAATATTTGCTAGTAGGGTCAAAAGCTGAATGCTTAGATATTTTGCCCTTTGAGTGAACCTAGCTAAAATAAAGACAAGGAAATCAGTTTTGCAGAAGCTGTCTCCAGAATACTAGGATCAATTTAAACATCAAAGGATAGAGAGATCATACAGCCAGCCAGCCATATTATTCTGCACAATTAATACTCAGAGAGGTGTTTCCTGAATTCTGAATCTTGTGCAGGGAAGATAATATTAAAATTTCAGAGTTTTAATTATGTAAAAGACAGTCCTTGATCCTTAGCTCCTGAAAAACAGAGCAGTTTATTTTGCATTAATGAATGTAGGAAACATCCCCCAGTCTAAATCTCTGCATCGATGCGATCTTTTTACAGTTAAATTAGCATTTATATTTCTAAAGGTAATTTTTAGACAACACAATAAATAAATCATATGCTGGTAACCTCCAGATGGATAAAGTGGTGCTCATATGGCATTTGCAATGCAAATGGGCAGAAGATTACATAATGGTCGGCTCTGTTGGTCTTGGGCAGCCGTGAGGAGGGAGGGGAGAGTGGTGTCCTGGGTCTAGCGCTGGGCTCCTCGTGTCCCGGCAGGAACGACTCGCTCGCTCAGGGGTCAGCCCACAGAGCACAGCAAGTCTGCGTGGAGGGCAGGATCTCTTGTGGCTTTAGGTTTGCTAGCAGGATCTGTATCTCAGGCTGCTGCGTTCGAAATGCACTGTCAGTATGTGGTGTAGAGTTAAATTCTGGAAAAGCTTTTCTAAGTGGGAGCTTATTTATTTTAGGGTTGAGCTTTTTGATTCTGAGGTCCTGAGAAGAAGGGAGAGAGCAACGACCAATTGCTCTGAGCAACTGCAGCTGAAATTTGCCTGAAGTTTGTTGTAAGTCTGTACGTCTCCACATAGGCTGTGAGTCACACTTGCACTTGGTGTTTCAACAGTAGCTTTAATCTGGTTTAATAACTTCTGTATATGCTTTATTTTGATAAAATATTGACCAGAATTTCAGGATTGAGGTGAATGATTTTTGTAGTTCTGACGTATCATTTTAGTGTTCTTTTTTTGATGGCTACTAAAACTTCACCTCTAACTTGAACTTTCTTCAAGCACCTAAATAAGTGTCCTCATGTTTGCTATGTGATTTCAAGAGCTCCTGTGCTTAAAAGACCGTACCATGACTTAATATGTTACCGAACTTAAGTATCAGTCTTTTGAAAATCTTAGCTGTGATTATTTTCTCACTGTGTATGTCCAAAAATCTGTTGGTTTTTTTAAGTAGAGGACTGTATTGAGTCATGTGAATTTTACCATACTGTTCAGTTTTGGATAGTAAATGGTATTGAGAAGAGATTAACTAAAAGAAGGCCCAAGGTCCTGATCTTTGTCCACTGAAATAAAGGAGAACTTTGTCACTTACTTCCATTGGATCTATCGGAGAAATTCTGTGTGGTGCTGAGGTACACAGTATTTGCTTAGTTTGGCTCATGTGGTAGTCAACGGAGTGACTTGACTTCAGAAGCAGAGCGTTGCCTTCCTGTACATAATTAACATTACAGTGCTGTAGGTTCTGCATGTAAAAATCCAGGCTATTGTAAATTGTGGTTTCCTTGCCAACCATATCTCAGCTCTCGCACTTCTGTAGTTGTCTCTATGATGCTTTGTGCCGTATTATTATTATCCCTCACTTAATACTGGAGCTGGATGGATCTGCAAAATCTAGCTATTATTCTTTCCATTTGTAATACATTAATATGAAAATAAAAATAAAATTTAAGATGCTTCACTTCCTGAGTAATTTTATTCTGGAAACATTAAAATAAACAGACATGACATTGGGAATGTTTCAAAAGTATTTTTTTTTTGGCAAATGTTCATAGCTAATGAATTTGTATTCACAAATGTAAGCATTTATATCAGAGTTGTGATTAAAGCATTAAAATTGACTCATCTGCCAAACTGTAGGTCATATAGCTTGAATTTCATGTTTTGAAAATTTTATACTTGGAGTGAATTACTTGCCAGCAAATTATAGTCCAGGACTTATTCCCAAGAACTACTTTCTGGTGAAGTTCAAATAGTGAATATATGTTTGTGTCAGTGGAGAGGGAGAAAGCTAATTTCACTGGTAGTGTTTTTCACTGAACATTATTTGGGCAAATGGCCATTGAGAAAGCTTTCTTGAATTTCTTATTTTCTTTGATTTGTACCCAGAAGATATTGATCTAGCTGGATCTGCAGCTGTGGGCAGGGTTCATTGGTTCCCAACAAATTTTTGCACGTTCTTGGCAGCATTTTCTGAATTGGAGATATCTATTCAAAATGCTAGTAATAGCTGCAAGTAGTTTCAGAGTGAATGTACTTTTACTCCATTCTTAAGGTATAAGCAAGACCTTAGTCCTGCTCTTTCCTTGTTGAGACAATAGTTTGCATTACTTGTTTCCATGTTATTTTGTTCTAATGTGTAGATTGGGAGATAAATCTTGTTTATTCTTGATCAAGGTTACTTTGCCACGTGGAAGACCTCTCTAATCCAGTTTATGCCATTCCTGCATGATCCCCTATGATGTATGTGTGAGGGCATGCCTAGAAATGAGTGGAATACGGCAGTCATCCTCCCTCATGGTAACATGGTACCACATCAGGACTGTAGTGCAATTGCATGTTAAATCTCGGGGAAAGAGAGCAGCGCTGGCACAGCCCATCCCACGGCAGAAGCTACAATATTTTATTTCTATAAGTATCTGTACTGCTAAAAGGTAATGAGACCAGAACTACAACAGCTGTAATTTGCTGGCTTTGCTGTCTTCAGGGGAACAGTGCTGTGGGATCCTGCCCAGTGACCTCCACCTGGCCACGTGTCCTGTCTGTACCTGCTCTCGTGGTGTACATACTGAATATTTACATCCAGGCTAACTGCAGTGTCTAAGCTGGGATTTGATGCATTGCCTTTAGTTGCAAGACTGGGATGTTATTCTGCTTTCCTTGTCAAATTGGAGATTCTCTCTGTTCTTCTGATCCCTTCACAATCCAGACTTGTTAAGAAAGGGGGGTTGGCAAGCTTTTGAAGCCAGGTTAGTTCCAGGATTGTACTGCGGCACTTAGTCAAGAGGGTGCAAAGGAGGTGGCAGTGCGTTGTCCTGTGAGGACAGGGGCAGGGAGGAAGAAGCTGGAATACCTTAGGCTGCTGCTGCTGCCAAAAACAATGTATTGTCAAACTATGGCCTAATTTTCTTACCTAGGGTGTGTTTAAAGAGGGATGGGCATCAGGAACAGGCCATTAAGCAATTGAAGCTCTAATAGAAAAACATAACCTTATCACAGATTTTTTTTTAAAAACCCTCGGAAAATAGCTCAAATATAAGGTTAATTGGAGCCAGAAATGTCAAACTAATGTAGCAATTTACCCGGGGAGACTGCCCTGGCCTTTGAGTATAGCAATAGTACAGACTACTGAGTAGGATAGTGAAGAAATATAATAGGATTTTATGTAGTCCCCTGTCATATTAAACGTTCTTTGCAATTAATTTCTTGTTGCAATGTTATTTTCACTGACCTATTTTTTTTTGACCTCCTACAATCTTTAAGCTACCAAAGTAGGGCATACGGGAATTCACATTTCTTAAAAAAAAATAATAATAAAAAAATCTTAACTTAAAGCACTATCAATATACACACTGCAGTGCAGACTGATATTAACTCAGAGCAGTATCAGAATGCCATTGGCTCATTCTAGAATAGCATTTAGTCTATGAGCTGTGGTGATCCATTCAGGAAAATACTGCTTCTGAACTGCTCGTTCAGAAACAAGTGGGAGTTTTATTGGACTGACAGTTTGAGGATGTCTGCCCCTGTGAATGAAACACGATAGGTGGTCCTCTTCCTCCTTCTGGTTGCTGTCTCTGTTTCTTCTACTGTTAAATGGACATCAGGCTAAGATAGCTTGGTATTGGGATCTGGTCTGATTAATCCAAAACTGCTGGACTCAAAATTAACAATAATAAAATCCCAAAGTTGTGGAACAGCCAGAGAATCCTGGTATGTTCCAGCTGTTCCCATGCTAACTGAATCGCTTTCCACCTGGGCTGGATACATAATCCATTTTCATATTTTAATCTAACATTACTGGTGATTTTGCTCTCTGTTTTTATACAACTTCCACAGTTTACTACAGAAACTGTATTTCTCTGGAGACCTAATGTTTCCTGAAAGTATCTCTTTATCTGAAGGGGTAAGTGGGTAGGATAGTCAAATCCCCAAATAGATCACTCTGAGGGAGTATGAAACCTCCATCACAGAGACAGATAGATGTCTGCTAGAAATAATCAGGTAGTTTGGGAGGGAGGGGGAGCTACGTGATCTCTGGAAGTCCCCTTCCCTCTTGTTTTTCTATTTTCTATCATCCTTAAAGACGGAAAGTGGTACCCCAGGACAGTATACCTGGTGTCCAGGTTTGCAGTCAAGGTGATGAGCTCAAAGAAGAGAGAACAACACAGGCAATAAAACTTTCTGATCTTGAATAAGAACTCTTAACGTAAGCCCAAGTGTTTTCCAAGCAAGTGTCCTTCATGTTTTTCCCTGTGGTAGCAAGGAATTATTTTTTTTTTTTTTTAATGAAGTGGAGCTGGAACCAAATATCATTGAATCAAAGAAAGCCAGCATTAATCAAAGCACATCAAAGAGGTTTCTCATCAGTTGCCTGGAGCAACAGAATCTACAGCGTGTCATCTCTCTTATGCTAAGCTGGAAGAATTCAGAGAAGAGAATTTTGTCTGCTCTCAAATGAACACAGAAATAGTATTTTTAAGGTTTCTTTAATAGTTCAGTGAGTTGGTCCATTCAGCCATTAGAATTTCTGAGTGCCAGACTTAGATTTCCCTGGACTGTTTTTTCATATGGAAAGCAATGAAACGAACCTTTAAAACTAAACAGGTGGTGGGTTGCCTCTCTCAACAAAGTTACAGAAGTGCTTCCAGCTCTTACATTGTCTCTTTCTGTTCCCTTTATCTCTCTGGGTTGTGAAAATGGCAACCCTGTGACCCCTCGTTGCCTCACTACAGATGCATTTAATTCTTAGCTAATAGTACTCAGAAGGAACAAGCAACCCAGCTGGATAATCAAACATGGCTCCCTGCTCAAGTAAGAAATCCTGCCCTTTGATCAATATTTTTTCTCGTGTTCCCCGATACAGAAATGAGGGGTGCTTGTATTTACTATTTCCAGAAGATCCAATTATTACCTAAAAACTTGTGGACACTCAGTACAACCAATTGTTATTATGCAGTCATAGAAAGGCCTGAATTTTAGATTTCACCTGGATTGATTCTTACACTTGCTTGAGCAGTTGATAAAATACCAGCAAAACCTCGTGGCCCAGCCTGGGGACTTTCAGGGCAGCTTTGACAGATACCCAGACCTTTCATGTTAATTGCATTTGCCAGAAATAAAATCCAGCAATGTGTGAGCTTTGTGATCAACTTGCAGTATCACTGAGGCTGGACCTATGTTTTTATGGTTTTCTAGGTCACGTGGTGTGCACCTCCTTACTAACGAGTCCCAGAGCATTTTGCAGAATGTGTACCCATGGGCTGAGTCCCGTACCCCAGCTCAGGGCTGGAACATGTTGGCATTTCAGCATGAGCAACACTTTGCTCTGGTTGTTAAAGCTGGAAGTGAAGAACAGAAGTTCCCCAACTGAGACTGCAGGGGGAAATTTAGTGCGGTAGAATGTAATTATCCAAACTGGAATATGGCCAGGATCCTGGAGTTAATAATACGCTCTGCTCTTGCAAAAAGTGCCATAGGATCTTTAATGACTGCTAGTGGTCAGCGGGCTTCACATCACATCTCAAAGATAGATATTAAACAGATCAGAAGTGTAGGTATTTCAGTCTTTTGTATAGCACAAATATTTCTGCATGGCCTCTGGCTGCAGCCTTCAGGTCCAGGAGGGAATTGAGTTAAACAGCCAGGGAGGAGACATGAGTCTTAATGAAAATGATCCCATTAAAGGCAAATGATACGCAATTGGTGAAAAACAACTGAGATGTACACTGAAGTGCCCATAAGGTAGTATTTGGGTGCAACAAATCACCTGCCATCTTTGGTGACCATCAGCATCATGTAGTTTGGAGGAATGGAATAAAAAAGTTAACAGCATCCTTTGTATAATAGGGTCAACTCCTGTGGAAATCTGGATTATGAATTTACCCTGAATTTTCTGTAATAGTGGAAGCTGTGTGCAAATGAGTTGGGAAATGGGTGTAAGTGGCAAGATTACATTGCGTTACTTAGTCTAGCACTGATGGACTGCACAAAGCCTTGGAGCTTCTACAGCAGGAAAGAGAGCGCATCACAGGCAATCCCTTTCGTTACAACTGACTTGTGCCATGGGACTTCAATTAAAATCCAGACGAAGCCACTTTTAATCATTCTAATAAGAAAATAGTCTTTTAAAACTAGTATTTTTTAAACTGTCTACTTTTCTATGGTGCAGCCCATCGTGATGGTGGATGAGGTGCTAATTATCTGTCTTGGCTGCTTTCTCTGAGCACAAGGTTTGTTAATCTGTACCGCACCAGGCACCATAGGCTCTGATGTTTGTGATCAGTGGGCATTACTACCAGCTGTAATAAAGAGTAGAAGGCAAATGATCCTTTATGTTGTTAAAATGAAGAAAGACTTGCACAGTTCTCCCCCTTGGTACATCCCAGTACATTGGTACTTACACCATAACAGTATTATCTCAGGGAATATGTCTGCTACAGGATATTGCCACTTTAACCGCCTGAACTGCCTTTTAGTTCCAGTTTCAACTCAGTGTCAAAAATATTACCCCTGTTTAAGATTAATTTGTGACAAAATGTCATATTAATACAGCTATATTTCCCAGGGGATAAATATGAACTTTTGAAGAGCAGCCATGGCAGAGTGCTATATAGGACTATAGAGAATTATCAACAGGCTTTTGCTTTAGCAAATGTCATGCTACCAGAAGAATGGTGCAGTTTGTGGGCAAGTATAGTGTACAGATTCTTTTATTGTAAGAGTGAGGTTATGATATTTTCTTCCTATTAATCCATATCTCATCCCTAATTATATTAGCACCTTTCAGTGACAACTGATTAAGAATCTGGGGAGGAAACTGTCAGTTACCTATAAATCCATCAGCTTTGTATCATGTTTATTTTTGGCCTCTCAGCTATTTTGGGAGGCTGATGTTTACCTCGAGGTTTGTGCATTGTTGGTAGAATTACTTCTGATTTACACCAATGGGTGTGCAGTCACAGTTGAGCCCTATGTGATGCTGAGGACTTTACTTGTAAAGGGCTAAATCCAGCACCAGTTGTAAGCAACTGTAATTCCAGTGAAACCAATAACAGCTGCACCTGCATGTGCTAAGGCTGACTTTGGAACAGTTTATCAGGTATTCTCTTTGTACTGAAGTAGAATAAACTTTGTATTTCATTGCACCTTCGGTACCGGTAGTACGCCTTGGATATGTCTGAGCTATTGAAACCAAACTTCTTAACAGCCCTCAGATGTAAAGAAAGGAAAGATGAAAAAAAGTCCTAAAACTAATCTCTTGCCTCACAGCATTCCACCAAGATGACTCAGAAAATGACAAGGGAACCAAACTGCAAATTAGGCTCTAGTGTTTGTCGAAGACATTTGCCACCGGTAAAAATGAGTTATTGAAACAGTAAAGCTGAGGACTTCAGAGAAACTTTGATTGACAACAATAATTACAGCTATTCTTGTTCCTATAAGAAATACAGTGCAGGCTAGGCATAATAAATGTATGAAAATGATATTCTAAACCTGAACAGAAGTAGATGTAGGTCCAAACAGTTTAAGTGTCTTCTGTAGGAATTTCTGTGCATTTTTATGTGTTAGAAGTAGCCGTAGTTACCAGGCAGGTGTGTAAATTTGCTTTACATGACTAGTCAGCTAATCACTGGATGTTTTCTGAATAAGCCTCTGTGAGTAAAGGCTGTCATGCATCAGTAGTGTTCAGTCCGGTGGAACACTTTGGGTTCCGTACTCCAGCCAGGCTTGCGTGGCAGTAGGGTCAGGCTGGGCATTCTGCAGAGCAGATGCTATTCATGGGACATTTCCATCTGACCTTTCTGTCCTGTCTGTGGAGGAGATGCCCAGTGACTGTTCAAGCCACATCCAGATGCTGGCAGAGTGGTCAAATGATTTCCTTTGTACCTGAGGGCAACCCTGTGCTCAGCCTGAGCTTCTACAATATTCCTCAGAGGCAAAGAGGAGATGGAGTTGAAGCACATGGTCTTCTGAATCCAAGTGCACCTTGGTGCCTCAGGTGGGGAACCACTGCAAAGTCCTAAAACTAGGAGCTCTTCTCTTGGCTAACCAGGCTTGCTCACATCTGATGCGTATGTGTTACCAAACATCAGACTTTTCTAGACGGTGCCTTAGAACAGGGATGCCTGCAAAAGGGTCAGGAGTACTCAAGCCTTAGATGTTCTTTCTTATGTGTCTGTATTTTCTAATGCTGTGGTGGACTAACACATGAGAATATAAAACAACGGTTGTTTTGTAGCCAGTAGCTTTTGCTTTTGTCTCCCTAACTCAATGTCTGCCTTCTCTTTCCTTCTCCTGCTGTTGCCATTTGTTACCACAAGACCCCGTATCCCTCCCAGCCCGCTCACACAGTGAAGGCAGGCTTGTAGCTGTACTCTGCTAGCAAGTGGCTCCGATTGCTCCACTAGATGTTTCTGCTATGAGAAGATCACTTTCCCTCTTCCCTGTCCTGATCTGAGGTCTGGATCCATTTTGTGACATCAGGCAGTGTGGAAGAAGGCAGCACTGTAGCTAACCCTTCTCACAAGGCCACAGCAGTGCCAAGAAAGTGGCTGTAGGCCAATGGTGGGTTTTATCGAACCTGTCAGATTATGTTGCTGGGAGTTGTTCAGTAGGGTTAACATTCACAGGGAAAAGGAAAATAAGTTAGTCAATCCACAAGTGCCAAGAAAGAGTTAAATTAATGGGGGAAAAGGAAAAAAAAATCTTAATGCTGGAGAAAGATTACACTGGCTTACTTATCAGGTTCATGCTGAGCCCAGTCGTAATTGGAATGTACCCTTTGTAAAGTTTATTGGGTCCTGGGGCAGCTTGTTACTGAACCGGTCAATTAATCCATTTTTTTTTTTAATGAGTTAGGGGATTTCCTTTTGTGGAAAATCACCAGGAAACCTGACCAAATGCCCACAGCTTGGGGAAAGTGTGGCCTTAACATATAGAAAACCCTTCCTCCACAATTAGGAGAGGAAATAGACACCTCCCCTTATGGGCAGCATATTTGACCAATCCAGGGATAAAATAGATGGGATTTCACCATTGACTTGCAGGTTGTCGAGGGAGGATCACCATGAAACAAGATTACTTGAATGCAGCTTGGTGTTGAAGGAAATAAAACTGTTGAGTCTCCCTGCTGAGAGACAAATGATTTCCATTTAAAAACCTGTTTGTTCCATGCTGTAACTCCCAATGTAGCAATAATTAATGATATCAGAAGGTTACGAAAGACATTCTGTTGTGCTTGCTCTGTTCTAGGCATGAAATTGGATTAACATGAAGATAAACTTAGACTTTAAATCTGTTGAGGAAATCAGTAATTATGTCAAAATTCACAAATATTAATCTGTTTAAGTGTGTCAGGATACTGTTCATCTATCAGCAAAACATCCTGCCTTGTCGGAATTGTGTTGAAAGGTTAATTTCTTAAAATACTTGGATTTCCAATAACAGAATATTGTGAAGATGCAGCTTACTGAATAAATGCAAACAATCTCACCTCTAGAAACATGGTTATTTCTATTTCAGTGGCATCCAGCCAGTACCCTCTCATGAGGAAGAATCAATTTGCAAGGTACTGAATAAACCCTTGGGCTCTGCTGTGGAGAGGTGACCACCCATGAAAACAACTGACATGAAAAAACCACAAGGTATGACAGTGCATACTTAATAAAAGTGCATCTTTGCTGCAAATGAGCACATGGAAACACGATTGGCTTTAAGGGCAAGCTATGAAGACAGTTACAAAGGCTCTGAAATTGTTAGGTAGAAATTCAGTGGGTGATTGGAAGGGGAAGGGACTCTGTACCTTACCTTCTCAAATATTTCATGAGTCCAATGCAGGCCCTGATTCTGCTGTGGCTAGTTTTAATGTGCCTGCTGTAAAAAACACAGAGGTGACACAGCTGTATGACTGTGTGTAGTGATACAGTCTGCAACAAAGGCTGCTCAGGTGTAGCTTTGTTGCTACTGGTACTTGTGAGGTGGAAGCTCAGCTTGGTATGCCTACATAAATTGCAGTCATACCTTCCCATTGCAATTTAAATTTACCCTGAGGGAACATGTTATCTTTGAATGCCCATTTAATTAAGTAGCCTGGTAGTGTTATTGTATTAGAATAGAAAAAATAACTCAGTGCTAGATTCCCTTCCCAGTGGAAATGGAGGTAGTGGGCACCTGTATAAATCTATTAGGAATGGTCCTCAATGCCATCTGCCACAAAAAGTGCATCTAAAACCACTTGAGACTTAGAAATCTGTCTAGTGCAAGAAAATTACAGGAGTTTCATTCTTCCTTCCTTCATTTAAAAATGCAGGCTGAACATACCTTACAGAAAAGAGGAGGTTTCAAATCAGGGACATGGTTAGGAGGCCAAGAAAGCTGTATCTATAGTCATGTGTTGTTGGGGCATCACAGAGATGGTATCATTCAAAAGGCTGGCAAGTCTTTTAGTAAAGTTAGTTTGCTTTTTTGTGCAATGCTGTCAAAAAGAGAAGGTATTTGTAGTGTCAAGTGTGTAGCATGTGAAAAAGTGAGTTTTGCAGCTGCTGAATGTTAGGAAAACCTAAGCTGAAGGCTGACTTCAGTATTTTGCTGAGTAGGTCTTAAAGGAGATGAGATACCACTATTCCAGAAAACTGGATTTTTGCACCCTTACAGAGAAAAAAGAAGTATAACAGGGAAATATTTTTACATATAATAACCATTTTTAATGTGTTCTCATAAATTTAAACCAAAAAAGCTTCATATATATATATATATATATATATGCTGGCCATGTCTAGCCTCTTCACAGAAGTCTGTGGTGAAAAATAGTATTCAACCTCCACAGGTATTGCTGGTAGCTGTGAAGTGGTTTCTCAACACATCTCTTATTCTGCCTAACTGCACAGAAAGCTATATCTTTTTTCTTCTAGTGTGGAACATCTGGTTGCTCTACTATAAAAAAGCCTTTCACTTTTTGGAAAACGTTTATCAAATCTCCTGCTTCTCTTCTGTTTTCTAGATGAGCTGTCATCTTAGTAAACATGAAGAAACAGGATATGAAGGCAGAGAGTGGCTCTGGATATATTTTCAACTCTGATGTAGGGATAGGCAGCACCCGTTCAGCAGGTCTGGTCTTTGCATTTAGCTCACCTGTGGACAGAACATGGCTTTTCTGTTTCCCAACTCAATGTGTTAAACCAACACAACTCTGTCCTGTGCTACGTGGCCTGTTAAGTTGGGTATTTCTGCACAGTGCTTGATGTAGACATGTACCTGATATCATTCAGGTGCTGTGTGGCTGGAAGGACAAGGAAGCCCTGGCTTGAACTTTGGTGACAAATACAAAACATTCCTTGCTGTTGTTGACTTTAGTGAGTCCTACAAAGTGTTTGTGTGGGGAAATTTAAGTCTCTAACATTTATAAAATATATTTATAAAACATCCAAACTGCTTTATATGAAATTCTATGGTTACCACGTCAAACATAAAGATATCTCATTATTTTTCATTTTATTATGTATTACTTCTCTTTACCAATTTCTTCTTCATTTTTCCCTATGCCCTAACTGTTTTCTTTATCATGGGCTGCTTGCATGGGCTCAGCCATAAAATCATCTCTCTCTGAAAGAAACATCCTTCTATTTGTGTCTATTTTTTATGATGACTTTTACTTTGAATTTATTTAACAATACTTCTTTCTTTTCACTACATTGTAACTGCTCTTTCCTGTGTCATTTGGAACTGGCCAAAGTTGGCAGATCTCGAATTTCTTTTTTTCACTTTGAAATGTACAGATTCTTTCTCCTTCAGTGATAATGGCCATTGTGTTTCTTTAGAAATATTTTTTGGGGCCTATTATTTCTCAGCCACTTCAGTTGGCAAACTGAAGGCTTGGAAACAAATTAGCTTGGATGGCAGCCCAAGCTGTCAAAATGAGCCTTCCATTCATTACTGAATCATCCACCTCCTACATTTAGATCTTCAGCCCCACTTTTCCAGTAAGCTTCTCAGTTGAGTTCTTGGAATTTTTTTTTTCCTGTCACTTTTGAACTCACTACTCCAGTCTACTTCACTTACGACCACACAGCAAAGCTACTTCCCCATTATCTGAAAGTAATGAAGTAATAACGCCAGTCTAGAGGGCACAGCTGGTCATCATTTTTGGTAGAAGACATTAAAATTATATTTTTCTCACATATTATTTCTCTGTGAGTTACCTGAGGCTGAGGCCTTGATCACTTTGTCAGGCAAGAAATTCCAGGTAGGAAAACTGATTCCTACATGGGTATCATTAAAATCGTATTATTAGTCTTGCTCTGAAATGTTCTGGGGATGAGGTAGGAAGGTCTCATATACCTTATATATTTATGTCCCTGAAGTATTCTCCCCCACGTCTTTCTGGGTTTTGGTTTTTTTTTGTGTGTGTTTTTTTGCTTTTTTTTTTTCCTCGCTGTCTTTTTCAACAAATATTTTCTCCGAGGAGTGTATCTCTTGGAAATACCACATAGCAGCTTTTTTTTCTCTTCTCACTTGATGTCAGTGTGGACTTTGTTAAGGAAATTTTCAAAATGAAATGTTTTGGTTTTGGACAAGAATATTTTTTTCCCTATTATTTTAGCCAACTTTTTTGTATTTCGATTTCAAACAGTATATTTAAAATGCATATTATTTATCTTTTTTATTAAAAGAAATATCCTGATAGTGAAAGGTAGCTAAGAGAAGTTAAGTAGTTTGAAGGTTCCAGGACTATGTGGAAATAAGCTGGACTGTGTTGGGGAATTTGTAGAGGAGAGCAGTATACTTGCGGAGCCATATCCTTGATGCTCTTTCTGTGGGGTAGGCAAGGAGAGCTGGTGCAGAGCTTGCTACATCTTATCCCATCAAGCTGACATGGTAACTCTGAGTTACTATCTACAGTATCTCTAAGCTGTCTTTCTAAGGAGAAATTGTGCAGGAAAGGCAAGCAAGAAGCCTTTAGATTTCTATGGAAAATTTCTCACAAGACCTATGAAATTACCCTTGGTTCTGCAGTGCAATGCTAACTGACTGAAATCTAGCAGAAGGGAGAGAGAAGCAAATTTCTTGGCCGAAACCCATGTTCTCAACATGTATAGTGTTAATATTAGAGACTATGGAGAAATTTCCACTGGTGATGTAGCTGTTGGGATGAGATGTACAGGAAGGAACAAGTGTCAAACCTTGTAAGGTTTTAGAAGATAAAATTAGAAAAAATGCATATGTATGACAGAACGTGAACTTTAGTCATTCAATACAGGGTTTGGGGCTGGTCCAGAAAAGGTCTTAGATTTCTTGATGGAAAAGGTCACAGCTTTCCTTCTCACTTATCTCTAGAATCACGCATGCCCCTCCAGTCTGAATATGGAACAGCACTAATTAGGACTTGGACAATAAAAGCCTTGGCCAAAGACCACAAGGACTTCACAGACCTGCAGAAATGGGGAGAGCTGGGGAAGATTACTAGGCTGTGTAACGGTCTAAAGAAGGTACCTATTTCCTTGGCCACCCCTATCTTGTTTTGCTCTCAGGCAGCTGCTTTGGAGCTGTACTCTTAATTCAGGCACTTGCTGATCTTCCTAAGCCCAGGCTGGGCCCATAACTCTAGCAATTCTACTTCTGCTATGGTTGTCAAGAGGGAAGTGAAACATAAGCTGGAAAACTGCTTTTAAGTTTTAGATTCACAGTTCAGTTGTAAATAACTGCTGCTGTACACAAAAAAATCAGCATCATAATGGCATGAGGTGAACTGAATAATGCGCAAAGTGTAATAAACCTTGATTTTTCAAATAACAGAATTCTTGACATATAGTAAAAGCAGATCATGAAGAAACAGCCTTTTCAACTATATCTAGCATGTGCGTCTTCACCAACCACATAGGAAGTAATTCTATCATGTGCAGGGATGGCACCCTTGAACCAAGAGCTGAAAGCACGAGGTGTTCAAGGACATCCACAGGCTTCTTACTGTCAATGGCAGTAGAGTTATTCACAATGTGGCCTGAAACAGGTACAGCATCAAGGCAGCAAGAGCTTGAGGTTTTTCTGATTCTGTCATCGGGTGAAAACAAGTGTATTGACGATCAAATTGACAGGGAGAAGAAAAGCACAGCAGGGCACACATGGGTTTTCTGTGATGTATTTTGTAAACTGCATTTTGTCATTTTCTAAGACATTCTCTACTATGCCCACATAAAGATGGATACCCCCACAACTGAGTTAGCAAGGAAAACTTGATTGCTGTTGCATTTACTGAGATGAAACTTTATCTTCTTTTTCCTTAACCAATTTTCTGGAATTCTGACACAATTATAATTCTGTTACAAAAATATTTAACTGGAAGATTTTATAGGATCGCACTTCTAAGCAAGGTAAGTCTATTTCCCTTTCTGGTATGTAAGAATGTTGCCTCCCAAATTAAATAGACATTTAGCATAAATACACTGTGGTGATTATTGCAATTCAGGGACTAACGATTTCCTTTTTCTCTGGCTTTCCTGGTATGCAGTTCGTTGTGTTTCCACACTTGTGGTGGTGAATTAACTCCCTGTGGATAATATAGCTTCACTTGCAGCAGATGTCAAGACTCTTAATCAGAATTTAAGTAGCCTCAATTACATTTACCTTAATTCACTTTGGAAGTGAAGTAAGTTAAATTGAATTAGGCTTACTTTAATTCTGAATAAGTATGTCCACACAGATATTCAATGTATCTTTTGCTAATCTGTTCAAAAAATTAATTCCGATTCTCTTTGCAATTGCTCTCTAAAGTACAGATATAGTCTGAGGATGCTGGAGACAATGAGTAGGCAGGGGATAGATGGTGCTGAGTATGAAAGCAATGGTTGAGAACATTTGGGTGTAAAGGGTTGAGTTTTAGCCAAAAAAGATGCTTGAATGAACATAAGACACTGTGCTTGGCTGGGGACTGCTGGTCAGGAGGTGGAGGCTAAGTATAGCTCTGATGAGTGCAGTTCTATAGCAAACAAGAAATTTATTTGGCCACAATGCACAAAAGTCTGGATCTTTTTGTGCCTCCTTAGAATGAAATGTATTCACATAGGAGCTGCCTTATGTCAGGGTTCACAAAGCAGTCGTCTCTACAGGATGCCACGGCGATTAAGATGGTTCAAATTATATATGTATAGACAGACATGCTAAATGAAACCAAAAATGTATCTGTTGCTTTATCTGTTAGCAACAGTGGCCAACAACAGAGCTTCTGAGGAGAGTAAAACTATGACACTAATTCCTTGGTGCATTCTGCTGGCATAAGTTAGCAGGGGCTCAGGATTTCCTGAGCCAGAAATGGAGTTTTAGTGCAATTATTAATTGTTCATAATGGAGTTTTCCCACGATCGCTGGGCACTTTAGCACTTTACTGAAACAGAAGTGTTTACTATTGCCTCTGTGGTTTCTGTCATTTGTATTACGTACCATCATTTGCATGTAGAATGCAGTTTTGGGATTAACCCCGCAGGTACGTGGCCAGTGTGACCATTTCCTATAAGTCACCATCAGCAAGCAGCAAGGACAGCTAACCTAGGTTGTTCTGGCAACCTGCATAAAAATTGGTTATGAGTGTCCACATTTTGTAGCCCTCTCTTGCGCAGTAGGCCCTGTACGAACTCATGATCAGAAAACAGCTTTACCCTGAAGAGCTTACAGCATAAACAGACACGAGAAGTGACCTGCCTGCAGCCAGAGAACAAAGGGGAAAATACAATGTTAGGTATGATTAAGTGAGAAGTAGACAGCAAAATAGAAAATGGTCTTATGAAACTTTCAAACTTATGATCCACCCGTGTCTTGAACAAGTTTACAGTCCTGATCATCCTCTCCAAAAAGGAATAGTAGTAAAAGAGAAGATACAGAGGAAAGCAGCAAGGTTAGTAGAGTTAGTAGAGTGAGCAGAGTTAGAAAATGATTTTCCTAGAAGAGATTAAATAAAATAGGGCAGTTCATCTTGGAAGAGAGACAAGTAATACAGGTGTGTGTAAAGTCATAAATGACATGGGAAAAGTGAATTGGAAATGACTATCCCTTGGTATAACACAAGACTAAAGGGGCAATGAAGGGAATTTTCAGGCAGCTACTTTAGACCAGAAAAAATAGAAGTGCTTTTTCACGCAGTGCATAATTCAGTTGTGGAACTTATTGCTGACAGATATAGATTCAAGAAGCAATTAGACAAATTCACGGAAAATAGGTCCAGCAGGGGCTATTAAACATGCTGATGCAGATGCAACCTCTGGCTCAGGAAATCCCTAAATGGCAGATTGCCAGAAGCTGGAAGGTGGAAGGAGGATCACTCTAGGCCTGACATGCTTTTCTGTTCTTTCTTGAGTAACCACTTTGGGTTGCTACATAGTGTGGGTTTTAGGCCTCGATGGAAGATTGTGTTTCTTGGGCTTTTATTTATCCTTTTTTGGACATTGCTCATATTCTATGTATTATGTCATTTAATTCCCTTTCCTTACAGGGCTGTGTTATATTTTTGGGATTTGATGTTTGACAGTAGTTGAATTGTACAGTATGAAGCATGAAGTATCAGCCTGCTTTTGTGACAGTACAGTAATGCATAAGCCACCATAAGTAACCCTGTGGCAAAACACACAGATTCCACATCCCCATCCCTGCCCAAATGGATGAATGGGGAAGATTAGCATTTCAGCACTTACAGAAAGTTACACATTCCAGGGTCTGGTAGAAAAAGGGAGGGAATGAATTCCAGAGTACCTGCCAGTAGACCTTCATCCTTTTAAACCACTTTCAGATTAACAGTCACTGGTGAGACTCTGACCAGTGTGTCTAGCACCATTATAAAGAAAGATTCTGCATTTCTAGACTGCTTTGCCTTGCATAATTTCCAATTGTAGAAACCTGTGGATTACTTCATTTCCATCTGTAGAGGCTGAATTAAGCCAGAGAGATTGGTTTGCTGGAATAATGTCTCTGAGCAATGGAGAATGGCAGGGAAGTGTGGCCCCTGCCACAGCTGTGAGATAAGAATAAGCAGCACCAGGTACAGTCACGGAGATACTGAGGCAACTGCCGCCTCAACACTTCTTGCACAACATCAAGCAAATCCTCTGTCCTTCTAACAAACTGGTTCCCAAGGTTGAATATACCTCTGTATGTTCAGCTGCAGAAGGGCCGCAGCTTCATCCCTTTTTCTGCCTTTTTATTTCTTTTGGGATAGGGCTTCACAGAGCTCCACAAAACCCACCGACTATAGACCAATCTACTTGGTACTCTTATTAATGCTGTATTCATGTTCTGATTCAGCCTTGAATGATACCCCACTGATTCAGGGGGGAAATCTTTGTCTTTTTCCTTCCGTGACTAAGAAATGGCTCATGTTGTATTGAGCTCACAGATTCTCTTTGACTGTAAGTATAACCTTTCAGTGTGAGGCTATTCGTGCAAGTGAAATCAAAAGGACTTCGTGAAAGTGTCTTAACAAGCCAGCAGCACGATCATGTGAGTTGTCACCTATCTTCCAGTCAGCCCGAGCTTGGCCAAGTACTTATATATTCCAGAAGGCTGCTTAAAAGGTGATTTCAGGCACACTGTGCTTTCCGATTATTTGCACAGAATAATTAAAACATTATTTTTGCACTTCTGGAGTGTTTGTCCCTAACACTGCCTAAACAGATGGCGTACCTTTTGGGTTTTTTTCTCCTTAATCCAAACGGGGTAGATTAGGAGTCACACTGTGATAATTCCTGATTACAATAAGTATGAAGAATTGTTAAAGACGTGTCATTGTAGCGAGTACCTCATAAGTGAGAGGCTGTGGGCAAACAGACCTCAGTCTGTGTAAAGACCACAACAAGTAACTTGTGTCTCAGCATTCCTAGTGCTGCTCAACATGAGTGCCAGCCTGCTTGTGCTGCCTCTGACTCATCCTGATGCTCACCTGGATTCCTGCTGCTGAAAGGGACCCTCTTTCTGTTCACGGCAGCATGTGTATTGCTCACCAAGGTGGTCTGCCATTGTCTGTATGCAAGTTACTTTTCCAAGGACTCAGGTGGTACTGCAGCCAGTTGAGGGGTTAACACACTGCCCTTGGAACTATTCTCCTGGACAAAGCTCTGCTTGTACTTCAGCCTGTCTTTCTGGAGCTTCATGAGCATTAATGTGTCAAATGCTGAGTCTGTCAAACTATCAAAGTGTGGGTTTCCCCCCCTGTCTCAACCCAATCAACAAAACTAATTTGGATCAAGAAAAGAAATGTCTTCAAATATTACAGAACTAAAGCAGCAGAGTAAGGATGAAGCTGTCCTGGAGAATGTATAGAATAAATAAATACAAATTCAGAGTGTTGTTTGCCTTTTTTTTTAAACCTTCTTTTTTAAAAAGCTCTCTAAAGCTTTATTTCTTTTGCTTATTATTATTTAATTAAAAAAAAAAAAAAAGGGCAAACCCCCTTCTCATCACAGCCTCCTGAAGAGAAAAACCACAAGTGCTCAACTGACTTTGCAAAATGAAAACAGTTGATGCCCGGGGCCTGCTCTAAGTGTGGGAGAATAAGAAAAACTAAATCCAGGATAGATAAAAGCCAGACACCTGCCATATGCATGAATCTGTTCCTCAGGGAGCCGGTACTTGCCACTCTATACCTGTGCCTGTATACATTGGCCTGCCTTCACCCCTGAATGCTGCCAACATTCACGTTTTTGTCATCTAAAAGCTGTTGTTCTTTTTGAGTTCTGTGGCTATAGCACTAAGGAAGAATTAAAAGCTTTTCAGTAACTATATAAATGCCTAAGCCAATCAATAAATATTGGTTTAAATGAGTGTTAGGTGCCACACAAGCGGTTGTGTTGTGAACTGGAAAGAAAAAGAGAAGGCTTGGGAGATGCAGGGCTCTTCCCCCAGGAGGTATCCAAGTGTACTTATTTTCCTATACTTTTAGCTTTTATAGTGTAAATAAGCACCTAAATTCCTTTAAAAAGCTGAGCTTGTATTAATGTAATAGGAAGAGATGCTAGTATCTGTATGAGGCTGCTGCTAGAACCTCGTTAATAACTGACCCTTTTCCAGCTAATCTCCCTGTTTTTCAGCGTTTCAAATAGTGATAGTGAGGGCCAGTGACTTTTCAGAGATCCCACAGTGGGTTAGTAGTAGGACTGTAGAAAGAACCCAGACCCATCAGTTCTGAGGTCAGAGCACCACATGCTGTTTCTTTTCAGGCTGGCTGTTGATTTGAAATACAATATTTACTAGTAACTAGGCAGTCTGAATGTGGCAACTTACAGGACAATGAGCTACGTAAAAGCAGTCTGTAATGCGTTCTGCCCAGTTCGAATGAATTCACTTTCTGTATTGTTTAGAGAACTGAGTATTTTCTGTCCTTACATGAACCCTGTCAGATCCCAAAGGGAGCTACTGAGAACAGGGAAGAGGGATTGAGCTATCAGACACAGGCTCTTTTGCAGTGTAGGGTGAAAAAGTAGCAGATATGTGTGGTGCGTGTACAGGAATGAAGGTGCCCATTAGATTAATTAAGGCCAAAAATGTATTGTTTTCCTGCCTTGGGAGAAAGTGCTTGGGGAAGGAGGCAAAGGAAAAAAGCTTGGTTCTCATGGGTGCTGCGGCACACTGAAGAGAGGAGGCATGGATCTCATGGTGAGACAGGGGTGACTCAGAGAAGGCTACCAGTAAAAGAATTTCCAGTTCTGAGGCTCTGTTCTCAACAATTCAGCTGGTTTGCACATTGCAATAATAATTATTGTTTATTAGGAGCCTATCCATCAACTGATGCCTCAGGTGCCTATTGCAATTAGGATATAAAACAAATTGGGCTGCTGCACTCAATAAAAAGATTTTTTAAAATCTGTTTCTTTCAGAGCAACTATGTGACATCAAAGTCATTCTAAGGTTAAGTGGGAAGGATTCCTGGGAACTGAGGTTGTAGAAGTGTATGTACAACAGTGTCTTTCTCCAAATACAGCCAGTTTGAGGCTTATCCCTGGGCTTATTAAGGCAGAAAGGTATGGAAAGTGTTTGAAGACTGGAAGCATATCTTAGTGCATGCCCATTAAATGCCTGAGATGTGAGAACCAACTTTTTAAACTCTACTTTCATGATCATCAAGTCTCTGACAGGTCAGTGTTTAGTCTATTATCTTATCAGCTAGTGGCTACATATTCATCGGAGAGAGATGAGCTGTCCATTATATGTATTTTGTACTTTTATGATGAAAGATAATTTGTGTAAAAGCATCCAGAGCGTAGGCATTTTGGGATGCTTTTAACATATCAAAAGAATCTGATCTGTATCTGTCTTTTTTTCCTCTAGCCAAATTATTCACCAAGAATACTGATTCTTTTATTTCCTTTCCATTCCCTTTCCACACAGCCTGTGTTAAACACCTACTTTTTTATGTTTTATATAAGGGTAGCAGAACAGGGAGTGGAGGGTAGGACACAAAACAAAGAAATAGAAATAAGTGCCTCTTGGATTATCTTTTTAAAATTTTATTCTGATTATTTCCTGCATTACAATAAGACATTTTTTCTTCCCTCTATAATTTTTTCCCTAATGTTCCCTCATATTTGCCAGACTGGGAAGATTTAAAGGAGCAAAACAAACAATCTGGAAGAGACTATGACTTCTTTATAAACCTCTACTTTGTTATTAGTCTTATTTTGAATGAATTAATCTTGGTATGTGTCTCTAGTTATGCAACAGAGAGGATGCTTCTTTAGCTACCAGATGGAAAGCTTGGAAGCAGTGTTATGTGGTCAAGCGGGCTAGGTCTTGGGGTTGCAAATCTCATTTTTCTGGAGATGTTTTTGAAACCAGAGCAGTTCAGAATGATGTTCAGCCTTTTGAATCATGTGGGATGTTGGACATGTGCTGCAATAAATTCTCTGACCAGAGAAAGGTGTTATTTGACTGGGAAGCTGTCTTCTACCCTTCCTTACTTTCCATGTGTGCAGTGGTCATACCCTGTTGCCATGGAGTTGTAGCAGGCTGGTCTACTTATTTTTGCAAGCCTCTCAAACTTTCAACCCTTTTCAATTTGCCAATCTTCCCCTCCCCCTTTTTCTTCTTGGACAGGAACTCTTGAATTTAACCCTTTTGACAGCTTTCTTGCCTTTTTTTTTTTCTTTTTCTTTTTTTTTTTAAAGTTAGATTTCATAGATGTACTTCAAAGGGAGCCGTGGATGCTCAGGGCTCAGAAGACCAGAGATTAAAACCACCATATAAAAGATCTAGAAAGGTACAGAGCATATTAGTCTGGTAATGATTTTTTAATGGTTATTGTGTTTATTTTCAGATGTTTTACAGGGCATGTACAATATGTATAATATGTTGTCTTGAAACAGACAAGTGTCTTGCTCCCATCTACCATAGGTATGGCTGATATATGGCTTTACGTAGCAAGGGAATTCATAGAAGCAAGCTTCAAGTGTGTGTTTGTGTTCAGGGTCTTTGTGTTTTAAGAAAATGCTTCATGCTCTTATAGCACCTTTCACTTCCAAGGGCTTGCACCTGATCTATCAAGATGAGGAGTAACTACCCGATTATAGCCAGAGATTTATGACAGTATAAATCCATGGCAAGATCAGGCGCTGGCTCAAAGAGCTGAGTTTCCCCAACAACCTTTAACTGCAGTTTGCAGCAGCTGGTCAGGCAAAAGAAGTAGTTTCAGTGGAAATAAAGGAGAATACTGAACCTGCTCTACTCTAGGTCCTTCCCTGCTCTTTCCCCTCTGATTTGGGTTCACACGGTGTTTTTCCTCAGTCTCATCTTCCCACTGTGTCACTTTGCTTCATTTCTGAATTCTGCTGCTCCTATTTCTGCATTTCTTGACATTTGCCTTTGCAACTCAGTTTGCCTCATCCTTCTTCTCCCTTCATAAGTTTATCATTTCCCAAAGATGCAGTTGTGCTGCTTAGACTGCTACCTAGGCAGTGTTCACCCTTGCTCTCCCCCACTGATGTATTACTGTGTGAAGCCTAGGGTGTGTTACATAGCTTTTCCTATACCTCTTGTTGAATTCAATCTGTTAGTCATTGACCTTATGGGATTGTGTAAGGTTTTGGCCTGGCTTCTCCAATTAGTATCTTCTTTCAGAGAGCCATCCATCCATCAGCACAATTAAACCAGCTCTTCTTCCCATTCCAATCAGAAGGAAAGGTGTTCCTATCATCCAATAAATGCTTGCTTTACATGCAAAAGTGCATGTCTGCATTTTGCCTTCAGTAAATAGTGCTGCATTTTTAATGAGCTTGTCCCTAAGTAACAGATTGTGCCGCCAAATGATTTAAATTTCTGTCTTTTCAGATTCTAAAATAAGTTTTTGCTGACTTTTTGTTGGTAATGGCTGAAGGGGATGGTTTTCAAAATATGCATGGCTAGCACCAGCTGAAGATTGCTTTTTATTTTACCCATGCTGAGTGTGCTGGCTCTTTTCTCTCATTTATCCCAGGGAAGCTTGTTTAAATGTCCCTTGCATACTGTAATTGAATCCACTCTAGGAACTCACGCTTGTAGCATCTTTCTCTGGGCCTCTGGAACTTCCTGAGGGTGAAAATATGCGTTTAATGATGAACTTTGCAGTCTGAAGCCTTGTGTGAGAGACTACCCAAGGAGTAAGACAGAAAATATGTTGATATGCTCCATTTAAATTCAAGAGGTAAATGAGGGCACCATGGGTCATGGTGATAGGTGTCAGCTTCAGGCTGAAATGCTCAGCTCGTTGGCTCAGCAGTTTAAACAATGGCATATGCGGAGCCTCCACCTATTGCTTGTTCTGAACGGAGAAATTGGTATGAAGAGAAACATATTCTTTTTAGTTTCTGAAATAGATTTGGTAGTGTAAAATCCCAAGGGTGTAATGGTGCTTTTTGAATTAAACTCATAATCAGTGACTTGATTCTATTCACATATTAGGTTGTGTGTCCAACTTTCCAGCTGATGCTACTCAACACACTTTAATAAAGCCAGTTGTATTTCATGGATGTCAGCAAAGCCATACTGGCTTCTGCTTTTTAAGAATCCACTCCCACATCCCTCACAAATATTTCGTTGTAAGCCTCGTAATACGGAAAGATATTTTAAGATTTGGTTTCAAAATAGGGAGCTAGAATGGTTTGGGGTGAAATACGAGAAGAAATTGTTTTCAGGGAGACTGTGCACAGCTGTATAACCCTAATGTTATGCTCAAAAGATGTGAGGCCTCAGAAGAACAGCTTGTCATCTGAAGCCAGTGTGAATACATGAGGCTGGGATGTAACAGAAGGAAGCAGAAAAGTGTAGCATTAATTTTATGTTTCATGGTGGTAATGGCTAGTTCAGTTTCAAAGTGAGGAAGAACTGAACCTACTCATAGACACACAACATATGGATCTGACCTGGCAGAATACTGTAGCCTGATCAGGTTTCTGGCATATACGAGAAACTCTGGTATGAGATTGGAAGAAAGTCTTGAACAAGTTGCCTCCTGGGAGAGCTGAGGATGGCCAGAATGAAAGAGGGGGAAGTGGAGAGAAAAAGAAAAGTAGTTGTGCAAGGTGCTGAATGTGAAAACAATAAACTTTGATGTGATGAGCACTGGCTAGGAAGCAGAAGGATCTGAGGATGGCAGAGAAGGTAGGTGACTCTGGATAAATGGACTAGAGGGGATGAGGGCACAAGCCTGGAGGGGAGAAAGCTTCAGTGAGATGAGGCGTGAGATGACTAAGCCTTGGCTGAAAGGCTTCAGCATTATAAATTGGGCAGGAAGATTTAATGGCAGCTTTGACCTCTGGGAGAAGAGGGAGGAAGAGCTAAAAATGCCTCTAAGAGTAGAAGTCTGTGAGAAGGACTTCGCCACTGGCAATGTGGAAAGGAAGGAGAAAATGCATTAACTGCCCCTAAAGGCTAACAGTTCAGAGGCTGAAATTCTGAGCGCACACAAGCAGGTGGGGGGAGCAAGCACCGACTGCCCCATTAAGCCCCTCTGGATCTGGTGCAGCGCATGGGGGGTGCATAGCTTTTCCTGCAGCGGGAGGAAGGGGTCACACTTCTACCAATTCAGTGTGCCAGCTAGAGCTTGCTAGAGAGGTGGGAAGTAGGTATTTTAAGGCTAAAGTGAATTACTTCTCCCAGAGCAAAAGGGGATGTCAGGGAAATAATGTGGCTCTCCACGCTGCCAATTTACCGTGCGGTACACCTGAAGGATGTTGTCTTATCTATTGCCCTTATCTCATCCAAGGCTCTGCCCTGGAGCTCTTTCTAGCCTGGCTAGCTAGCGCCTGGTCACGTAGAAGCAGACTGCAGCCTTTCAGGGCTGGATGCAGCTGCGGTGTTTGTGGGGAAGCTGTGCCGAGGCACAGGCTTTCCTCTATTGTGTATGATACTGTGGTCCCTCCTTTCTTTTCTTTTCACCCCTTCTGGTTAAACCTGGTCCTAGTTTTAAAGCTCTAAATCTGCTCTGTGATTTGATATTTGAGAGGCATCCTCATCCCCATGCATTGCTGCATTGTGCTGTGCGGTGCGGCCCCAAGAGTGTGCATGTGGGAAAGATGTTCTCTGGAGAGGCCTTGGGAACTCTCTTCTCCCCTTATGGCACATGGCACCACCTGGAATTTCTGGCTTCTGGGGTCACTGCAAACCCTATCTTTTTTTTTTTTTTTAAAGGGTTTTGTGGCTCTTTAATAGACCACATGCAATGCATAGAATAGGATGGCAGATCTGAGGAGGAGACTAAGGTTGGCCTAAGGACCTTAAACTTTGTGTGCCTTTTTGGTATGGATATACCAGGCTGTGACTATAACAAAGCTATAGATCCCTTTTTCCTGATCCTTCTCCAGATCTGGTGTGTTTGCTCAGGTTCACATGGGCCAGGGGCTGCTCCTCACCTTCTTCCAAAATGCACCACAGCATCTGCATCTGTCCTGCCCAACCTGATACACCTCTGCAGGTGGTGCACCTGCAGCCTGGTACACCTCAGCACTAATTTTCAGTACACCCGTTGTCAGTCTAGGTCTTTTAAAGATCAAAAATTTGATACCCACAATTCATCAGTGCTTTCAAAATTCTTTGCCAGATGGCTTTATAAATGCAAGGAAATAAAATGATAAATGTCAATATGGCTATGGTGAAAATGTGGCTGTTGAGGGATATTAAAAGGATGGCATTTCACAGGAACTCTCTCACACTCCTTTTTTCTTTTCTAACAATGCCCATTTTTTTCAACAAGCCACTTTCAAATATGCAGACATTGAAAGATCCTGGGTTAAATTTATCCCTTCCACAACTCCACGGACTTCAACGGTGTTGCACCAACACTTCTCCCATCTTTTGTAGCTGATTAATTTATGTTCATTTCACTTCTCTGGTGCCAATGAAAGAATTTAATAGATGCTTATTGTTCCCTGCAGATACCCCCACTCTGTGTGGAGAGGCATCAAGCTCTTCTGGGGGTTGGCATTGTTGTTCTTTCTCTTTTTTATTTCCTTCATGTAACAGAAAGAGATTACACCAGGGGAGCTAACTGTGTACTTGGCTTTCCAGGGAATTCAATACACGCCTGCAATTAACCTGCATTGAACTGGCCATTGGATGTTGCTATTCCTCTACAATAAACACAGATGGTAGCCCGTTTTGACTGGGTATTTGTATACTGCAGGTTGGCACAGCTCAAGTCAAAATAAATACAATTTCCAGACGGCACAGATCTTTGCCTTTCCTTTCTGGTTTTTTGTCAAAGGAGGGGGAAAAATCTGAATAGCATCCAAAAAATCTTGGTTTTTGGCCCCCCATATAAGTATTTTGCCTAAAAGCTGAAGTTGATTTCAGATCTCAGCCCTATCAGTCTGTCAGGGAGACAGTAAAAGGGGAGAAAAATTTTAATCAGGATTTAGCAGGGAAAGTAATTCAGTGGGAGGGAAAGAACATTTTGAATTGCACTTAATATCACAAGCTCTTATCTTGCTAGTGCTTGGAACATCGCACAGCTTTACTCCTCTCATGGGCAGCTTGAGTTCTGTGGATTAAAATAAGATTTGGAGGTTTGTGGGTGAAAATACATCTTTATGTGTTTCTCAGTCTAGAAAGTGAACAGATTATGTTCCAACTGGAGCAGTTTTTTCTTTACTTGTTTGGGGAGGGAAGGCTGTGGGTTGGAATGAGCACCTCATTAGCTATTAATTATTTTCCTCATTCACAAAACCAAGAGGTTTCTTCTTTTGCCAGAAATGGGTTGTCTGTGGGAAAACTTCAGCTCTGGGAAGATTTAAAAAAATAAAATAATAATAAAAAAGCACTGTTGTTAAGTTTAAAGAAATTGAGCTAAGAATATAAAAAATCTGCCACCAGGGTCAAACTTGATGCCATGTGTATTTTTTTTTTTTTTTTCATTAAAGGAGTGCAGATTTTGAGCCCGAGCTATTATTTCAGGTGACTTGAGGCCCTCCGGGGGCAGCAGTGAAATGGAAAAGAGCACAGCAGCCTGCTCTTGGAACTGATGCTCACTGAATCTGAAAGGTCATGTCATGTTTTCTGGCAATTGACTCAATGGGTTTGGATTCTACAACATAAGGTCGGGCCGTTTTCACTCAGCACATGTTTACTGGGGAATGTGCCTTCCAGTTGTTTTCACATTGACCTTATTACCCTGCCACACTGATGAGCCTGGCACAAAAACTACTTTTTGTATTGCTGTATGCACCACACTCCCTCTCCCGCTCCCCACAATGTTGTTACTTTGGGCTGCAGATGGAGGATTTGGTGTACGCATTTCCCCCGCTCCTAACCCCCTGCTTTCTGTGCCTCGTTACAACAGAGCTGTGCAGAAGCCCATTGACTGCACACTTTGGAAGGACAAGAGGGTGCAGTGGGATTGACTGACATTTGGTTCCCAGGTGTTGCGATAGGAGAGGAGGCACGGGCTCTGGACTGTAGAATCAAGCAGGAGGGTTTGCATCATTTGATGTACTAGCCCTTCTCAGTGCTTCTGCACTAGATGTGGCCGAGTTGGATGGTTGCTGGGAGGGCAGGACTCACAGCCCAGGGCTGGGATGTGCTCCGCACTGGGCAATGTTAAAATGGATGGAGACAGAAGTTCCCCCTCCTCGTGGTAAATCTGCTCCTACAGTGCAAAATCCAAGCTTTACAAGGATAAATAAAATACTGCTGCTATTTCTGCAAGCGCATTGGCAGCTCTCTCTCCTTGCAACCACAGTTCTTGTGCTGAGAACACAATATGCGTCTCTGCCACCTTTTCAGGCTTAAAAAAGTGTTTTGGGCTTCTGTCAGTTTTAAGAGTTAGAAATTAAAGACGAAGAGTTTATTATTACTTGGAACGCTCCCATGTTTTAAGCAGTCTGAGACAAAAAAGAGCTAAGATATTTACAAAAAGTCATTGATAAAGACAAGAAAATAAACCCATGAGTGCTTTCTTTTGTGACTGCACTGCTTAACCTTGTCCTGCCACCCGTTTGTCAGCCTTGTCTGCCCCAACAAGAAAAAAATATTGCACTGCTTTGTCATTGTTTGAATATTGCTCTTTCAATAAGGTCAGAGCAGACTTGCAGCAAACCCGCTAGTCAAAGAGTGAAGCACACCGTGATGTTCCACAGAAGTGTCGAGACCTCAGGTGATAAGAGTTTTGTTTCTGGCTTGGACTTCATTGGCTTGGACTTCACTGTCCGAGTTTGGCACTGGCAGGTTATTTTTGGAGACAACTTCACAGTCTGCTGAACAGAAGCAGTGTGTAAAACCTAGGGATCACTTCTTTACCTTGGGCATATTTCTGTCAATAAAATGAGAGCCTGCCTCAGAAGCTTCAGAGGAGTGCCTGTTACGTTCACCAGGATGAGGGCAGTGTCAGTGGTCTTTGCCACTGACCAGTTTGATTTAAAAAAAAAAAGAAAAAGGAAAAGAAAAAGAAAAAAGAAAAAGCATTGCAGTCAGTCATTATTTGCCATCAGGATAACTTTTGTCTGTGAGTTGCACTTTAGGAGGAAACTTGCAGGAAAACTGTGAAGGAGGCTTTCTTGATGCTATAGGGAATGTGCTGTGACTAGATTCCTACCCAGCTATCTCCTGTATCACAAGTTTGGTGCTGGTGGTCTGAATATCTTCTCAGGGTATAAAGTGCCATGGCAAAATGTTCCTGTTCCTCTGGAACAGGAACATAGAGCCATATCAGCCAGTTGGTGTGTCCAAGACCCACACACAGGCTAAAGGGGTGATAATTGCTGAGGAGGAGGCAGGTTAACAAGTTAACGTAGCTAAGGGAGTGCTGGTCATGCTATGTAGACATACCAGCCTGTTTGGCACCAGCTTCATTACCACATGACCAGTGGGGAGCGTGGAAAAGCATGTCGTGGCAGATTGTTCCCAAAGTCTCACCCAGAAGGTGGCTGCTCAAGCAATGTTTAGAACCTTAATTTTTGCAAGACATGCAATTTCATCTAATTTTGCATCTGTCTTGGGTAAACCACTGCCTGACTTAAACCCTGAAGTGAAGCTTTCTTGAACAAAATCCTGGCTTTTGTATTCACAGTGAACACTGTGCACTGAAAGGCATGGACTGTGAAAACTTAGCAGCTCTAGGAAATACTTCTAAAACTGTATTTGTTAAAATCTGAAAATTAATACTCTTCTCACCTGGAAGACAATGCAAGGCTTGAGAAACATTTGTCCTTTTTAACCTGAAATAGAGAGTCAGTGATACATTCGTTCTGTGTGAAATTCCCTTGTTTTACAGTCATATCAATGAGATTATTTGCTTTGATTCTTATAGTTTGAATCTGTTTTCCCAACAATTTTGTAGTGTCGCACATGCATTCACTTTGATTGGAATCCATTTTAATGGATCAGACTGCTGATTTCACAAGAGCCTGAAGGGTAAAACTCCTTGGAAGTATATTCAAAACTCAAGCAGTTTGTCTTGGAAGGAAAAATCCAGTTTAAACTGTGCGATACCCTTTCTTAACTAAGATTGCAAATGCCCTATGCCTGGCTGTTCTGTTCTCACTTTAGGTGACGGCTATGGATTAAGAGCCCGAGGCTTTGGCTAACATCTATAGGCAAGGCAATGCATCCCCAGGGTCTAATTCAAGGAAAGTTGTGCAGGTGTCATAATTAGCAGTTTCCTGTTAAAGCTCCACAAATAAGCTGTAATCCTCAAGGCACTAGTCTCCAAAACCCCTTGCAGATTTGTTTTCAGATGAAATAATATTCATCTGTAACCTTTTTTTTTTTTTTTTTAATTGCCCAAGCTGTACATTTAACTACCCTGGACCCACTGGCTTAGATTTTGGTGAAAATCAAATGTGAGCAGGGATTAATAGTTCCAGTTGCTCACACTACCTAGCCACCACGCCGAGCGCCCTTAAATGAGGCTGAGGTGCACAATAGTTGAGTCAGAGCTGAATGGAGGACTTTGGTTTCCTATGTTATCCCTCCTCGCCCTTCAAGGCCAATAACCATGTTATAAAGGGAGGAAAAAATGTGAAAAGTTAGGAAGCAAAACACAGCCCTTAATGGGCTCTACATGTGCTGCAGCCACCTTCAAGTGAAAGTTGAGGTACCAGATTTTTTAACACTTGGACAAAGAATGTCTCCCCCTCCTAAATGCAACGGCACGTGGACTCATAACCAAATGATTGGTCCAAATGTTCTTGGACCAAATAATGTTGGCAGCGTGTGCGTGTGTATACATCTGCAGCGAGGGAAAAAGAAAGAGAGGGAGGAGTGTGTTAATTGCGGTGTGAGTACATGTCAGGCCAATACAGGGAAGTTTCTCAGCTCGCATGATCAGCAGGGCATCTGAGGACTTTAATGTTTTTCACAGTACAATAAAACTACCAGTGCCAGCTGGAGTCTTCAGCCAAACTGTATGCCTTAGAGCTTATATGTTTCACATCACTGAAGGCTACATCATACTTTCAGCTGGCATTGCACTCCATTTGATATGTTTGGGGATGGAGATAGTCAGTTAGATAATCACATCGGCTGATGCGTTAGCTCAAACAATGGTTTCTTCCCCCTCTCTCCAAACACATTTTTGGGAGCATTAGTTTGGGAAGAGGGGCACAAAAGCCTTTCATCTCAGTTTTCTTGATCTGTTTCTTTCTTTGTTTAGCCTCTAAGTGTTGACAGGTTGTGATGATGTTACTTCTCTTGGCGTGAATTTTTGTGAGCCGAAAAGAAGGATCTGGTCAGGTTTTTCAAACAGATCAGAGAGAAGTCAGAGAGAAATGGAAGCTTCAAGGCTTGTTTATTCCAAAGGAGAGAATTTAGCCTTGGTGCTGGATAATGTGAGTTGCGGGGTTGAATAGGAAACCATTTAACATAAACTCAGTATGTGCTCTCTCTTCAAGTTGCAAATGAAAACCCCAGAAGTTATATACTTACAAAGCACATGGGAAAGGAATCACAATTTTACTATTTAAATGTAAATAATATATACTTTGGCCAGCCGGGAAAAATCCTTGGTCTTCAAAAGTTCCTTTAAACCATGAAAGCAGCTCCTGGGGTACTGAGGTGCTTGTGGAACTATCTGCCTGGTGGTGTGACTCTGTGCCAGATTTGACAGTGGTCGTACCATTGTCTAGTTGATCATAAGCTAACCAGAAATGGGGAGAGAACTGCTGCAGGGACATATGGCTAATCATAACAAGTAGTTCTGAGCATTTTCTTTACTAGAGCCTTTGTTGAAGTTTAAGATGCGTTTTTCAGTGATTCAAATATGCAAAATTGAAATGTTGGAGCTACTTATATATGGGTCTGTGGCTTTCAGCGTATGGGTCTAGAGGTTATAGATAGCATGGGAAAGCTAAAAATAACATAGACAACATTTTGGTCAGTATATTTTGGAAGGGAAGTCTGTATTATCAACCGGATTTTGGCGATAAGTCTGCTAGGGTTTGTTTGGAATGGTGATCTTGCACAGCAAAGATTTCTAGATCTGACAGAGGCTCTGAAGGGACTTTTGAATCAGCTTTGATAGCACGTGGAGCATCAGTGATGCAGCTGGTAGAAAAGTCCAAGGCTTGAAGAGGGCCATAGAAGCAAGGTTGAAGAAGACCTGGGTAACACAAAAAGGCCCAGCTGCGTGCATCTGTGTGCCTTCTAGAAAGACAGTGAAGCACCTGACTTTACTCCAAAACAGGAGTTTTCACTAAATGCAAAGAACAACTATGACACAAATAGATTTTTTAACAAAAAAACCCCAGTCATGAGTGCTTTGAGGAATCTACCCCACCAGAACCTTAAAAGCGTGAGCAAATTGAAGCTTCTTCAGTAACTTCTAGGAAGACAGAAGAGTAATGCTGTTGGGATGTAATGAATCCCACGCCTGAGTTTCCAGATGCAAAACTGTTTAGCATCCCAGGTTTTTTTTAGAGTTTACTGTGCTTGTCTGCATAGGTTCCTAAAGGCCTGATACCTTTCACTCCAGGTGATCTCAACCAGCAATTGTCTACCATAAAAAAAGAGTAGACAGTCCTTAACCTCATAACCTTATGTGTCACATACAGCAAGAAACCTGGGAGGATGAACAGGAACAGATTCCAGCTCAGCTGGGCAGCTGCAGGGCAAATGTAACACCTTGTGTTCATTTCCTCTTTATACCCTTTGGGAAGCAGCAGTATGAATGCTTGGGTGGTGGGGAAGTTTTTCGTATGGATGTAAAAGAAAAAGGATGAAGGCTAAGTTTAGGATTTAGGTACCTGGTTTCATTCTTGTAATGTGTGTTACAAATGAGTAGGTCAGAGATTGGCATCCCTTTTGTTGCTGCAATGCTAAAATTGTGGCATTTTGTCTGATTTAATTCCAGGACCAGAAACCACAAGGAGGGCAGGCTGTTAGGGTTTACTCTGTATGTGGTAATGCAGGAGGGAAAAGACACGTGAAATGGAATGCTCCCTCCACTCTCCTGCTTACCTGGAGGTGGAAAAGGGTTTCACATAATGGATTCCATCCTCCTGCATGGAGCCTTTGCTTTCAGAAGTACTGAACTACTTTATCATCTGCATCATTAGGATTGTCTAGCTGTGTCTTTTCTTTCTTCTGAAGTTTTCCTATTAGGATTTTCTAGGAACCTTGACAACCTATACAGATGATGTAAAAGAAACTAGCTAACTTGGCGCATTCTTGAACTTGCTTTCTGTTTATTTCTTTTGCATCTCCAGCCCTAAGTGTTGCTAAAACGCAAGTGGTAAGTGTGAACTTTTCCCTGACACAGAGAATTTTCTGACAAAATTTTGGCAAGGTGATGAAACCTCTGTTTTCCTCTGTCCTTGCTTTGTTGTACAGTACTGTGTGAGTACATGTAACTGACAATAATCTACTGCAATCTCTAAACCTATGTTATGCAAACAGTTCTACATCTTCCTGTTTCTTTTCTGTGCAGGAAATCACTTATAAACAAGCACAAATTGCTACTATAATACTGTGAAACACTGAGACTATTTACACTGCATGTAAATGATTAGGTTAGAAGGCCAGTTCCTCTTTGCTTCCTGCATAATCAATGGAGAAAGCTGAACTCCCTCTTAATATTGGGGTTTGAATCACTCTGCAGAAACCTCTCTCTTTCCACTGTTACATAATGAACGTGATCCCCCGAGTGAGACACCTTACATTCATGCTAAATTTAAGCAGTGTACATGCCCCTGTTGTTTTCAGTTGTACCTACCCCCTCTGCACCTGTCTGAAAGGACTGAAACTTTCATCTAATTATGAAGAAGAACCTGTGAAGAGAGTTAGGGGTTTCAATGAAGAAAGAGCATCGGGCTTTGTTTGAAGTTGTTAGGCTCTCACAGTGGCACGGCACAGCGGTGTGCTTCTCACCGTCTGCATTGCTGAGTACATTGTGTCAAATAATGAGGCCACCTTTGCACAGGCAATCACAAGCTCTGTGGAGCTGTAATGTATGACATGGTATTTAAGAAAAGCATTAAGAGTTATGCATGAAAGACAGGATCCTTCTTACTTCCTGGCAGCCCATCAAATCTTGACCTCATTCCAGGAAGAAAGCAACCTGTGAAAACATCAGCTCCTGTCAGCAGTTGCAACTTGGAGAGAGCAGCACATGCTCCATATGCTGAGGAGTTGTGGAAATCCGTAGAGCATCATGTACTTGTGCTTAAAAGCATCTGTCCTTATACCTCCGCTCTGATGCATGTACCCAGCAATGTAAGTGTTTACTTGGCATTCCCCATGTGGTCAATGTGGTCACTGTGAACGCCACAGGTGAAAGCTGGGTGTAAACTCTGGAGTGTTGCGGCTTCCTCACAAATTTTGATGGTTTTGCATACTATTGAAGACCTCATTCGAGGTAAATATTAAAGTGATCAATTCCTTCATTCATCTTACACCTGAAAGTTTACTGATACTGAAGGACAAAACTGGGAGATGAGTTGACAGGGTGGTGCTATATCACAGAGGTGTGAGCGGAGGACCTGAGGTCGTCTGGTATTGGGACTATCTTCTCCTTCAGACCTCAGCAACTTGTCACATTAGGCTATATTATGTCAAATTGTGTCACTGTAGAACCCTATAAGATGTCCTTTATTTTTTTTGCACTGACTGATTTGAAGGGGGTCAATCAATGAAATCAATGGCAATGAATATGGGACAGAAAAAAAAAAAAAGCTTTCTCATGCAGCACAGCAACTTGCTGTCACAGGAGGTTACAGAAGCAAATGGTGTGAATGAATATCAATACCTGAAATGTTTAATGAGATTGCTGATCTTTGGAAAAAGTTACACATATGGGAGTATCTCTGTCTCTTCTGCTGTTGCTTCTTGGTCCTGCCTTCTTTCTTAACACATTTTCTGTATTGTGTAGCACAATATATGTTAGGAGTAATTAATTTTGTTCTGAAACTTGAGGCATGGGTTACCCCGAGAGGCAGGTCAACAGGCTTCATGCCCCCCAGAGCACGAAGTGTAGGGAGTGTAATGTGCTGGTCCAAAACCTACTGGTGCTTCTTTAGTGAAAGAATATATTCCCCCTCCATCATCTGTACTAAATATCCCCTCTCTGCCCCTGCATTACTAAGAAATTCTGTGCAGCAAAAGGTAACTTTCAGTAATCAGTGCACAATGTTCCTATTGCAGCTACTAAAGTGAACAATAAGCCATTTTCCCTGAGCCCCATAATGAAATGGCCTTGTGAATTCCTAAATACTTGAAAATGTATGCTGTGTTGAGGAACTGTTGACAACTTCGAGTTATTCAGTACCTCTCTGCATCTAGTTTAGCTTTTCCAAAGTTCATGAAGCTATTGTGATAGAATGGAAGTTATCCTGCCATGACCTAAATGCTGTTTTGCTCCAGGCTCAGTATGCTCCTTGTTATTAATCCTATCATAGAAAGCCTTGAATAACCTGACTCGAGTCTTTCAGTGATGAGCAGTACTGGGTTATGCACCATTTTGATCATGAACTCTTGTACATGAAAATACCCTGGGAGTGTCTGCTTTGAGTGTGTGTATGTGCAGAATTACAAGACCCATAGTTTCTGCCTTCTGGATCTACAGGGATAAATCTTAAGTTTAGCAGAGAATTCTATGTATTTGTTATATTAACTGAATTATCTTCTAGCTAGTAAACAAGGGCTTTTATTAGAAACAGGCAATATTTTATGAGATCTTAGAATTCCTTCTCCCTAATGTTTGTGTGTTGCTATATAAACACGCTACCCCTGTGCACGTCACCAGTCTTGTGGCATTTCTGTAGGACTTGTTTCTAACTACCCTTCAATGAGATTTTCATTTCAGAGAAGAATTAACTTATCTCCCAGGTCATTTGTGTTTTACTTAAGCCTCCTTCTCATACTTGAATAACAGTAATCTACTCAAAGTTGCTGAAATCCATTTTGAAGTCCTTAATTATTGTAATGTATGAAGAGGTCACATACTAATATGAGTATTGAGGCTGCTATAAGACTCAAAAGCGAGAAGAGGAGGGATCTGTAACTGATACCTGTCCTTGATAACCACAGGCTTTGACATTTTGGGCAGTCAGGAGACACGGATACCATTTAAAAGTGAGAACAAGGAAAGCTATTATGAATCAGACGATACGCTACATACTGGGCAAAATGCACTGGCAGGCAGTAGATCTGAAGAGTCACAAAAAGAGGTGGATAAATTCAGAATCTCTGAACTTGGATCTTTTTTCCAGTCTTGGCCCAGCCTCCCTTTGAAGTCATGTGAATTCTTTGCATTCATAACACCTTTGGCAGAGTTCCAGGTTTGGCAGAGTTCCACATGGTGGGGAGTGTTGATCTGCTGGGGGGCAGGAGGCTCTGCAGAGGGGTCTGGGCAGGCTGGACCCACAGGCTGAGGCCAGTTGTGTGAGGTTCAACCAGGCTCAGTGCCGGGTCCTGCCTGTGGGTCACAACAACCCCACGCAACACTACAGGCTTGGGGAAGAGCTGCTGGAAAGCTGCCCTGTGAGAAAGGGCCTGGGGGTGCTGGCTGACAACTGGCTGAACACGAGCCAGCAGTGTGCTCAGGTGGCCAAGAAGACCAACAGCATCTGGCTTGTATCTGAAACAGTGTGGCCAGCAGGACCAGGGCAGTGACCGTCCCCCTGTCCTTGGCACTGGTGAGGTTTTGGGCCCCTCACTACAAGAGGGACGTTGAGGTGCTGGAGCATGTCCAGAGATGGGCAATGGAGCTGGTGAAGGGGCTGGAGCACAAGTGTTATAAGGAGGGAACTGGGGTTGTTTAGCCTGGAGAAAAGGAGGCTGAGGGGAGACCTTATCGCTCCCTACAGCTGCCTGACAGGAGGTTGTAGGCGGGTGGGGGTCAGTCTCTTCTCCCAAGTAACAAGTGACAGGACAGGAGAAATGGCCTCAAGGGATGTTTAGGTTAGATATTTGGAAAATTTTCTTCACCGAATGTGTGGTCAAGCATTGGAACAGGCTGCCTAAGGAAGTGGTGGAATTATCTTCCCTTGAAGTGTTTAACAAGCCTGTAGATGCAGTGCTTAGTGACATGGTTTAGTGGTGGACTTGGCAGTCCTGGGTTAATGGTTGGACTTGATGATCTTAAAGGTCTTTTCCAACCTAAATGATTCTACATCTGTTTTCTGTTACATGAAGAACAACCTCCTTTTGCTTGTTTGAACATAGCTTTCACAGGCTTTATCTAATGACCTCTCATTCTTATATTGGAGAAGATGAACAGTCCATTTCTGCCCAGCCCCTCCAGATTACTCATGGTTTTATAGGCCCCTAAAATAATTTCTACATCAACTCTTTATGAAGTTGAAGTCCTAAAGAGTCTGTATGAGTCTTCCTCATACGAAATTTTTCCATGTTGTCTCCCTGAATCTTTTCCAATTCTAATAGACTCCTTTCTGACATGAATTGTCCTCATTGGGTAAAAAGCAGGATTAGAATCTGAATTTCCTTGTGGATTTTAGTTCTAAGGATGTATGTTGGTCCCATCTAATATCTGCATTTCAACATGGTTGTTCTGAAGAGTATACTGTGTTGGTGATGTGAGGGTGAACTGCCCCTTTCCCTCATTAGGTTATGCTTCATCAGTGTTTTAAGAAACAGGAAACCCAAAGGAAAATGGAGGCAAAAGCTCTAATTACATCATGATCACAAATCCTTGAAAATGAGTGGGGGCTGATGACGTTTTTCAATGTGGGATATACTAATGACCTTAGCAGGCTTCATCTCTGAGCCAGTTTTACGAGCATTCCCTTCTGAGCTGTTTCAGCAGGACCTGCTAACCAAGCAAACACCTGCAGTAGATATGCAATGCACTAGGTAAACTCAGTTTGTTTTCTGAAGTCGAGTTTCAACCATCTGCAGCCATTTATTTTGGTTCCATCAGTTTGCATGAAAAACATTGTAAAAATGCAAAAGCCTACAACTGGCACAATGTTATTTTTTTGCCGCCAGTACATCCCAGAATGTGGACTCAGTGCCCTGGGGTGGTTTGTTGTTTGTTGGGTTTTTTTTTCTATGGGAGACTTCATTCCATAGCAACCAAAACACAATTGGATCCCAAACAACATCCTAAATATTAAAAGACTCTGGCTTGTCTGCTACTAATGGAATCCCCAGCTCCTATGTTACTTGTTAAAACCCTTAAGCTAACAAGGCACTCATACAAACTCTGGCCTTGGGCTGACACATACAAAAAAATCATCCAAACCTGATCAAACTCAGTTTAAAAATTGAACAATTAAAAAAATAAATAGCTGAAGCTTAAAAATAAAGACACAGCCTAAGGTTATGTTCATGATTTAAAAATTCTTTGAAACCCTCAAAGTTTTCATGGCAAAGACAGTTTTTTAGCTTTACTGCTAGCACTGGAAGTTACTCTCACTGTTACTTGGCTGAATAAGAAGAATTGTATACTGGCATCTCCCGAATAATTTTAAGAAGCAACTGTGGCATTAAGGACCAATAAAACTTGGGGTTGTTTCCATTAATAAACTTCACTGATTAAATGAGAGAGATAAGGAATAAAGGGATTAAAAAATGGAGGTCATTGTAAACAGGCCATTTAGACTATCTTTTCTCTACTTCTGAATCTTCTTTGGAAGTATGAAATGTTATTACAGTTTTCACATTTACAGACAAAACACGAACAAACAATGGCCAAACCCGCTGCCTGCAATTCTAGTCACTGGGCTTACAAAAGGAATCTGACTCTTTTCTCACAGCTGACTTTTTTTCCAGTCTCGCTTGTGTTTGGGAACAATCCACAAATCGGTGATTTAGGCTGCTCTGTGAGCCACCTAATCTTGACTCGTCTTCTAAATTCTTTTCAGTGCTAGCTGGATAATACTTGCATTGAGTTATAGCAGCCACGTGTAACCCCTTTTCCACTTCACCGGGCATGGAGGTGTTTCAGTTCCCTCAAACATTCTTCAATCTCAGCCTGAGAGTGGAAAATGCATTGGCTGTCTCATTTGTTCTAAATGCTCTAAACATTGTGCTAAAATGATTGCCTATTATTAGAAGCTTTGTGAGGCGTAAGTCCCCAAAAGACTGTATTCAACTGTCCTTTTCAGTCTGTGCCTGCTCACAGGAGTGTCTGCTGCTTCAGAGCCCACCACTCTCAAATATCTCACCAGACGAGGTCTAAGCCGCTTCGTTGTTGCCCTCCTGTTGGATTGTATTTGCCTGTATCTTTTCACTACCCTCACCTTGCATCATAGTTATGTTTTCCCACTGCATCACTTCACTAACTTGACCAGCAATCCTTGCTGGGACATCTGTACCATGTATTCATTTCTGACCCCAAAAGCTTGGGGAAGATTAGGCTGCTCCATGACAATACTGGTGCAATCCTATTTCTGTAGAAATAATAACAGTAATAAAGTAATGTGTACTCTGCAGAGGCTTTGCCAGATGTAATGTTGTGACTGGCTATTTATCAGAGATAGAGACTATTTATTTATAATGTTATCCATACCATCTTTTTCTTTTTCCCCAGGAAAAGGACAATTCTATCAAAGGTTTCTTTTATTAAAACCCAAGTCTCCACAGAGCTCTTCCACTTCCAGACACCATGGGAAATTTCTAGGCAGTCCTACTTTTTTCTTTATATATTCCTGTAGACCTTATTTGCCTGCTAATATTTGTTGCTGTGTGTGATGTTTTAGTCCTACTTAGTTCAAATTATAATTAAGGCACTTGGGAGACAACCCAACTTTCAACTACCACCTTTGCCAGAAATTTTGAGTACGCTCAGTTCTTGACCTTGAAACTGGGAGACAAAACCACTTCCTTTGTCATCTGGTGAGATTAGAGCATAATTTCTCAAGGCTTTACAACTCCTGTATCTCATTATATGTGTGTGTGGTGCCAAATTTAACAGGATCTCTGTTGTTGGTACTTCTGTGTGCTATCGTAACCTGAGCAATACTTACATAAGGTAGGACATGGTGTGTCTTCAGTAGAGGGTAAGATGGCTCTTACCTTTCCTTGAGACTTCCAATGATAAATGTTGACGGGCTTTTCACAGTTAGGATTCTTGCAATCTTCTTTCAAGTGTGGCGTAAATTAGATGCAAAAGAGGCCAATGCATTGCAGAGTCGATGGTAGGACGCTGGCAAGAAGTTTGGCATCCCAGTTTAATTTGTAGTATTTATTTCACTGCGAAGTAGTTTCGTGGCAAGTAGTTTCTTACTGTCAAAGGCACTTTCCATTCACTTCATAAATTACTATGAGCTTTGACAAGTCCTTCAAATTTGGTTTCCCCTTTCTGCGCCCCAGTGTGTTACAAAAATGGCTTGATGGATATTTTGGAAGTTGACAAGCCAGTAGATCTTTCTGAACTAAAATACATTCTAGGTTTAGCAGCATCAGAGAAGCCAAGAGGTAGAAAAGGGAGTAACGTGCAATTGTATTCAAGGATGTTTTCTTCTACAGCAATAAACCGTGAACTTTTGCACATGATCTTTGAAGAGAGGGGAAAGCTGGGTTTAAAAACAGTTCTTCCAATAATATTAGTCAAACTCTGTTGAAAATGTAACTTGTTCTGGCCTTTTTGTATATTTTTGGTTTATGACACTGTTTCATTTTATACATTTTTTATATATTTAAAACGGAGAGATTCTTATTCATTGTTTTTTACTGTTATTTCCCTGTTGCCTTGGAATAATTTCCAGTAGTGTGTGCTTACTAACCCTGACTGTTAAGAAATAGTGAGATTAGACTGACTTTTTGATTTTTGTAATCTCTGTCCTCCACTTGGTTTGTTTTTCTGGTTTTCTTTTTCAAACGTATCATTTATTTGGTTCATTGTTGTACATCAGGAAAGATGCCTTGATTTTTTTTCTTTTTTTCATCAAACCAGAGCACATGGTCGTCTTATGAATCTGTGCTTTGATGTCATTAAAATTGCATTTTTTCCTTAAAAAAAATTTTCTTAAAGTTACCATTTCTTTTGACATAAATTTAATACATTAGACATCAGTTTTATTAATTAAGCTGGATGCAACATATAATAAAATGCAGTGAGGTCAGTGCCTAGCAAAGACTTTTACGAGAGAAGGCATTTGAAATGTGATTTTTAAAAGTATCTATTTATTTCCTTATCAGTGTTTCTAAAACAAGTTTGGCCCAACTGACAAGCTTGAGTGGACTCCACAATTTAAATCTTAGTCCTAGTATATTATGGTGGTCTTTCAACTTCAGCTACTTTCCTGATGAAGGTACTGCTTGAACAGGTTCTGCTTGTGATAGTAAGCAGAAACGGGGCTTTTAGTAAGGTAATGAATCAGGTAAGGGCAAAGGGAGATCCTCAACATTTACTGGGTGGTTTTTGTCTGAACAGAATCTGAGTAGGAACATCAGGGTGTGCCCCATGATCCAGATGAATAATGTTAATAATGCTTTAGAGGAAACCAGCATCTATTTTATGGCTAATCACCATCTAGGATATAAAGCCCTGCTGTTTTCAGTATGCAGTATTGGTCAAGACTTTGTCCCCCATGCTTTGTGAAGAGGGTCCTGTGATCTTTAGTATCCATCTGGATCATCAAGAGAAATCCAGATCAGATGAGTGTTTAATTTCTCATTTGAAGGGTGTCATTTCCAGTTTCAGCCTCACTTTCCATAATGCTGCACAGTCTTCTGGAGCTCAGTTTGACAGGGGAGTAAGGAGTTACCAGTCAGCAATATCAAAACTTTGTTCCCAGATTTTCATTATTAGGTACTTAAAAAAAAAAATATTAATGTGTGGAAATGTGAATATGAAACATTACTTAGGTAAAAGGAGAAGCTTTTCTTAAAATTAGTGTTCTAGAATACCAGCAGATGGAGAACATAACCCAGTCCCAGATATATGCCTACTGAGAATCCAATCCATTTTGTCCTTTGCTACTGTTTTGCTCTATAAATCTAAATTGAGGCTTTTCTTGTTTTTTCTTTCTTGATTTCATTTGTTACCTTGGCACTGCAGATTGTGTGACTGTACATCTTTCATAAAGTGCCTTGAGACGTCTCATCCTGATAAGGTGCTAATTAAATGGAAGTTGTTCTTAAAGTGAGACAGTGAGTAAGAGTTCAGCACTACCTGGTTTATACACTAGTTTAGTTGATGACTATAGCGACACTAAACAGGAAAGCTTCAGAAACTTATGGAATCACAAAACTTATGCTAACTTATATTAGATTGCTCTCAAAAATGTATTGATTCAGTTTGGATGTATACTGAAATGCCAGGAATGGATCTTAGGTAAGATCTCTTGAGTCACTGACAGTGTGTAAAAAATACCCAGCAGTTCTAAGGTTTTGGGGATATAGCTAGTTCTTCCTGCCTTCAGCACAGTGAGAAATTTCATGAAAACTGTCCTCATCTGAAGTCTTCTCTTTTGTAGCTGCATTGCATGTTTTGTAGTGTTAAGACTCTTTATAACAAAAAAGGTCTTATGATTGGCTTTTACTGAGATCCAGCTGAAATTCTAAGGTCCAAGGAAGGTAATCATTTGACAAATTTATGTATATGTATCTATAATCTCCTAACAGTTCCTGGAATCATATTTCACATTTGGCCTGTACGGCTTTCTTTACATAACAATTTAAGGTCACTTAGAATGCATCATTAAATGTGACCTTCCTGAAATTGTAATTGCAATCAAAAAGGTGTTATTTGTTCTGAAAGCTCTAAGAAGACACAGTCACTTACATGTATCTAATGCTTTGTAAACAAAGCTTCACTCTTGGGATAGTCAACATAATGTCTTTAGATAAAAGTGACGGTAACATCTTACTAGGTAGTAACAGGATGAGGTAAACACCCTAAAATCTGAAGGATTTATGTGAGTAATTTTTTTTTAGTAATTGTGTGTTTGTTAAAATTGGGTGTATAGCTTAATGCTAAGGTAAGTGGAGTAAGGAGACTAACTTCATAAATTGCTTGAGGGACATAAATTTATTTTTTCACTGAGATGAAAAAAGAAAAAGAAAATGGTAAACAGATGACTTGTGATTTGTGTTTTGAATTTGGTTTAAACTCTGGAGGGATTTTGTCAGTTGTTCAATTAGTTTTTGCCATGCTACATATAAAAAAATCCAAAAATGTAGTATTTGGTTCTGTATTTCAGCAGTATTGGGAGCACTGGTTTGTAACAGTCCCAGATTTGGCTGAACTAGGTCTGCTACATAAAGAAGACTGGAAAAGGTGAGGCAGCCCGTTTCCATGCTTAGATCTGAAGCTGGAGCTAAGAGACATGGAGAGACAGTCAGAAGTCAGAGACACACAAACCAGAACTGACATGAAGGGTCAAGTCAGGGACCTGAAAATTCACAAATCTCTTAGTCTTTTCTGGAATGAAAGGTGCTTCAGAAAGACTGCTCTCTCCAGTCTGTCTTGCTTCTCTTCCTTGGTTATGCATTGCAGAGGTGGTAGTAGCTGTGGCCTCAATGGCTGGACAAAGGTGACTTCACTTGCTGTGGCTTGAGAGTGGCTTGACCATTTGGTAAATGTATCTTCAGTAACGTTAGCTCAGAAGGGCCTCTTCCCTTTGTACCTGTCATCTAAGAACTAAGGATTTTTATTTTGGCATGTTAGAAAGATCAATGGAAGTGATAGTTGGAAAAGACACAGCCACAGCATGTCATAGCAAAATCCAAGAACAAAAATCAAATGGAAATTTGGGAGTTGGCTTTGAATCTGCTGCTGTTATCAGAGTTCAGGTCTTGCTTTAGTATTTTCTCTGCTCTCTACAGGACCTGCACCTTTCCATCATCTTGTCTTCTTAGTGATGGATATTGTATTTGCAAAAAGAAAAAAAAAATACATTATTGTGAGAGAAGGAGGCTCAGTCTAGTTTTTTCCTCAGCGCTGTTTTCAGGACCTGAAATCTTTTAGATACAGGGGCCCAGAGCTGTTACATGATGACAGGATCGATTCAGTCAATCAGAGGGAAAACCTACTGTCAGATTCTCAGACCTTTAACCTGCTCCTCAGAATTATTAGAACTCCCAAATCTCTTTGCAGGCCTTTTCTATTAGACAGATATTCCCATGTTTTGATTTTTTTCCTCCAGAAGTAATTTTTTTTATAATTACCTTCATTGAACTGCACTTACCATCTGTGAAGTGAGAGGCACTTAAATGATTTATTAGCCTGAGTTCCTAAAATGTGCTGAACAGCATGGGATTGATCTGGCTAGTGACAAATACAGTATACACGACAATGGATAGGTGGCCAGTGTTTGATGGAGCATTGTGCTGCTCTGGTGGGGGCTTGCTCTGCAGGAGTATGTTGGCTCTCTTCCAGTTGTACAGTAGATCAATAAAGGGCAGGTGTGCCTTGGCTCAGAAATACAAAGAAATATCTTGAAGCACAGTTCTCTTGAAAAAAATCATGGGGCCCTGTAGCTCTTGTTTCTGAAATAAGTCCCCATATAATTCTCTAAAAATCAAAGAAAACCTTTCTAGAGTCCAAAAGTTGATTCAGATTCTTTCTTCTCTGTGCACTGACTGAAATCCTGAAGGCCGAGTTTGGGCCTCACTTTGTTTCTTCTCTTGCAGATAGTATCCGTGATATGTAAGATGCTTTCCACAAACCTTTCCCCAACACTGTACAACATTGTTCGTGTTCAGTGGGGTTCAGCAGAGGTAGCACAGTATGGAGCAGAAAGCTGAGCCATATGGATCTAGCGATGAACATAATTAGAAGTCAGCAAAAGGTTGTAGGTACAAGCACACTTAAGGAGGGAAATATGCTTTCTAGCTAAGCAGGATTGGGAAGGAGGAGTATCTGCCTTTCGTGCAAACAAAATCTTGTCTGTGGTAATAATAGGCAAGGGCTCCTGACTTGCATCTCCAGCTGCATTCTCATCTGACGAGCAGAGGCTGTGAGACCCTGCTACTCACAAAGCTGCATTTTGTTTCCCCATGTAGCAGACACTCACAAATTCTGCTGACGTCAGAACTCAGCAGGAGCTGAGATGAAGCAGCTCAAGACCTTCACAGCCATGAGGTGCCACCAAGCAGCTGATCTCGCAGAAGCAAGTGAGCACAGGTGAACCAGAGCCTGCTCTGTGCAGGTAGCCTGGAGGATCTTCACAGGAACATTGGCAAGGAATAGAAGGTTGCAAAGCTAACTACTTCAGTGGTGTGCTCCTGATAGAGGTTAAGCATCTGCCTTCCCCCTTCTCTCAGCACAGACTGAGAGAGTAAAAACATCCAGTGCAGACACTGTGTTAATCTTTCTCTTCACCCCACAGTTTAATGTATGCAGAGAAACACGGGACTGAGCTTAGAAAGAATAACAGAAGGGATGTGCATGTGTTGGTTTAGTCCAAGCCATGGAATAGCTTGGACCAACACTGTGATTTAACAAGCTGGGTTCCAGATCTGGCTGTATGTTGCGATCGCAAATAGAAACTGTGCTGTAGCTGGCAGGGAAGATGATGTGCAGGACTCTCCGGGAATGGTTTGTAGTAGCTGATAGCTCTGTGGCTGAAATGATGCAAGGCGACAGGAATCAGCTTCAAACCCACCCGACGGCTTTTCTGTGGCGCCAGCACTCCCCTGCAGCCTTGGGCAATACAGACCAGATGCGTGGTGTCCTGCCTGGCAGGGGAGGCACTGGCATGGGGTGGGCACACAGCAAAATCAGGCAGCAGATGAGCCAAGCAGGAACTGAGAGGGAAAGGAGGTGGGAGGAGATGTTGGAGGGCTGCATGGAGAGGATGGAGTTGGTGGGGGAGTTCTTCCCATGTCTTGGATTCAGCGTTACATGTGTGAGATAGTTAATGGCCTGGAGGCAAGTAGGAGGAAAACCCCACCATGAGGAAGTTATGCAAGATGTAGGGTCTGATCTGGGCTCCTGAAATTTCTGGGATTCAGCTGTCATTCCAAGCTGTACAACCTAGCATAGCTGTCACTATGTTTGTGCTCAGATGACCTTGAGCTAAGTTTTGGAATCTGGTAGACACTCATGTCTACCTAGGTACTGGGTGCTTGTCTTCTACTTGTGATTGTTCTTAGCAGCCCAGTTGCATCACTTTTACTTGAATCACTATGCACTTCACCTGCCAGACCACAGCTGCTGATGAATTTGTTCCTCCGCTTTTTTGAGAGTTCTCTCTCTTAAAATAAAGTTCTCTTGTCTAACACTACCTGCACTGTAGCTGTTTCTCCTCTACCTGTTCTTTTTCTATCCCGTGCCCGGTTTTCAAGGTACCCACAATGAGGCACCAGTGCAATTGAATCAGGGCTACAATCTGGGCTGCCCTGAGCTTGGAGTTAGTTCAAACTCAGACCCATGTTTATGAGGGGGGAGGTCAGACTTGGTTACCTTCAGGAAACACAAAAAGTACCAGGAAAAGAAAACCTCGGGTAATGTTCCTCTTTACTGGCTGATTTATCCATATGCCCTGAAGAGCGGTATGTGGCCAAATGGAGCTGGTGAGAAGCAGAGACAGATGGCAACACGTGATATGGAAGGAACACAGGGTTTTGCACCCAGTCAGAGATGCAAAACCAGAGCCCTGAACACTCACAATTATTTTGGTGTAGTTGACACAGTCTGATTCATTATCCAAATATCAGGATTTAGGCCAGCCTCTATTCCAAGGGTTAATTTTGGTTTCCTCTTTATTTTGAATCTGGCCTTCTTCCATAAAATGCTATTCCTTCTGACCTCCAAATGAGTAGGTCCATTCATGGCAGACAAACAGCCCAGAGGAGCCAAGTGGTGAAGAGGACAGATCTTTGCAGGTGGCAGGCCAGGGCACAGAGCAGCAACATTATGCTGCACTGAAAACTTTAAGGGTCTTTCAGCCAAAACTCACATCTCGTCCCTTTCATTTCAGAGATCCTCTCCCGGCTCCTTCCGAAACTACACCCTGGGCTGTAGAAGCTGAGGTACCAGTGTAGGTGTGTTTGCTGGAGACACTGAGCTGTGTCAGCATCGAAGTCAGGTGAGAGGTGCAGGAGCCTTAACGAGCCCTTCCCTGGTGACTGCCCGAGCTCAGCAGGGCTGGCGTGGCAGGCTGGAGCCGGGGCTCTGCGCTGGCGGCAGGGTGAGCAGTGAGGCAGGATAGCTGCCAGCTTTGTTCAGAGTTCACTCGCGGTGCTTGCTGTCCTCGGATTCAGAGGGCTTGAGAGTTCAAGGGAGGAAAAAAAACCCAAACCACAAAGAAGTGAGAAAGGGTTAGAGAAAGAGAGCAAAATATTTTTAAAGCTCTGCAACGTCAGCCCATGAGAAATGAATCTACAGGGCACAATCCAGTTTAAACTGGCTTTGGGAAACTGAGGATAGCTCACTTATGCTTAATAATTAAAGGAATGATACGCTTTCCTACTCGCTGCACTAAAGATGAGTGAGGTTTTATCTCTGCACTGCTAACAGTGCCAGTGACATGTTCATAATGCTGTAACACGTTTCTCTGCACATACAGCGGAGGAGAGGGCTTGTGGCAATGGGCCAGAATCACTTAGATCACTTTACCAGGGGCACACCGGAGACCAGGGGACCCCATCAAGGAGGCGCTTTTTCCAGTCCGTAGCACCCCATGTTGTGACATTCCTTGCACTGTTGTCCCCCTGCATTACTTCTGACGACACAAAAAATGATTGTTGTCTTTAGATATAAAAATCAGTTTAACTCAAGCCAGGGTCAAACTGCTGTCAGTGTATTCAGATGTATGTTTCAACTTAGTTTTGTCACCCTGTGAGTTGGAAAATTGCAGCTCTGGGTGAGGTGAAATCAGGGTTATAAACTTTCCTTGTGAGCAATTGAGTATGAAACAAAATCTGATTTGCTCAGATACAGGTAACATTGGGTGGCTTTTTTTCTCTTCTTTAAAGTGCAATCCTGCTTCTCCATGTTGGCTTTAAATAATTCAGTTTGGCAAAGCAGGAGGGCTTGAGAAATTTCAGAAATAATGCATGCAAAAGCCTGGCTTTTATACTCCTGATGTCTACGGGATTCTGCAGCATCCTGGCGTGATGTGTGGGTGTGTGTGTACATGTGCTTTTTTTGTACTCGCATGCATACTCACACACCCGCTCTCTCTGTATGAATTGATTATGTTACCCAAATACCTCCTAGGGATCTCTCTCTCTTTCTGTGGCTCTGGTACAATTTGTTCTTGAAATTACTCTTGGAATTGTACAGTCCTGTGTAAAACACCCCCACACTGATACAGATACAGATTGGAAGTTGATAAGCATTAAAATGAAGTGGTGTTTAAGTAATTGCTTTTCTGCGGTCAGAATATTTTCTCCTGATCATTCATTTCTCAGGAGTGATGTAGGTCCTGTCTTGGGCCAGGAGGAAGAACTAGATGACCCCACATGAGGTCCCATAAAGCCTGTGAATCTGCAATTTTGAACACAGAAAAACTGGAGGTGTCCCAACAGAGGCCAGGTTATCACTCCCCAGTTCCACACCTCTGAGACACAGGCCAGTCTCCGCTCATGGCACAGGTGCCATAGTTGGTTATCATAGGCGTTCATGCAGAGTTTACAACATCTTATCCCAGGGGAACCAAACAGGGACAGCACAGGGCCAAAAGATGGGACTGCTGGACAGGAGGGATGCAGAAACCAAGGAAACAAAGTGGAGAAGCTCCTCAAAAGGCAACAATTTTTTTTGTCAGCATAAGGAGAGATGTAAAGACAAGCCTGTGCAGAGGGCTGAACTTGTGGACTCTCAGTTCTCTGTGTCAGTCACCATTTCAAGTATTGCTTCCTCATCTCCTGGGGCAGGACACCTGCTGACTGATTGAACCTTACAATAATATATTGCCCACCTTGGTATGTTAACTTCTCACCTAGCATATTATTTCTGGTTTATGGAATTAATCTTTCAAAAACTGTCAGTGTCTCTTCTCCAGCTCAAAACACTATTGCGTTTAGCCTTTGTTCTGCTGATAGCATAGACAGTGTGTTGTATTCAGCAGTGATAAACTGTACATGCTGAACATGACCTAAATGGTAGTTAAAGGTGGCAGCATCTCCCGAGGTACTGAGTGCACCCAGGCACAAACTCTGGTTTTGTACCTTAATGCTGCTGCCAGAACATTGCTGATGCCTCTAGCATGGAATAAATATTAGCCATTGGGTATTTCTCCCAGAATGTCTTCTCTTGTACATAGTGGAAATCACCCCATATTTATCTAACTTGTGCATAAATGTAGTGGGTGGTATGTGGGGAGAATCTCACAGGTCCTCCAAGTTTCTGAAATATGCCTTTAGTTGATGTCCTCGCCTAATGAAAACATTCCGGTTTTCTCACTTCAATTAGATTTCTGGTATTTTCTATCATTGTTTTGTTCTCATACTATTTTACACAAATGGCATCTATTCTGTTTGCCATCCTTCTGTCTGACTTGTTCTATTCCCTGCTGTGCCCTTTATGTGAGGATACATGATTTCCGTGGCTTTGTCCTTAAAGAAGCATCGGCCAAAGCTGTTTGTGCCTCTGTACCTGTTTGTTTTCCTGTGCTCTCCAGTTTAAAAGCCAGCTCACAACCTTCCTGATTTTAAATACCCACAAGACTATAGTGTGATGAGTCAGAGACATCTGCCCCTCTGGCATGGGCCCCCTCTCTTCCAGAAGCATCCCTGGTTCCTCACAAATCTGCTCTTTCAACCGTCTTCTCAGCCAGGTATTAAAAGTTGGCTTTTCCGCCTCTCTTTCCAGTCCTGCATGGGGTTACTGGGAGTGTTTTCAGAGAATATTCATTGTTTGCACTTTACTTCCACAGAGCCTAAATTTTGCTTCCAGAATCTTTCCTGCCCTTCTGTGTATAATTTGTGCCAAGATGGACTAGGCTTGTCCCCAGTACCTCCTGAAAGCCAATTCAGACTTGTGTGAGATCTGCTGCCTTAGTCTTGGCAGTCAAGTCGCCATGTAGTCCTCTCTGGGGTCGCAGCCCCACCTGCCTACTTGTTGATGGTAGGAATGAGCTTCAGGCCTGAATTATGGTTTTACAGAGGTGCCTTACTGCTGGCAGGAAACTGATGTCTTAGTATGCAAAGAGGCCAGGTTTCAGATGTGTGTTTTTGCTTGGCATTCCCTGTTGTGCCGGCTCTTGTGTCTCGCCATCAAGTCCTTGCTAATAGTGTGCAGACATGGACCCTTGCTTAATACTCTGCATTTCAGTCTCAAGCCTGGATAGGCCGATGGCTAAGTCCCTTTCTTGAGCGCTGGCCCAACTGATTTGGAACCAGAATCAAGATTTGGAAAGACTTCTGTATTGCTTCTGGCAATGAAGGCCATCCACTGTACGTTCTGACTTCTAGATGTCTGACAGCACTCCTGGAGCAGTAGCCCTTACTAAGTTGCTCTACAAGGAGAAACCTCCAGCAGATGGGCACTAGGATCTCATGCACAACCTCCACCTTGCATGCTCTTGGGAGGTGTCACAACTTCTCATCATCAGCTCTGCGTGGTTAATGCCTGGCATCTCCTGTGTAGCATGATTTGCAGCTGAGCTCTGAACTGAGCATGTGGACGTATCCAGGGCAGCTCATGCGTTCTGGTGGTCATTGGTTTGCCACATGATTCAGTTGTCCAGCACGTGTGCTGTAGGTTGAGTGTAGTACATGGGCTCTACCTGGTTTAGAATTTTTGACAATATCCCATAGGCGTGTATGGATGGTTTGTTTTTATAATGAGTTGATCTGTAGTCAGACATATCTAAATCAGAAGACCATTTTAATCAAGACTAATGTGGAATTTATGGTGTTCTGTAGTTTGCAGTCACTTCAAGGCCTGCAAGGTCTTCTTATTTTCTGTGACAAATCTATGTTGTGTGCAACTGCAGATTTTTACATTTTTTCTCCCTCCTTTAGCTGTACTCTGCTCCCTTCCTCCAAGCACCAGACTATGTACGAAGTACCTAGTAGAATCCTACCAGCTATGAAGACTCATTTGAATTCAGCACACCCCATTGTCCTGCTGAGTGTTCTATCAATGTGCCAACTTTGCTGTATTAACCCAGGAGCAAGGGAAACTGCAAGTCAGTCAATCCTTGGGCTACAACATGTTTATTTTATTTAATGAAGTTTGAGTCATTTTATGGAAGAACTGGGCTGCAGTTCCAGCTGAGCCCTTTTGAACCTGCGAATTCCTTTCTGCTGCACACCTCTGGGGTGTGCAGCCAAAAATGTAAATTAATTAAGACAAAGAGGAGAGATATTCCTGACATGGTTATTCTTCTGTCTTGTTAGGGCACTGATGCTCAGGCAATACTGGGAGAAGCTGCAATATTATCACTTCACTCATCACAATAACATTAGTCATTTTCTTGGGGAGATCTGTGGCAAGTAGCTGTTGACCACCTTAACAGTTTCTAGAATTTCTGCCTCTCAGCAAAATCACCCTTTCCTGCAGTACTTTGGTATGCAATATCATAAATTAACTAATGAGATTTTTTTTTTTCTTCTGGACATATCTAAAACATCAAAGGTATTTTTCTGGAAAAATAACTCAAGAAACAATGGGTCAAAATCGGAGAGGTGCACAACTGGCATATCCCTGTGATGACTGTGGCCCAACCACATTGCTTTTTTAACTTTGCCATCCTTCTCTGTCTCATGTAATCATAAATAAGTTAAGTGCTTTGCAATCTGTGGACTGTGTTTTTTCACATGACCACCATCTGAGCTGCTATTTCTCTGGCCTTTTGTACCTCTCTTTGTTGTTTGGTTACTGGTAGTTGTCTCTCTGGTGGTGTTTGATTTTAGTTTTCTCTCTTGATTCCACAACAAGTAACACCTAGAAACTTTCCCTAATTTTATCTTTGAGGTTTACACTTCTCTTAGCCCTAACAAACATATCTGAATTCTACAGTTTATTCTTGTCAATACACTGTATTTTGCATTTAACAAGTGAGTGCTAGTCTACAGGAGGAGATTTTAGTCAGGAATAACTCTGGATTATCACTCCACGGAAGCTCACATTTAGGGCTCATTGCTCTTTGGAAATGGATGCAGATTATTTGCACTGTTATTCCAGAATCTTTCTTGCCAGGGAGTCCTGAGGCATCCTTTAAGTTTCCCCCCTCCTATTTGAACTCAGTGTCCTGTGTTAAACAAGCTTTAATTTCAGCCACCATCAAACATGGTTTCATTTTCAGTTGACATTTCTTCTTGGTGCAATGGAGGTGTGTCGGAGACAGGTCTGTCAGACTGGTTGTGTGTTAAGTGCTTCCTGAAGTTGATGGAAACCACTCCAATGACTCCAAGGACTATTGGGCCAGTCCCTGAGAGCACTGAACCAAACAATAACCAGGCTACCACTTCCTTAACCCTTCTTTTATTGTATTCCTCATCCCTGTATATTACCAGAATATCTTTCTTTTATTTTTTTTTTTCTGAGTGGTGGGTTGTTTTTTTGGCTTTTGTGCTTCTGAGATGAGAACAGGTAATTTTGAACACAGAGTCACTCTCTCATGCCTAATTTACAACATTTTTACCCCCCAGCTGAGGACAGTGAGTTCTGAAGCTTCCTGCAGGCCTTGGTTCGGTGTGTATCAGTCTGATGTGCTGCTTCACTTGGCTTGCTCTGCTCATGGGTAATTTGCTAAGTGATAATCATGGCCTGCAAGGAATGCCAACCCTGTCGTTCATGCTGTTCCAGTTCATGGCTTCATTTCGTCTGGAAAAGCCACAGTGTCAGCTAGCTACTAGTGGACTTTCTAGCTTTCCCTGCTTAAAATAGGCACTTGTCTCTTCAACTCTTTTGTGTAAGTGAAAGACATTGTACGAGGTTTTTAAAATTGAATTTTTTAAAATTTTATGTATTAAATCTGAGGCGATACTCTCTTCATTCCGTGATCTGGGAGAAGATATGTGTATCACAGGTTGTTGTTGGTCTATGGAGCGTGGAAGCCTGCCCGTGAATTAGATTGTCAGAACTCAGAGTGGTTTGAGATGGGCTTATAGGTAAGGGTGAAAGAAAGAGAGAAAAACAAGTAGCTAAAAGCACAGAGGAATCAGAAATGCTAAGAAGCAGTAAATCCTGACTTCATTCCAGCAGTGAAAATCTGCTTATCTCAGCCCCCATCCATGTCAAAATACTTGCATTAATTTTCGTTACAAGGAAAACTGAAGCTTTAAAATTACATGATCACAGTAATAGCCAGTTTGGCAACATCCTGACCACTACTCTCTAGCCCTTTCCTCTTCTCCTGCGAGCTTTTTGTACCTCTGTAATCCCACCCTTATACTAACTCTTCCCATTCCCATTTGCCTTTTGCCTTTCATCTACCATATGTGGCCTCATAGCCCCTCTCATCTCTAGTAACTTTCCACGTCCTTTAATTTTAATTCTCACCAAGGAAAGGGATCCACCAGTGCTGAAATGTGAAGTTCAGCTAATGCAGCTATGCAATGGCAACTTGTTTATAACTTGTTCAGCTTTTGCTAGTCTAGGCTGTTGCTTTAAGGGAAGGCATAGGGACACCATGAGACTGGAGAGGTGAAGTCTTACTGCACATCACTTAAAGGTAAGACTTGCACCCCTGGAGTATACAGGGCTTCTGGCTCTTCAGGCACCTCAACTGGCAGTGGTCTGAAGTGGACTTTAAAATACATCTTCTGGTCAACTCAGTGAGACCTGACTGAACTTTGCTTATATAACGTTATGCTATGTTGTACTTGCGACCCTACTGGAAAGATCTGGAGGGTGTGTCTGCAGTGTAGTTTTGACCCCTCTCCATGGATGGCCAATACGCATGGTTACTGGGGGCAGTCAGTGATGGATAAGCAGGAAATTCAAAACTATTATTTCTCTTCTAATCATGGCCCAAAGGAAGCTGTGGGGAAAAAGAAAATCTCTTGCTGCAGGAATGATTGTCAGATGGTGTCTGACAAACGAGGTTCACTTCCAGCATTTGTTACTGTGCAGTAGATTCAATAACAATTTTGGGGAGGGTTGCTTTGATTTAGCGTGCACAGTGCTCATGGAAAACCAGGCTTCAGAGGTGCCTTGTGTCTGTCCCAACCTGGCAGTGTGCTAGAGCTCCTGGGTTTCCAGACTGGAGCTGGGAAGATGTAGAAGTGAGTAACCTTTGGAGGATGGTGCTGGTTTAGTTCCTTGTTGAACAGCAGGTCTATTTAGTTGCTTACAGACACCTGGGCTCTGTAGAATATAGATTCAAACCTATGTTTGCTCAGTTCTCCCTCTTCTACCTTTCCACACTAACATTCATCAGGGTTCTAAAAACTCATTAAAACTTTTGTGTGCAATTAGTAAGAGCAACAGACTGCTTTCGTGAGTGGGGAAGCAAAAGACATAGGAAGGACCAAGGTCAACAGCATCAGGCTTTTGGGTGCTTCTCTCTTGCTGTTGTACAAAGTGCAGCACAGCTGGAAAAGCCTCCAGGAGGTATGTCATAATCTGGCTTAAACAAACAGGGCTCCTGTAACATCACTGGGGGGAAGACACCAGTTTAGGCCAGCTGGGAAGCTGGTCGTAGCCCTTTGGACCCTGTGCATAATCTGAGCCTCTCTGCACAGCACAAGAGATTTTCTTTTGAAACTGTCTGCGGGAACATGAGATGCAGATACGTTCTGAGCCATGTTGCGCTGGAGCAGGAGTGAGGCTGGCTCACTGCTCCCAGGTGTGACCGTGCGCCCTGCGCCCTGGATGAAGAAATAAATAAAAAGGCAAAAGCCCTGGCTGCGGTGCAGGCAGGTGCGGGTGGGTGGGTGGCAGTGGTGCGCTGTGGGCCTGGTGCGATGCGGTGTGGGCTGGTGGCTGTGGTGCAATGCAGAGCAGTGGTGTGGTGCGGTGTGGCTGTGGTGTGATGCGGTGCATGCTGGTGGCTGTGGTGCAATGCAGAGCAGAGGTGTGGTGTGGTGCAGTTCGGACCCGGTGCGATGCGGTGTGGACTGGTGGCTGTGGTGCGATGCAGAGCAGCGGTGCGGTTTAGGACTGCTACAATGTGGTGCGGGCTGGTGGCTGCGGTGCAATGCGGTGCAGTGTGGACTGGTGGCTGTGGTGTGATGAGGAGCAGCGGTGCAGTGCGGGCTGGTGGCTGTGGTGCAATGCAGAGCAGCGGTGTGGTGCGGTGCAGTTCGGACCCGGTGCGATGCGGTGTGGACTGGTGGCTGTGGTGCGATGCGGAGCAGCGGCGTGGTGCGGTGTAGAACTGCTACAATGTGGTGCGGGCTGATGGCTGTGGTGCGATGCGGGCTGATGGCTGCGATGCGGGCGGGCTGGTGGCTGCGGTGCGATGCGGTGCAGTGTGGACTGGTGGCTGCGGTGCGATAAGGAGCAGCGGTGCGGTGCGGGCTGGTGGCTGTGGTGCAATGCAGAGCAGCAGTGTGGTGCAGTGTGGGCTGGTGGCTGTGGTGCAGTGCAGAGCAGTGGTGCGGTGCAGTGCGGTGCGGGCTGGTGGCTGTGGTGCAATGCAGAGCAGCGGTGTGGTGCGGTGTGGCTGTGGTGCGATGCGGTGCATGCTGGTGGCTGTGGTGCAATGCAGAGCAGTGGTGCGGTGCAGTGCGGTGCATGCTGGTGGCTGTGGTGCAATGCAGAGCAGCGGTGCGGTGCAGTGCGGTGCATGCTGGTGGCTGTGGTGCAATGCAGAGCAGCGGTGCGGTGCAGTGCGGTGCATGCTGGTGGCTGTGGTGCAATGCAGAGCAGCGGTGCGGTGCAGTGCGGTGCATGCTGGTGGCTGTGGTGCAATGCAGAGCAGCGGTGCGGTGCAGTGCGGTGCATGCTGGTGGCTGTGGTGCAATGCAGAGCAGCGGCGCGGTGCGGTGCCGTTCGGACCCGGTGCGATGCGGTGTGGACTGGTGGCTGTGGTGCGATGCGGAGCGGAGCAGCGGCGCGGTGCGGTGCCGGCCTGCTACAATGCGGTGCGGGCTGGTGGCTGCGGTGCGACGCGGAGCAGCGGGGCGGGGCGGGCCCGGTGCGGCGGCAGCGAGCGCTGGGCGGCGGCGGGCGCGCGGCTGCCGGTAACACTAGAGGTCACTCTGTGACCAGGGATGGAGCCTGGCGTCCGGGGCCTCCGGGAGGTCAGCGGCTGCTAATCCGTATAAATTGCTGAACTACAAGCAAAATTTGTACCTAATTATGAAGCGCTTTGATGCGGCATTGCTTCTATCCTAACTTCAGAGTGCCGATTTCCGACCGGGGGAAAAACCCACCCCGAAGTGGCGGGCTGGGAAGAGCCCCCCGAGCAAGGCCGGGGTGTCGGGCACAGGCCGGGGACCGTCACAAGGGCCGGTGGGGACCGTGCGCCCCGCGGCCCTTCCGAGCGGGATCTACCTGCTCCCTCCTCCGCACCGCTGGCAGCTGCCTTATCGGCACGCTCAGGAATTCATTTAGCTGATACTGCCTAGCAAGCCTAGGGGTAAAGATGGATTTAACACAGTCACTAGACATCTGTGTGCTAAACTCACTGGCTGTGGAACCTATATCAAACGGATTTAATTTTATTCCCTAATAATCCCCTTTCTCTCAAACAGGTCAGACGAGAGAGGCTGCTGCTACTGCCGCAGCTCCCGGCTTCGCTGGTGGCGATGTTATTGGTTTCAGGGCTGGTCAGTCATGCAAGACATCTGTCTCATCTTGGTGAAAAGTTTTCCTTTTAATATTATTTTATTGAACTTGTTCACTTTGGCCACTCAAAAAAAGAAGGCATCTCTGCTTTTCAGTTCCCTGAAACACCTCTGTGAAAGTTATTCTGAGGGAAAGATTTCAATGATTTCTTCTCCTACCCCTGAAGAGACAGATAATTTTGGCTCAGCTGAACCTACCTGGAAGTTGGCTGCATAGTTATTAATTAATTCTGTTCGAAAAACAAGAATAAGAAAAACAGTTTAAAAAATTTTAACCTTTTCCGTTGCAAAATATACCTCATTTTGACCAATAAAGAAAGCATGTTCTCACCCTTCCCCCAGCCTCCCAAAGGATCAAAGGTGAAACACCTGATATAAGACTGAACAAAACATTTTAGTTGACCTAAAGCATTTTTCCTAAGTTTTTGGGTTCCCCCTCCCCTTCAGCCATAAAAGGCAAAGCCAGATATTTGCACAGCTTTATTCGTAAGCCTCCTCTTAGCTCCTGTGGAGGCCAGGTGTCTGCTGGCAGGGGAGGGAATATGCCCCACATCCTTTTTTCTCCATGGAACATACCATTAATGACCCAATTTCGCTGGAGGTTTCTAATGCTCTCACAAGAGTTTCGTGGCATGAGGAGGCTTTGCACTTCCCCCATTAGGGCGGGTACCTGGTTGTGGCTGGATTCTAGGGTAGTGCAAACATCTCACAAATCTAGCCAGAAATAATTGGGATAACAGGGACTCCTTAGTCTTTGTTCACTCGGGGGTCACAGGACGTCAGATTTGGCTTTGCTATTGAAGTCGGCTAATGTACTGGAAATGCCTTCATTTTCTCCCTCTGGAGGCATGGGTTCAAATCTGCCATAAATTACAAGTGACACGGGTTCAGTAGTCTTAATTAAATCCCACGAGGTTATTTTTGTGTGTCAACACTCCCCTTCTCCTCCCTTCTGCACTGTTTGGAGGGATGGAAGGGCAAGGAGGACTCCAGCACCATAGGTGGAAGTTCTCAGTGCAGCATTTAAGTGCTGGAAGTAGCTCAGGGCTGCGGATATGCCCAGACTTTTATCTGGGTATCAGTCTTCCATTGAACTTGTAATGTAGTGTATATTCTTCGTACATTTAAAGCATTCAATTCTGTGCAAGATCGTTATTCCTTGTAGGGAGATAACTGGCTATAGAGGATTTCTGTTATCTACAGCATCTCTCCAGCCTGGAATTCATTGATTTCCGATCTATGTTCTAAAGGTGCAGAATAGGGGTGATCAATGCTACAGTGCTGATGTGAATAAAGCGTGCCCCCTAATCTGCATTATCAATGGCCCGCTTCCTGATATCTTGAGCTGACCTGGTCATGACTGTCTCTTGGATAAATACACTGACTGTTGCCAACATGTCTTGAAAGCCTTTAAAATAGGAACGAATCAGGTTCAGTGTAGCTTTTCCAGGGAGTGGCTAGGCTGATTCAAACCTCTTTTAAGCTAATGCTTGTGTAAAGGCACTGTATGTTGCTAGCATTTCTCTTAGGTTGGATTTAAATTAAAAACATCAGTTGGTCTCCTGATTTTCCTAGCAGCATACTTAAAAAAGAAAAAAAAAAGAAAAAAAAAAAAAAGGAAAGTTAGCCTCCCTGCCCCAATCCCCAGAACATGCTTAGAGAAGAACTGTTTAGAGAGCAGGTTTTTATTTAATAAACAGTGATCAATTGAATTGATTAACCATGAACACATTACAGCAGTTTGTTGTTGCTGCTGCTGATAATTGCAGTTCATGTGCATGAGAATATTAAATGGCTGTTTGCAGGATCATTTTCATGCTCTTTTCATTTAACAGAATGGAGAAAACAACAACTGTTGACAGTGATTTTGGTTAAACTCAGGCGCTGCAGACTGTGCCCTCAGGATGCCTGTGCAATAACTCTATCAATTGTGGCCATTTACTCTGCACTTCCAGACATTTCTGCAAACCTTGCAGCTGTTTTTTTACTAATTTGCTTGGTAATTAGATCTTATCATGCTGGCTCCATGGCTTTACATAAACTCTAAGCATTTGGAGCTGCCATGTAAGACATTTTAGAGTTGTCTGTGTCGGTTTGTGCTGCACTGGAAAGACTGAGGTGCTCTCTAACAGCAGTAGAAACAGGGAAGCAGCTGTAACAAATGAGTTCCTGCTGATTTAAGGTTTCCATAGAGGAAAGGAGTTCCTTCACTTAACAACTGGAAGTGAAGCGGCATTGATGGGTTTCAGCCTGCTAGATGCTGAGCAGAAACCAGGACCTCTGTTTCTACCCTCTCTTTTACCCTCCAAATACGCATCTTTGTTTTCAGTAGGAATTCAGGGCTTCAGTAAAAGTATTTTACTATTTTAGATGTCTCATTGATGATAAGGAGAAGAATATCATGATCCTGTAAGCTCAGAGTCAAGAGTTGGTATCAGTCATGCCCAAACAATACGAATGGAAAGACAGTGAGCCCCTTTGTGGTAGCAAGTCACCTTGGAATGGCTTTATGCAGTGGTATGTGTAGTACAGTTTGGGAACTGTGGATCTAGATGCTGCTACTGGTGGAATGACCTTACTGACACAGACCTATTGATCTCCAAGGAGAAAGTGCTCTGCCAGTGACTGCTCAGCTGGGCCCTGTTCAAAGGCCATAGCATCTTATGATCTTCCTGTATCAAAAGGAAAGGATAAATAATTTCTGTGCAAGCTAACAATTTGAAGTGAAACAGATTTGTTCCATGGCTAAAGACATGGGGGCCTTTAAGATCTCTTCCAGTTTGATCTCTCCAGTATGGTGAGGCTGTAGAAGTTTCCCTATGACACTACACTGGTCCAGCCACACCGAACCTCAGGGCGGTGCAGATGGGGAAAAAATACTTCAGTAACTGGATGCAAGCAACCTCAGAGCCTGATGCAGTGTTCACCATGTAGAGCAATTCGGCTTGCCAGTCCTGGGCTAACATGGCTAAACACTGATAAACCTCATGGTTGGGGCCATGTGTGCTTACTGAGATATAGCCATCTCCTAGCAGTGGCCCTGCAGTATTCAGCTCCTGGTGCAGTGTGAAATGGTTGCAGGTCAGAAGAGTGTCACATGTGCCCCTGGTGACTGGCAGCTAGCTATGAACCCAAAAGATTTTTATTTTCAGATCACATCTTTGGTTCTGCCAGTTCTGTGCTGTGCCAGGGAGAGGCAGAATATGGTTTTGTTTCAGGGTTGTTTTTTGCTGTCTGTAGATCACTTCAGTCACAATATGGTTTTCTGTTTCATACTTGGTGTGCTTTGCACTTCTCCCAGGAGTATGAGCTAGGCTGCTTGTGCTGCAGAAAAGTGTCTTTGCTCTTATGAATTGAGAGACGTACCTTGTAACATCGGTGAAGGTCCCGTAAATGGTAACATTGCAAGGTTTGAAGCTCTGGAGTTCCACCTAGTTATGGATGAAACTTGATTAACAGGACCCCGAAGAGAGCCTGAATGTAACAGATGTCAGAGTAACGTGTAATTCCTAAGCTTTTTTGTGTTTAAACAAATCATTACCAAATTTTGCAAGAAAATCTCATGAAGGGTGCAAAAATATCACGGGAAGAGGCAGCTTTTCCAGATGGGCTTTGAGGGCTTTGGTGCTTGTGTCTGACAGGTGATACTGGCAGATGTCATCGTAAAGATATTTTTGTCACTTGTAAAGGCCGTAGTAGTAATGCAATAGCTGTGAAGGTCTAAAGAGGTATGTGAGGTGATATCTACAGGGAGAAGGGATAAATTTTATTAGATAACTGATATAGTTGGGAAAAAACAGATATACTTTTGAGGACAGGAGCCCTACTTTCTGGAAGTTTTCTGGAGTTCTGGAAAGTTACAGCTCAAGGGCTATACAGGTCTTTTGGAATTCACCTTTGACTTTACAATGAGGCTTTCAAAAGGGTGCCATAGTTCTGGGCATTTTTTTGAGGCAGAACTCCTATACCCTTTGCTTAAATTGGTGCTTAAATTGGTACTCCAGTGGAGCTGATCTCTGAAGACTGACTAAGATCTGCCTGGGGCACAGTGGGAGAATGCCTTCGGGACCCTTAGGTCTGTTCCCTTCAGAGGAAGTTTTGCCCTGATTCCCTGCTTGCCACGAAGGATACTAGTAAAAATGGCAGACGTGGTTCCATTAGAAGCATTAGAAAAGTCTGCGCAGGTGATCTTTCCTCGTCCATTACTTCCAAAAAGTTTCTATAACATGTTATATGCAGTATCATCATCTCAGTGAAATCACAGCTATACCTTAGTTTGTACTTGTGCCAAAAATGATATTATGGGTCCTTGGGTGAATTCACTGAATTTACACTGTAAAATGTAGTAATTTCAGAGAAATCTGGACCAAATGAATCCGCTCTGCATACATTTGTGTTACAGACCTTGGTGTTTGCCAGCAGCCAATCCAATAATGCGTGCCCAGTATATATGCATTTTGTATCACATGGAGACCTTTCAGGCCCAGTGCAGTAGAAATCTAAATGTTTTTGCCACCTTAGATAAATGCAGTAACTGGAAAAATGAGTGTATACATAAATAGGTCTAGGTATATCAGGTATTTTAAGTTTCTTTCAGTAATAAACCCTTGGGAGAAGTTTAGCTTCAGTGTCAAGCTTTGATCCAAGAATATACAAAGTTTAGAAAAGTTTAGTTTGAAATCTTTAAATTAGTGCTACCATACCGAACAGATAAATCCTCCAACCCACTAATGGTTGATGTACTCATAAATTTCAGTGATGGTGGTGAAACAGGCACTGTAGGTAGATGGATCTCAGGACAACTGAACGATGACAGCAGCATATGCCGCTGGGATTTTAATAATAGCAGCAATAATAACAACAATAATACCTTTTTTTTTTTTTTTCTTTTAATTTAAATAAGTGGGTTCAAACATCTGGGGTATGTCTGTTTTGCAGAATACAGAGATAGCTATCCTGGCTCTGAACAAATGGGGTTGAAAGCTGGATGCAGTATGGTCAGACCTGACCAGGAAGCAAATGCTTTAATTTGGAGGTAATGCTGTGCTAATACAGGACAAGGGCTGCTGTCAGTGCTGTGTAGATATCTCGGGTCATTTAAAGTGACCTGGGACATGTGTATGGGCCTGGACACGTTCCTGTGGATATCGTTCTTGGGCCCAAGCCTGGTACTTTAATCAGCTGGGCACACATCTCCCCTTTGCCGCACAGTACAGGCTGCAGTGGGGAGGGTGCTCTTTTTCCCATTATATGGGAGCATGTAGGGAGAGAATTTACTCCTCCGGTTCTGAAAGCTCTGTGTGAACTTCAATATGACAGTGCCAATTTTAATCAAAGAAATGTACTGTGGATGTCACCTGCATTTTTATCCAGTTCTCTTTGACAGAAATAGAATTTAGAGTTCTGCTAGAGATAGAAAGGGGAGAAAAAACCACTCCTAGACTCCTTGCTGTTATTCTGCTACCATAATTACCTCTAAACATAATTATGGACAAGACAAATGACATTTTTAGCTCTGGTCTTTAAAGACAAGAGTTAATTTCAGGCTTTGACCAGAACTATGTTAATTAGCCTCTACTCACTCTCTTTGTATGGAATTACATCACCCAGGACTTAGCATAGGTTGCCTTTCCTGTATCTTTGAGTAATGAAAGGACACGGCATGGCAACCAAATCAAGGGCTGCTGCATTAACAAGGCCACTTTTCTGCCCATTTATCATCTATTAAAGGTGCACTAGTTTGTAAAGTAACACCACCTTCAGCAGGGCTGCCAAGAACGGCTCCTCATTTATTTTCTGCATGGTTTAAGTTGGAGTTAGACCCACCTTGTAGCTCAGAGGTGACAGCCAGTAAGAAAAAGTACACTAATTGAGACATCTCAAGGGAGAAATAGAAGAAAACTGAAAAGGTAATTAGAATGAGAGGGTTTCAAGCTGGGTAAGTAAAATCGAATGGAGGTGCATATTAGGGGCTGTTACAGATGGGAAAGAAAGTACTTGGAGAATAAAAAAAGAAAAATGAATATTAGAGAACAGAGAACCCTTTTCACACTTGAAGAATAGAGGAGAGAGATAAAAAATAATGTAACAGTGGAGATACAGGCTGGGGGAAAAAAAAGTGCTCCAGAAATATGAAGGACATATTTAAATGTAAGAGAGAAAGAATGAGGAAAAATAATAGAGAAGATCAATTACTAGAGCTGTAGCCAAGGAAGGAGAAACTGTCAAATGAATATTTCTGGAGCTGTGGAAAAGTCTTATTCCTTTGTAGGGGCTGTAGGGTGTGTTTGGTCTGTGTAGGAGGGGTTTCTTTTGGGGGCTACCTCAATATTTGAATTTGCTGCAGTGTCAGTAGCCCAAATGGAGTGTTGGTGTGAATGCCTGCCTGGGCAGAATTGTATTAATTAGGCTTTATTATTTGGCAGAGCTTACAGCTGATACCGGACCTTTTTCTACTGGTTGGAGTTTTAGCCCCTCAATGTTGCCTGTGTGTCTCTTTTTGCTTTAATATCAATAATAAGGGACATGTTAAGGTCCAATCCCAATTTTTCCCCTTTCAAGCCCTCCTTTACCTGCTGGAAAAGAATCACCTGGGTTACCCCCAGGTCATTTCCACCTCATACACAGGGAGGCTGAAGTTGCACTGCATTCCCTCAGGCAGATGCACACCCAATCCAAAGCAGTCACATGAAATGAAACACTTTCCTGGTTAAGAGTGGAAGATGGCCATGGCTTTCCATTGTGGTCACAGCTGATAAGGCAGGATTTCCCCTTTTGGCCCTTCTGGAGGCAGGAGGCTGGAAGTGAAGGTCATCTTCATGGGTAGGTAGGGGAAACGGAGCATGGCTTCCTCTGGCTGCAAGGCAGAAAGGTGGGACCCCAGAGCCAGAGCCATCGCAAGTGAATTATCCACCCTAAAACACCTGTGGTCTCAAGAGCCGGTGGGCTGGAAGGACCAAAGCATATCTGTGGATTGCAAGGTAGTGCTGCACAGAGGTATCTGAGCTAAGTCTAAACAAGAAAGTGGTGGTTGCACCCTCAAGTAGATCATTCAAGGGAAATTGATAGGAGTTATGTGTCTGGCTGTCTTTGTGGGGCTGGACCGGCAGTATTTGTTCTCATTAAAACTTGTTTGTACAATGTAATGTACAACAGCCAATACATTTAATGCTCTTCGTAGTTACTAAGTTGTATCCTTTAAATTAATGTTCACTTACTGTGGAAATGGAATTTCTGATCCAGGTACAGTATTTGTGGTTTTAATTGTTAGTCTTGCTACAGCATTCTTCCTATGCATTTTCTGTTAGATTTTTCAGCTTCACAGATAAAATTGTCAGAAAAGGATTTGTTGATTCATAGAAGTTGTACTCGCTTCTGCTGAGAACTTTGAAGCTGTTAATAACACACTGGCATTTTTTAGCCACTGAAAAGCACTTGATCAAAACCAATTTTCATGTTTTAATTTTTTGGTATTTAAGAAAATTTGCCTAGAAAGTGGAAACTATACAAGCTTTAATTACATTTCAGAGCCTGATTCTGCTCTTCCTGAGAAATAACTAAAAGCACTTGAAAATTTGCAAAATTGAAAGGGAAGATAAAACATCCCAAAACTTTAGAAAGTAAACCCCTCACAGACATTGCAAAGAGAAAATTGATCAGCAGTTTAAAACAAAACAGAAAACCAGTCCATGAAGGTAGACATACCTTGGCTATTTCCTGTTATTATAAAAGCCTTTTGTATGGCAGGAGTGTGCATAAACAGGTTTGCAGTATTTGGTACTGGATGCTGTCCAAAGAAAGAAAAAGAAAATTTAGATCTTCACCCCAAATTAATTACCTTAGTTATGGAAATTTTCTGACCATATACTCTCAGGATAACAAATGAATGTGTACTTTTCTCTTGCAAGACATAGTCAGCCTTCTGCATAAGGCAACCGTGGCAAGTTCAGTGGAAAATGACGGTGCTCTTAGTACTAGACTTGCAAAGATCACAAACTCACTCTAAGGACTTGAAAAACAAACAAAACCCTATGACAGAGAATATTCTTCTTCATTCATCATTTTAAACCCTGCCTCTAAAAGTGTTAAGAACAAATTATTTTCAATATGAATTAGCCCCAGGGGATTTGATAAAAGAGGCTTTTATTTTCCAGCTGGCTAATGAAATGTGGTCTGCAGAAGACCTTAGTGACTTGGATGGCCATTCTGAGACTTCCCCAGACTTTTCTGGTCCAAGGAACCAAACAACAAAGGTGTGTCACAGGGCTGACTGAATATGGGAACTGGGTAGACGGAGCTCATTCATCAGCTCTGTAAGCCTGGAAAGCTCCTAGGGAAAGGTGGAAAACAAATTAATATCTCATCTCCAGGCTCCTGTAGGTTCTCTAGTACTGAGCTGTTCCAAATACAGAAAGCACCTTTCGTATTTGGGAGACATTTGTCTCGCTTCCACCCCAGACAGAGTAACACAGATAGTTTTCTCAAAAAGAGAACTAGTGAGCAGTTACAGTCTGTCTTTCTTAAGCAGATCCTATTTTACCAGAGCTAAATGAGCATTTACCAGAGCCTTCTGAAGCTGCTGTTGAAAATTTGGGATTTACAAAGTTGACCTTCCTTCCTTGGAAGGATATGCAGACCTTTTTTGTCACGTCCCTTAAGAAATGCCCTGTTCTATTCCTTGTGGACATTTCCTCCTAACACCAGCTGGTGATCTGCTTGCAAGCCAGAAGACTAATAGCTCTGAGGAAAGGCAGCAACCAGCAGGCCCATAAGTAACTGGTTTTCAAATGAAGGAGTCCTGAATGTAGGAATAGTTTTCTCTTATGTCATCAGTTTTGTTATTTACTTGCTTATGCTCTAGGGTGGTCCCTTGGATTATACGGCCAGTCCATGCATGGGATTCATTTGAATACACTTTCATTTCTTTCAGTATCAGTCCATGCAATTAAACCTCTACTTCCACTGTAGGTGGCCATAGTTATATACAGATATATTAAATTAGCTGTGTTATCGATGATGATCAATTAATGTGATTCCATCTTCAATAATCATTGCTTGGTTACACTCACAAAAAAACTGAAGTGGAGCAACATGTGACAGAATAGATCCAAAGTATTTCAAGATTCACTTGTGGTCCAATTTATATTTAATAATCGGGGAATTGCTAAACAAACTTATCTGTTCTTAGACTAGATGTCTGCCTGGCAGGGATTGCAACCCTGTCACCACACTGTCCCTGCTAACATTCACTTTGGGTGGAAGCTGTAAGCCACATTCCTCAAAAGTACCTTGTTTTTCCAGCTGCTTCTTGTTATCTTTCTGGCAAGAAATTTCATAAATTATTTCCCAATAGTTGAGTTCTGCTGTCTATTTGGGTTTTATTTCTTGTGTGCAAATGTGTATGGAATATGTATAAAATGAGTATGTATGTTTATGTATTTATTTTCTCCGTGCTGTGATATTATTGTCTCTGTCAGCATCCAGGTCTAGGCAGACAAATGGAAAGCAGTGCCATTGAATATCCCCAAAAGCTTCACCCAAATGTTCTAAACAGGTGGGGAGAACAGATAACACATGCCCTCCCTGACTTCACTGCTGGAGGGGGATACGTGCAATAGGAGTTTGCTGCCCTTCAGCAGATAATCTTGTGTTTTCTCATCACCTTGATGTTTTTTGAAATTCTGCTTGCCATTTTGAAAAGTTTAGCCTAAACGTCATCATTAACTGGGCTTTACAATCCAATAATAATTACTAATACTGGACACACTGCCTGTCAGCTTGTTTATTCCTAGATACCTGGCTGCCTTAGCTAGCTTTTCTGTGTCTGTCTTTTTCTTTTTTTTCTTTTTTTTTTTTTCTTTAAGCAGTGGGAAAAACACCTGAATAATTCAGCAAGAACCTTTTACATTATGAAAAATATAATCAGCTGGCAATGGTGAGATATCTTATTTCTACAGGATGCTAACTCAAGTATTACAAGTCACTGCAAGATTAATGCCAAAACACAGTAGGTGTGGATACACATTTTCTTCATTGTTCAAGGCAGTCTCACCCTGCACGGAGAGCTGAGAAGGCAGTGTATTCCTCACCATGCCTACCTAATGCCATTTAATAATTTAAATCCATTAATCGGTTAAGATGAAGACTTAGTGTTGCTTGACTCGCCACCGCCAAACAGAGGGTTTTCCCAGGCTAAATAAAAGATCTTAAAATTTTGTCTTCTTGCAAGGGAACTATGAGTACCACAGCTTTCTTTGTAAGAGGCTTCAGTTTTTATGGGTGGGGTACTATGCCAAAAGTGCTTAAATAAACAATAATATCTGTACATCATAAGTAGATGTCTGAGAATATTAGCTGTTTATTTCACTGACGTACTCTGAAGAGTCTATGGGGGGCTCTTTCAAGAGTCAGGACCTCAATGTAATATACAAGCTTTGATTCTGATATTTCCCTTGATAACTGTGCTCTACCATATTGGGGTCGGAAGTCAGCAAAGGTTCATTGGCTGTTGTAATGCTCACTGTCACCAGTAATAAGTACAAAGGACTCGCTTTAAAAGCTGGCTTATAAAACTTTAAGGAAACTTGGATTGCTTAAGTGAACTTCCAAGGCTCTTCAGGGGCCAAGTGCACTTTGGTTGTCTACTTATATTAATTTCACAGAGTTTAAAGGGTCAAGCAATGCAGTTGGTGATGCTTATTAATTTATGAAACACAGACTCTTGCACTATCTTGCTTTGACCACTTAGCTCTCCTTTTAGAAAATTTAATATACATTAAAGCTTGCTAGACAAGGGCGCCCTAAAGGATTAAGCTCAAAGTTCACAGCTGGACTAAAAGGTTCAAAGACGTTGTATCTGCAACACTGATTTGATTCCAAGTGACGTTCAAACAATGGAACCAAACTGTAGATGTTTGAATGTGTAAGGAAACAGCAATTAGAGGAATACTATGGAATGGCAAAGGATTAGGATTTATTTTCCTTAAAATGGTAAACCTGATTACAGTCTTATTCTTTCTTTCATGGGGAGATGTATTTGATCACATCAGCTTTTGGGGTCAGTGGCTGTCAAAAACATATTTTGGTGTTACAATACAGCTTGCCGGGCTCTAAATGTTCGTGCAGTCCTAGTAAGTTTACAGAGTATATTTAATTGTTGTGGTGATGCTGAACTGAGTTCTGGGTAGGAAAATGTTAGCCAGAAGGGAAGAAGGAAGAGAGAAATGGATAGCTGCTGAAGTAACAGGATTAGGATTTAGAAACCTGACATAATCCTGTTCAGGGGTATTTCTGCATTCTGTTTACTTGCTTTTGAATTGCTTTGGTGTCTTGTCCAAGGGAGATAATTCCAGAAGTCATTCACACCCAGGCTGCAAATTCGATACTGCATTCAGGTGACAAATGGACTGTGATTGCAAAGCTACCCAGAAAATTGGAAATCAAATTGGCTGTGATGGTTGGTCTATGTGGTCTCCTTTTGGAATCAACAAGAGGGAGAAGTAAATGAAGGACAGGAAAATGAAGTGTGTCCTACTATACAGACGATGAGTTTATTTAGCTAGGGTTGGTAAAGGGGGAAGCAAATTTCACGTTATGTCAGCTCTGATTCCTGAAGCCTTAGGGAACACTCATCTTGAGGAAGCGGTTGTACTTCACTGGAAACTTGCTGTTCCAAGAGAGACTCTAAACGCTGTAGGGGAGTCCTGGTGGTGAAGACTGTTTACATTGCAGCTGGTCCCAAACAGCCTCAGATAAGATTGTGGGGCCCTGTGGTGCATCACATGCTGGGAGAAATTCTGTGGCTGGAGAGAATTCGTAGCTTTCATGAGTGAAAAAGGACAAAAATGTGGGGAGGCCGAACAGCTGGAAAGAATTTTGTGTGATCTGCGGCACTTTGTTTTCAGCCATAGAGCAGAACTCACATGCCCAGGACTTCAGCAACCTTACTTTTGCATTTTAAACCCTTTGGACAGAGAGAACAATGCAGAAAATCCCACAGGACACATGAGAAAGGGGGTTGTGCTGAATCCTTGTTATCATTTCTTTGCATTTATTTGGTAACAAAAAATATTTTTCTTATAGAATGACCTCTGAGATTTTATACTATGGGGTATTTGGTTTAAAATATACTGTAACCTTTTTTTTTTTTTAATTGATCAGATCAGCCTTGAACACTCAAAGGAAAATCTGCCTGCTCTGAATATTGCCTGAGGATCTAGAAGGGTCTTTCTTGGAAACAGAAGAACAAGATGAAACAATCATCTGTAAAGCATGGTAAGAGAGAAAAAGAATAAAGGAATGACTTATGTTTGACTTGTCTTCTTCCAAGAGACAATTTTTTTTGTTTTGCTTTGTTTTGTTTTTTTATATAGAGTAGATTTTAGATATGGGAGATGTTGTGGGAGCTGCTCTGTACAATTTTAAGATGCAGATTTGTGGTGGCAGCTCTGCAGGCTCCGTAGCCTCTGCAGACCCATCTGTAGTCACGTGCACCTTGTGCCACATATAGGAGAGTCTGAGAGGATCTTGTCTTCCTCCTTACTGTCCTCCATTGGTTTTCATCAGAGAAAAAAGAGAGAGAAAGATCTAAGAGATGAACTGGAGCTGAGCTGACCATAGACTTTGTCCGAAGACTAGGTATATTTGGAGGTATAACTGCCTTCCTGGTGTTTCCACTAATGCTGATTGCTCTGGTATGTCAAGGAGCCCTGAAACACTATTTTTGCATTAATTCTTTTAGGAACTGAAAAGCTGGTTGTCTGAGACCAGAAATGAATGACTGCCAGGGGTTCTTATGCTGCTCGATGCATTTCCAGTGTCTTGCCAGAAGAACTTTCAAAACACAGGCAAGTTTTCTTCTGCTTGGCTAACTTGTAAACTAATTTTTATTTTTTTTTTAATTTTGGCAACTTGATTTGCAGTAAGACTGCATCATTTTGCCACTTGAGTTGTAAGAGAAACTTTCCTAATGACAGGTGTCAATCAAGTAAATCTTTGTTATCTTCCGCCTGAGCAGAGGCAACACTAAAATTTCAACTGTGTCATTAATAAACAAGGAGCCAATGGATGTGAAAGGAATGGAAAACTCTGTGATCACTTACTCTGAAAGGGATGATTGTCAGTCACACCTCGATGGCATCTGCTTGCAGATATAATGAAGAAAGATTATCATTGCTGTAAGTGACTGCAGTGACTCTGGTCAGCAAATAATAAAGATATTGTTGCAGAGATCAGACCTGCCTCCCAGGTGCTAACAGTGTTAAGTAATATCTCAGTGGTATTTTGGGTCCTCATTTATGTGACTGCAATAGAAAACCAGAAGAAAAGCACCCTTCTCTTTTGTGACATTGTCCTGGTTTCAGCTGGGATAGAGTTAGTTTTCTTCTTAGTAGCTGGTGCAGTGCTGTGTTTTGGCTCTGATGTGAGAACAGTGTTGATAGGACACTGATGATTTTAGTTGTTGCTGGGTGATGTTTATACTAAATCAAGGACTTTTTGGTTTCTTGAGCTGGAGGGGCACGGGAAATTGGGCGAGGACACAGCCAGGACGGGTGATCCAAACTAGCCGAAGAGGTATTCCATACTATATGATGTCATGCTGAGTATATAAACTGGGGGAATAAGAAGGAAGGGGGAGACACCCAGCATTATGGCGTTTGTCTTCCCGAGTACCCGTTACACGTGATGGAGCCGGCTTTCCTGGGGATGGCCGAACACCTGCCTGCCCATGGGAAGTGGTGAATGAATTCCTTGCTTTGCTTTGCTTGCTTGCGCGGCTTTTGCTTTACCTATTAAATTGTTCTTATCTCAACCCTTGAGTTTTGCATTCCTTTCCGATTCTCCTCCCCATCCCTCTGGGTGAGGGGGAGTGAGCAAGCGGCTGCTTGGTACTTGGTTGCCAGCCAGGGTTAAACCACGACAGACATAATTAATTTCATGCCAGTTGCTGAACTTCTAAACTGAAAACTCAGTTAGTTATGACCAAAGTCACCTTATTTGTGCACCGATGTCTCAGAGAAGAAGCAGTGAAAGATCTTTAAAGCAAAGAACTTGGTCTGGTATTGATACACCTACATAAAATGTCAGCTATATGTACGTTTCCTCCAGTGCCTCTTTTGGATCCTGATGAGAAGCAGGGGGAGAGTGATGCTAGCCATGAGTGTAGGGCATTAGTTATGTCCTGTGGAAATGTAGAAATAAAATATTCTTTTAGTATTCCAGCTCTTCCTGGGGTGCTAGCTGCTGTTGGGAATTGTGCAGAGTACACAGAATCCTTCCATGTCTGTCCTTTCTCACCTTAATTTGTAGCTTCAATTAAAGCTGTTTGAAAGGAGCTCAGATCTATGCCCCCTTATAGAAGGGGACAAATGTGAATAATGAAATGGACAAATGGACCAGCCCAGTTCTATTGGAGGGGAGCTGAAGTGAGAAGCAAGGAGACTTCGAGACCTGCTTCTCTTTTACAGATCCAGTCAAACATCCCAAAGGCTGCCTCATTTAGCTGGCACCTGCCCCTGGTTGTCCTGGGTAGGGTGGCTTGGGTAGCAGACTGGAAAATATAAAACATGCAAGAGAAGTCTCTGACTCTTAAATCCTTTAAACATTCCCAAACTTTTCTTGTGGTCACAGATGCTACAGTGCAGAGTTGATAAATTCACTTGCTCTTACATCAGGCAGTGCAAAAGCTCTGGGTTTTGCTTTGGATTTCTTGCCTTAGTTGGAGAGCATCTTCCAGCTCAGTCCAGAACAAAGAGCTAAATCCTGCTGAAACAATCCATCCCCAGGGGTTTAAGGCTATCGTCTCTAATGTACATATAAAAGTCAGTCATACCAGTTGCAGATGAAATCTTACTAATTAATTGCATGAACTTTGTTTCTGCCTGGTTTGAGATTCTCTCAGCCTTGCATAAATATCTGGGCGCCCATACCGTACACCTTGACAGGGCTGTTGATTTTCCAAGGAAGACTAACAATTTTGGTGCCTAAAATAGCCATGCAATTACTTCTGCTCACATGGTCTCGCAGTAACAAAATGGTTTGTGAAAACTGGTTTTGTTCACACATGATTGAAAAGTTGCCCTATGTTGTTCTGCCAAGTTAGGCACTGATTCAGGTTTATGACCATATCATTAATATTTTAATACCGCATCAGTAACTGGTTGCTATTAATATGTAGCAAAACAGTGATATAAAAAGGGAGATGTTCCCAATCATTTGGCAGAATTTGCATTACAGCTGGATGAAATTTATAACACATCTTCTGCAACCTACTGGTCTGAACTCCTGTTATTAATTTCTGCTGTGTTTATCTCTCCTTTATGTTCACTTTGGGCAATATTCTATCAAGTTTCCTGGCAAGCACAACAGTGGATATAGCTAATTTCAGCTGACTGCAGGAGAAGGACTTTGTAGAAAGTGAATTTTGAATTAGCGCTAGTATTTGCACTGAAAATCTCCCCCTGAGAAGTCTATTCCCCTCAGCCTGGCGTCAGCAGCACTTAAGTGTGTGTGAATAGCCCTATTGACTTCAGGTGGGCAGCTGTTTAATTACCTTCCTGAATCAAGGCCAGGACCAGGAAACAAGCTCCCAGCATACGACCTGGGTGCCCACTCAAATGGCTTGTCTCCTGAATGCTGAGCTTTTGTGAGTGACCCACAGATTGTTTGACTAGATAATTTGGCAAATACTATCCAGTCGAGGACAAATTTGGGGAAATCATCATTTGACACACAAAGAGAGGTGAAATTTGCGCAGTGTATTTTTCATGACAAGGCAGCTATTGCCCAGATTTATTCAGCTTGCTTGCCTCTTCCTGTTTTAATACTCCCAGCAATCACATTTTCCCCCCACATTTTATTTAGGAACTCTGAAATGACAGGTCTCTTGCCTTTCTACCAGGGGAGTGGTGTGCTGTACACAGCATGCTGTACACAGGAGGAGGAGGATAAAGAATGACATGCTACTCTGTAAGCTACAACTATTTTTTTTTTCAGACCCGCATCTGCTCTTGTCCCTCTTCTGTTCTCAGATCACTCTTTGGCTTCCCTTAGGAATCCAGCTGTGTCATCACATTGTGTGGCATTCTAATATTTCATACTAAGCTGTAAGCCAATTAGGAATGACTACTTACCATGCTGAATCATAGGAAGAGGAAAGGATAATGTGTCCTTCATATAACGAACCTCCTCTTTTTTGGCAAGACGGATCACCTATACATTATATTTATAAGCCCTATGGCTTTTCACTCTGCCCAATTAGGATGCAGCTTCCTTTCACACTGCTGCAATATTTTAAGGAACTTGTTTACAGATGGATGCTTATTGAAAGTGCTGACCTGCTACCATTATACCTCATACCACCTTTCATCTTTAGATACTGAAACACTGGACAAAACTTGATGTTGTAATCACCTTTAGCAGGATAAGGACACGAGTGCAGCAAAATACAAGTACCTTGTCCTGAGCCCCTAAATGAACATGTGACCCTGGGTGACGGTATAACATTATCACATGCCACCCAGGCTTGTGGGTGTTGATTAAAGTCAAACTGTAAAATAAAGCCTATTATATCTAAAAGGAGGAAGAATGAACCATTGATGTCTGTTTGGGAATGCGTGAAGTGTTTAGTAGTGAGCATTAAAGAGGAAGATATTAAAATTTATTTCCCATGCTGAAGTAATTAATGGGCTATTATGCCAGGTGCCTAAGCTGCCCAGAGGTCTGGGATAAATAGCGTTCCAGCAGAGGATGCAAAATATGATTTAAGATTAAATGGAACGATGTTAGTTCTAGCAGAGCACTTAGGATGTCCCCCTTCCTCCAGCTGGTGTTTCTTTTCCTAAGCTGCTAAGTAGCTATCGATAGTATTTATTGCCTGGGAAAAGATGTAGTCGTGTAAATTTGTCTTTGGATCCTAGCGGTGTTGCAAACTGAGGACCTGGGTGACCTGTGTCTGGTACCTGCCATCTTTCAAACCTTGTCTAATCTTGTTAGTGTTCGCTGCAAAGCGAGCAGGGCAGCACCCCAAATGGCAGCACCCTCACCCCACAGAAGCCAGTTAACTACCACCCTCAGGCAACAGATTTTGTGTACAAAGTCATGTTAGGGATTATTGCATTCAGATAAGGGTGCTGGCTGCAGATACATCCGGGGAAAAAGGATAGCCTTGAATTCAGCTTCCCAAACTGCATTTCCCAAACCAAGTCCAGCCATTTTTTTTACCTCTACTGCTAACAGTGGCTAATAGAGGTTGTAGCTAAACAAAATGTGGAAACCTCTGGTTTAAGGCTTCTTCAGCAAGGTTCAGCCGTACCCTGCTAGGGTTCAATTTGCTGCTTCACTGATCACATCCCCTTCTTTTTTCTCACAAATACCTCTCAGACAAACAAGTTCTTCTGTAACCTGCCAGGAAAGAGTGGTGGTGAGTCACAGCACTAACATCTGTGGCTGAGAGCATAGATGCAGGCAGCTGTAGGTCATCAGGGAGATTCTACTTTGCTTTCCAGGGTAACTAATCCCACCTGTGCTGAGTAAGTTTGAGGGCTTGGATCTACGTGGTGATGGTAAGTTAGGGCTAAGAATGTTACAGTGTAAGAGCTTCTGAAGATAGAGGACAAAGGATTATGGTATTTTTCTTGCTAAGAGAAGTCTTCAGTAAGTTGAAGTTAGTTCTGCTGTAATGGTTTTGTGCTTTATCTGACATAATGCTTGTTTTATAAATGTAGGGATTTAGAAACCTCTTGGCCTTCAAGAGAAAACTGCCTGTTTAGGAGCCATACCTTTTTGAATTGTTATTCAGAAGTGTCTCAGTCATTGCTAAAGGCCTTGCCAGCCTGTGTTGCAAATTCCTTTTTTAAAAAATGCAGCACGTATATAATTCATGTGGTTCTTCTCCGCATAGATAAGGACTCGTCTCAAATGTCAGGGTGGGGGGAGGACAGGATACCTGACCCAGAGGGCAAGAATATTGAATGCACTGGTGTTGGACTTGACATTCGCCTAGTATTCACCATGATAACATCAATCTCAAGGAACCCTCCTGGTATAAATACAGAACTGCTGCGTTTAATATATATTTCTAAAGGTTTCATAGTAATTGAGCATTAAATGATGTCCACTTATCGTAAAGTGTTACTATTTTTATTAAAAATTATAAATGGGCTTCACAGAACAGAATATACCAGATTGATACCACCATCTCTATTAGTCTTTACATTATAATTGTCATTGAGCGCCTTTACTGTATTATTTCTGGACGGTCCATAATTTTCCCAGCTGAACAAATGAAGATTTGTGAGCAAAGAAAGGCACTGACTGGATTATGTAGTGCCATTGATTTTTATTCTCCTTGTTTCACAGAATACATTTTAAAATCTTGCTGTCTGTGTGATGGGCCTTAGCACTGGGAGGAGCTGGCATGAATCAGGACGGCGGTAATGCACGCTTTGTGCTGCACTAGAAATCTCAGCTTGTGAAGGAGATATCAAAGCTGGCCTTGGGATAAATCTGCTGGATGGCCAGGTATGACCCAGGCAGTCAGGATTTGGGGGTCTTTGCCCAGTGTATGGGTTGCAGTGAACCGTTGCAAATCTATATCTGCAAAGAACCAGTGACCTGAGGACTGCCCAAAGGGAGCTGGGCTGCCCGTTTTGCAGGCAAGGCAGTGCTTCTGTGGGAAACTCGGTCTCATTCAATAACAGTTAATCCTGAGAAAGATGATGGCAAATATTGGCATTTCCCTTCTATAAAGATTATGGCTTTTGCACAGGTTATCAAAGCATCTACCCGCACAGCCTCTCTTCAGGGCGACTTTCAAAGCTTTTCAAGTTTGAAGAACAAAAACCTAAGTGAATGATGAGGGTTTGGTTCAGTTTGTGGGGAGCGTTAGTTATTTCGCCTTGCTATTTTATGTCATTTGGGGATGGTTACATATTAAAAAATACTGAAAAATAGGTTTTTAAGATTGGAAAAGGCTAAGATTTGAAATTTGAAACCTGATGTTTACTTGCAAAATTTGACCGAGATCTATTAATTATTTTATTCCTCCTGAGACTGTAAAAGAGGTAATTAGGTGTTTGCAGCAGAAATTATCTTATGGAACATTACTATTCTATTTTATTGTCATTAAACAACAAATAATGAGCCACCAAGAAACAGGAGGGGAACTGAAAATTGAAGTTATGGCAAGATTCATAATTTCTGTGTATATTCTTGAGGTTTGAATAAAATGATGTATATGCACTAGAAATACCGGTCTTCCCATCCTTGGGCTGATTCATTCAAGCCTGTTATGGTAATATTTACCTTTCAGATGCCTGTATCTATTATTGGAACTTGATGTATCATGTAGTTCAGGTTAGTAATTTGGCTTTTTAATTAGCAGGGCTTCACTGTGGCCTGTTTGTCTTTCCTGCTGATCTCTGCATTATCTATAGAAACACAGCCCCATGGGAAGATGACCAGGAAGCCCTAAGACCTTGTACAAAGCAGTAAGTGTTGTTTCTGTATCAGGAAAAAGTGAACAAAGCCTCTTACGCCAATCTATAAGTTTCTGGGAACTTTCTGATTTCCAGGTGGGGAGGAGGGAAATCCACTATAACAAAAAAGGGGAAATACTTATCCAGTTAAAATGTTTTGAATGAATTTTGAAATGAAAGAAGAACATACTTGAAAATTGTTTTCTATAAATGCACCCTCACAAATGCCCTTCTCTTCATGTTTCAAACTTTTGTTTGAATAAAGCTGCTGTTAAGGGTTCCCATGCAGCAGAATTCCCCAAAGTGTCTCCATTCAATATATAAGTATTTCTGACCGTGCAAGTAAGGAGAGGTACAAACTCAGCCCTCTTTGCCCTTGTTGTTTATTACTGCAGCAAGTGCCCACACAACCTCTGCTCCTTCTGAAAGCCATAGCTGGCCTGTGTGTTGTGGTTTGTATATAAAGTGGCAGGAATTACGCAGTCCTACTCCACAGACCAAACTTTCCACGCAGCTCTGATTGAAATGAGCCCCTGGGGACTAGCAGGATGCTGCCTTTGCTCTGTGAGACTCTGCGATGGCAGAGCCAGTGATCAGTTGTTAATCCCAATGTGTCATACAAGACACTTTCTATCTCCTCCTGTAATGTTAATGCAGCTGGAATTCCATAAATCAAATCTCAGCAGTAAAAAGGTTAATAAGTTTACACTATATAATTGAAAGCCGTATTGGTGATTAAAAGGATTTTATATATCAGTTTTCTGGGTCACCAACTAATTATTTTTGGTGGCCTGTAATAAAACATAGCACCATAGGCAGATAGAGGCTGTAATCACATAATATATGGAAAAATGCATTTACATTTATTTGAGATGATGGGGTGTATACCAGCTTGTTGAATACCCTTTGAGGTATATCTTTCCTAGTTCAGGGACAAAGGAAGAACTGCACACTCTGTGAACTTGGTTAGGTTCATACAAAGTTATTGGATTGAGTTTTGAGGTCTGACGCTCCTTCTCCAGAGCTAAGCCCAAGGGAACCAGCTGTCACCTGTGATGGAAAGGTTCTACTGAGGCACTGGGGATCAGATTGCTATTATAATTCATTTTAATGCATTCTGCACGTACTAATCATTTATTGGAACAGGATCTTCTGTAATAGGGACATGACTTGGAAGAGACAGGCGATTGATCATCCTTGCGTAGAAAGGATAGTTAAAAAAATAAACAAAAAGGAAACCTTCTGTACGAGGGGCAGGTGTGCACATGTGCACAAGGGATCGGGTGTTCAATGTGGAGGTAGAGAAGAATTGAACTCAAAGCTTGAATTGGAATCTCTACAGTAAAACAGAAACCTTCTGTACAGGGGCCAGGTATGTGCATGTGCACGAAGGATTGGGTATTCAGTGTTGAGATAGGGAAGAACTGAACTCAAAACTTGAGTTGGAATTTTTACGGTTCTATCAGGCTGAAATACCCTCTGGAGCCAAACACCCAAACACAGAGACATTTTAGGCTCAGACCTCTGTTTTGCAGGTTGTATGTTTTAGTGTATTTCTCTGATGGCGACAAGAAGCACCTAAGGGCAAAGGCAGGTGCTGGGTGTGCGTGCAGATTGGCAGGGAGGTGCTGTGCAGGGCACGTGCGCGTACGCACAACTAGCTCACAGGTTACTGCTATAGTCTCCGGAGCCTCCTGTGGTCCTGTGCGAGGTAACATAACCACGGCTGTGTTAGGGTAAAGCAGCCGGCTGCTGGTCTCAGTTGTTCTGCCTGTTAAGCAAAGGGCAAACAGCATGATATGGTGAACGTGGGGCACATCATTCCCACCGTCAGGGCAAGATCTGAGGGGCGATTAGAAACAGTGATCTGTTGTTCAGGTCGCGCCTGGACGGTGCTTGCAGAACCACTTTGGAGGGCGGGACCTTCTGTGACGAGCATGTTTCTATAATATTTCTTAGATCTTTTGGCTCCATATTTTAATTGGCAAGCCATTAACCCTTAAATTCCCGTTGTGTAGAAGCAATGCCATGACATATTACACTGTAATATGTTAAGGTTCAAGTCCTTTGACATTAAAATTATTTGCTTGTCATGTACTATATCTAAATAGAAGCTTTTCCACACTGAAAATAACATCTTTTTCTTTGAATTAAGTTCTTGGAAGTGTTTCCTAGCAGCGTGGCTAAGGGGATACTCAGTCTTAAACACAGACTGGGGACGTTAAAAGTGAAATGGCAGTTGTGTGGGTAATGGCCTGTGAGTCAGCTGCTGAACTTGACTTGACAACCTCCATGTCGCCACCAAGTCAGAAGGCATTTGTGTGACAGTTTGATGGTAAAGACATAAAAAATAAGCTGGTAGTTTCCACTGGTAGAAGGCCGTATCAGGGCTTTCTGAACAAAGGCTGAGAAGGGGAAAAGTTAAGCAGTAATAGCGCAAATGAAGAAAGGGTGTGGATATGTATTTGAATTACTTATGGGGATGTAAATGCATCAGGTGTACCCCTCTGAATTTCAAAGGAAAAGCAGACAAGTTTAAGAGTCTGACTGCTGGAGGGACTGTCCTGGTTGATGCAGAGTAAGACTCTCTCCCAGAAGTGTTTGCAGCTAGAACTTAGTGAGATTTGGTTTGAGCAAATTGGGGCTAAGAAAGAGCCAAATAACACTTTTGCAATCTGCTGTTGTTACAGGCTGGAAGATGAGAGTTGCTTGCCTTCCTGTCACTTTGCTCAGCCTCCCTCTTTGGGGAGAGTTTTGTCGCTGGGTTGGTGATAGCAGAAAGTTGTTACTTTTATCACACATAATCAGCAGCAGAAAGAGCGCGGTCCCGTTCCAACATCTAGGTGCTTAAAGACATCTTTGTTAAAATTGACAAGGAGGGTGAGAGCCAAATCAAAAGAGGTTGTGAGATGATGAGACAAGGCCCTAGTGGTAAGGTAGTGCATGGGAAGAGAGGGATCTCACGGCTTTCCTGGGAAAGGACTTCTGCCCCTGACACAGCTAATCCAGTTCTTCTGAAAAATGAAATCACAACAACATTTAAACAGAGGGAAATACTGTGCTCTGCAGAAGGATTCCTGCTTTATAGCATTACTAGAGGTAACAAAAATAAATTTGAGCGTTTGCTGTGTATAGTTCACTTCTTGGGACACGTATCTAATGGGGTTCTCTGAACAGAGTTTCTGTCTGATATATTTTAGGTAGCATGGGCAAGGAAGGGGAGTATCGCCAAAACTGTTCTGCATCTGACCTAGAACAAGAGGTCAGAACCATAGTATGGCCTCTAGTACTCCTTGTCACTGAAATCCTTTCACTTCACGCCTTATTGCATAAGTTCAATATACTTTACGGCTAAAGCTCTCGTGAGCACTTAGCTCTTTAAACTCCCTACTCAGCAGGTGGCTTATTTAAATGTGGCTGTCAGGTTGGCCAGTGGCCAAAAGTGAATGGCTCAATGCGGGAACCGCAGTGTTTGGGTTTAATTCTGCTCTCATTTCTGCCAGCAAAATTCTCCTGGCTCCGGTGGGGTTGTGTGGGGTACAACTGAGTGCAATATAGGGCTGTCTGCTCAACTGTTTGTCAAATAAATCTATGGCCAGTCATTTGCATTATGTCAGCTAAACATTTGCTGGTGCTTTCGCATGTGTGAGCCTAGGAGGAATTCTAGATTGTTTGAAATAAAAACCATCAGTGTCAACTCTCACTTAACCAATAAGCTTTTCTTCCCTAACGTGTAACTTATTTTGCAACCCGCAGCCTTGAAGAGGAAATCTAAAATTTCTTTAAACATTCAGTACAAATGGGGATATTAGCTGCTTAATTGATTCTGTGAAATTCAGGTCTTATGGCTCAACAAGCAAGATGGAGGGAGGGGAGGGAAGCACACGGTTTAAATTAAATATATGGAAAATAACTGCTGAATGATAAAAATATATTTCAAAAGTAAGCAAACCTGTTTTCCCTCTGCCTCTCCATTAAATGTGTCAGGAAAGGGCCTTTACAACTAGGTGGTAATTAGAGAGGAAAAAGCAGTGCTGGCAGAGCAGTCAATCTATCACATCCTCTAAAGCCTAAATGTTACCAGCAATTAAACAAGTTAGTAGGGGGAAAAACTTGACAAGCAAGTTTTATCAGTCATCTCGGTGGCAAAATTGTGGTGCATCTATTAGATTTCCTCGTGCAACCCCGATGGTTTAAAATCCAGCCCCAGGAATGCACATTCAAACCAAAGTGACTATTTTCTTTCCCAGAATACCCAGGTGCAGGGAAGATTAGAATGCTAAAAATAAAACAACCTTTCCCACCTCCTCCTTTCTCGCCCCTCCAAAGTCAAATCTGTCCAGGTTGACTGCTCCATTAAATTCAAGAACAAAAAGTTATAAATTGAACATACGGAGAGCAGTGCCTTTTCTTAAAGTGATGTTTCCTCGCCTTAATGGATTTAGCTATGGCAGGGAGTCAGAGAGAAGCTGTCTTAACTAAATCTTTGACTGATTATGCATTTTTTTTTCTATTCATACAAGATAGATTCATCATTCCAATTTGTCAAGCTGGCGAAGTTCCAATTAATTACACCAGGAAAAGCTCAAGCTGCATTAGGCCTCTGTCAGGCCTAATCTAGTGCTTCATTTACTGGAGCCCCAAATGAAGAGATATCAGAGGTGTTGTGCCTCTTGGTACTTAATTTGATGAATGCCCTAGCAGCACGATTGGTGGCAGAGGTGTATATGTGTGTGTCTCTTCATCAGCTACCACTGCTGAAGTCGTCATGCTTTCTCTACTAATTTGAGGGCTCATCTGTATACTGGATGTTTTTTTGGAAGGCCTATTCTTCATAGATATGCCAAAAGGTTTCTTCTGTGTGTGCATGTGTCTGGGTGTGTTTCCAGATATGCTGGACCTGACTCTGATTTCAGTGATGCAGTGAGATGGGATTAAAGGCCTTATGTGTAAATGTAAAGCGATATAAGTTAGATTGGATGCTATAAAGGGGCTGCATGTTTTGATATCCCCGTTACGGTGTTTGCAGAGGAAGAGCAGCGTTGCATGTTGGTTCATGTAGTGCTCATAAGAAAGTGTGGGTTACTACCCACATCCACTGTAAAGAAGTGTTCAAAATGCTTGAATAACCTGAACAATTTGTTTGTGATTTGGATTTAAATCTTTGCTATAAATACATACGTGTGGTATCAATACAGTGAATAAGTATATACAGGTACAGATAGACTTTCTGACACCACACCGGTGGGCTACTATTGACTGCACACATCCAAGCCTAATTCTTAAATATTTTATAGTAAAGACACTATGGACCAAGAACATATGTTTCTTTTCTGCAACGCTTTACATACGAATTATTCAGCATAAGGTGACAGAATGCCAATATGTTTAGCTTACTTTTGGCTTTTAACCACTGCTGTGATTAAAGATGTAACTGCAGCAATGCTGTCACTTTGCACATAGGTTTAGGTGTTTCAGAAAGGATGCAGCATTAGCCAAGAGTAAAGTAGCTGTGTACTTTGGCTGAGTATAGCACTAAAAGTCTTTATTTGCCAGCAGTTACCACGCTGGGATTCTGAGTTTATTTTCCACTGACTGTATTTGAGGGACTGGTGTGTGCGATGATGATTTTTAATGGCAGCTATCAGACATGCATATGGTGCTCAGCAGGAGACCGTATTCAGAACAACCAAGGAGAGAATTGATGCGCTGGTGACTGTAGTACGACAACTCCTCTGTAGACAGTTTGGACCTCAACTGGTGCTCGCTTTTGGAAGGGAGGCCTTTGTCCCGAGATTTTTTTATCTGTTAATACATCAAATTTGCATGTACTGTTAGTCTGTCAAAATGAGTTAAGTCCAGCTGTGCTGGAACATGGATAGCACCCTAAATCTTTTAGATGAGATTTTGTAAGCGTTGCTGTTTTGTTTCAGGGCAAAATCAAATAAGGAAATCTAAATCACTGTGGGAAATGGTGAAGGCAGAGATAGTCTGTAGTTGTAATGATCTCTTTTCACTCTGCACAAGAAGGTTTTTGGTGAATATATACATTTGAGGTTAGTTCTTAAATTTGCTGCTTAAAAAGTCACTGTGGACCAAAACCATATGTTTCTTTTCTGCAGTACCTTATGTATGAATTATTCAGCATAAGGTGCCAGAATGCCAATATGTTTAGCTTGCTTCTGGTTTTTAGCCTTATGTTTTGTGTTAAACAGGTTGTTTAAACTCACCTGTTGAACCTGAAATAACTAAAAGCCTTCATATAGTTGGGGCTAGGTAACAGTTAGTAGGTTATGTGAGCTCTTGTAGTCTCCAAGTCTCTAGTCTGGGCCTTTGGTTGTTGTATTTGTACCCATATGCTACAGGGTGACTTGGGTTTGCACTTAGCAGTTCCTTTATGTTTGCTGGTATTCGTCTTTGGTTTACAAGCCTGCTTGGAAATTTTGCAAGTGTTTCGATGTATATTAATGCCAGTAGGTACCTGAGGTTGTCCTAAGCTGTCAAGGGCAATATATCCATAGAGATTGTCTTGGCTGGGTCTTTTTCATATGCACCACCAACATGGTGTTGGAGCAAGCTTTATCCTTTAGAGAAATCAGAAATGTTTGTTTGTCCTTCTGCTGAGGAGGTGCAAGGTTGGGGGCTCAATGGATGTGTCCATGGGCTTTCTTTTTCTCTAATTGTGTGCTAGGGGCTTAGCAGAAATATGTCCCTGGAGCTATATTGGACTCGTACTGTTATAAATGAAAACAAACTGGCCACAGAAAGAGAATGTGCATAAAATACTACCAAAGAATCATATTCACCCTTTCTCTGGGCACCAAACCAAAGTTTATTCCCTGCTTAAGTCCCACTTAACCTTTCAAAATATAACCTACACAGTGCAATGGTCACAGTCAGTGGCTTAAAGTCTCCGATGACTCCTGAGTCTTTTAGAGAAGGCAGAAGTGATCTCTTATGGGCACAAACAGTCCTGAAAAGACCATAATCCAACAGAAATTTTTTTCTGCAAGGATAGAGCTGTTCGTTCTTGTGTTCTCAGTGAATTTTCATCTGCATCCAGCGCTAAATTCAAACTGCAGTAGTTTGGGTCATCACACTAGCATCTATCTCTGAGGAATGATTACAGATGATGAGTTATTACCTTTAAATAAGAGGTAATTAATGCTTCCCACTCTGACTTTAATGAAAGGACTTCCTGATTGGGGGGGACAAGGAATATATTGTATCAGTAATACCCCTTTGGGAGTTATTGGCAGAAAGTCTGCGGTTAATAATTTGGAGTAACAAATAAATGTGGGCAACTTGTGATATATGTATGGAAAAAGAGGTGTCAAATTATTCATTATGAATTATTCTGCCAGTTCTAATAATAACCCAGCTGTTGAGGAGGAAAAGAAAGCTAGTTCTGTCAGTGCAGACAGATCCCTTTGCAGTAATTCTATCCCTTTCAAACAGAAAAATATAAACTTTCTCTGAGAACAGAAAATTAGCTAAGACAAGAAGAATGGGATCCCTGCTCCAAATCCGTTTTTTTTAGCTTAATGTACGCTAATGGATAATAAAAGATGGTTGATTAAGGAATGACCAGCACACCAACCAGCTGAAAAAACACATTTTGGCAGTCAGCCCTTGCACAATCCACAGGTTAAAGGCAAAATCAACCTCTGTCACTGCTTTCTATATGGTCAGGTGTCCTTATCCAGGTAGAAGTGTTTTTATGAAGAAACACTAGGCTCTGCATGTGTGTATGTGTAGTATATATACACCTGTATGTGTTTTCATGTGTACACATTGCTGACTACATCTTTAGGCAGATTTTGAGAGACTATGTTTACATGTAATACCTGAAGAAACTTGATTGAATGGCAAACCAGTGTCTGGCGACAGGGGAGCAGGACTGGGACTCGAGAGAGGTCGGTCCCATTCCTGGCGTACCCCCAAGCTGCCATCCAACTTCAGACAGGTTCTTGCTCTCCCCTTGGGGTTTTGTTCTTCCCTTCCTGGAAGGTGATGGTGAAACATCATCCATTAGTAGTTATAAGCTGCTTTCCTACTTTTTTGATAATAACAAGGGTACCTGGTGTTTTTTTTCTGAGAGGATGGTGTAATTGATACCTGTGTATCAACCTTAGTGTCATTTGTGAGGAATGCTGTCTTGAGCCACCAAAGCTGAAAGTGAGCTGCCTCTTAACCCTTCTAGATTTGGTAACTTGGTCCCAAACTCTCTCAAGACGCTGAAGGAGATTTTGCTCAGCTTTGCTGACTTTGAAGACACAGTTAGCACAGCCTGAGCCAAATCAGTTAATCTGAAACCATGTGAGTTGAAAGAAAATAATTGGAAGATTTCTGTAGGGCTTTGTCATGTTGGAATATATTGCCTTTAAATATGTGTGTGTGTGTGGGAAATCTCTGTGCCATGTGATGCTTGGTCAGGTTTAACATTCTCATGTCAAAGGGTCTGAAAATATTAATACTCCTTTACTGATGAACCCTTTTCTAAAATATTAATAAACTCACCTGGTAGCCTGTATGTCACTGCTGCTTTGCGTCTTGCACACTGCGTTCACGTCTGATTAAAATGTGAGCTGTCCAGGGCAGGACCTGTGCGTTCAGTGCTGGCTTGCTTACTGGTGCTATTATAAATAATTAAGATAATTATCCAATATGTTTATGACAACTGACTGCTTTGGGTCGGCTTCTCTGAGGACTCCTGTCATCAGTGAAAATTCTGCAAATGGAGGGGTTTGCAGGCTCCGGCGCCAGAGATAGATTACCTAGAAGCTTTCAGAGCTATAAACAATGCACTTTCCATTTGCCTCTCCATACGGTACGGACTTAATCAGAAACTGTAATTTTATAGTGCGAGTAAATGGGTGAGAGGCATCAACAGCATGAGTGAGACAGAGGCAATTGTCTTTTGTGATGCCAAATCCCAGAATATTAAGAGTTTGCCAAAGGCGTTTCAGAGATAGGTTTCCTATCTTCATCAATAATTTAAAACATTCCCAAGTCTCCTCTGAGTAGCTCAGAATAAGAGCTGAAGGCACGGATGTCAGAAGGCAGAGTGACTCCCAATTAGTCAGGTAGAGTGCTTTCTTGTTGACTCAGCCAGGGCAAGGGTAGCTATAAAACCCAGGCTTAAGTCCTTATAGATTCCTTAATAGTTTTTCTTCTTTAAATCTGTGGTAACTTGTAAGAGAGGAGTGAGCAGTCCAGTCCCTAATCCACTGGGGCGCTCATTAGTGCCACTGAAAAAAACACATGGGCAGTTGTGAAAGTTGGCAGATCCAGTTGCTAACAGAAAGTGGGTTGGAGAATCAGCACCATATTGTATGTGAGCGAGACCCAGAAAGAGGAGGCAGCTTTTAAAAGCTGCTGGAAGCTATGGCATGACTTGGGGGCATGATCAGCCACGCAGAGTTTGCAGTTGTGCCTTCTGAATTGGTGCTTCTTTTTTGAAAGCATTGCCATTAGGATTGCTGTATATGCGTAGAGTTTTGAGGAACTGATGGTATTTTGTTCCTCACACGTGTGGCTCTTATTGGAACATTCTGGTGTCATGCAGAAAATTACTTGTGGGCCCCTAAAACTGGGTCATATGAATGAGTTATCCTGAATCAGCCAATTTGCAGCAACTCTCTGGCTGCGTCTATCTGGATGTGTCATAAAACTCTTGAGCGTGCTATCTATTTTTGAGCATGCTAAACGTGTTTATTTACCACACAGCTTATTGTGCACTAAACTCATCCACATGGCAGGCAATTTTCTAGTGCTTAGGCCACTATTTGACCCAGCTGCCATGGAGGAGGCTATATTAAGTCCAGCTGATCAGGGCTGTCTCCACAGTGGAACAGGAAATTAGTGTCTATAGCTATATGACTCTGTCAGCTTTTCTACAAATTTCACACAACTGGTTTCCTATATGTGTAGCTTTTCCTACCATTCTTTTTTTTTTTTTTTTTTTTGTGGGTTTGGGTTTTTTTGGTTGGTTGGTTTGTTTGGGGTTTTTTTGTGTGTGTGGCTGAGATTATTTTTTTATTGTGTTCCCTGATGTGATGTTCAAACCTTAAGCATGACACTAATTATGTATCATTATTACTATTTTTACTCTCTCCTGACACCGCTTACTGCACCTGTTTACGCCTTAGAGCTTTTAGCTGCATTGATTCCACCCAAAACATGCTGGTTCCTTGCACTTGGTTTGGAGTCGTGCTTTTCTGCACATTTTAATTGCAGCTCTGCAGTGTTCGTCTGGCCCAGTGGTAGTGCTTGACTATGAAGCTTTCCTCCTTTGAAAAAAGCTGGATTTTTCAAAGCTGTCTCTTGTATTGTTGAGATCACATTTAAATAGCTGCTTACTAAGAAAAAATTGCAAGTGCCTTGAAGACTGAAGTTTTAGAGATTAGAGGAACTCTGGAAAACTGCAGGTTAAGCGGTGATGAAGAGGATGGGATTGCAGTGAATTGGGGATTTATTTCCCCACTGCAGGCTTGTGTTCCAGCACCAACTAGTCATCATGCAGAGCTGCAGATGATGTCACCGAGGCCTCAAGTCTTGGCTCCTTGTTATATCTGTATAATATCAGAAATCTCATTCCAAGACGAACACACCTTCTTCAGCTCTGCAACTCAGATTTTCAAAAAGCGATACATTGTTATCAGTGATGCAAGCTGTGATACAGTGTCTAATATGTGACTTGAGTTGTCTGTGTAGGCAAAGCCCCTCCCTGCAAGCTCCTGGCTCATGGCAACTGAAAAGTAATTCATGGATCAAGATTAAAACTGCAGAGCCTTGATGGTCCAGGTCTTGTCACTGTTTTGTTAATATGACAGAATTTAGTTATCTGCAAGATATGGTTTGATGTTCAATCCCTCTGTCCTGCATCCTCAAACTCCTGTGAAACTATGTGATTCTGGGCAGGACCAAATTCTCATCTAAATTGCACTGCTTCGAGTCTAAGGCAAGTCCTCTGCATTGCGAGGATTTTGTCCCTGCTGTAAAGTGCCAACTTGCCTATGTTTTATGCCTTGGGTTTTACTGATCAGGTGGCTAGAGAGCTGGTAATATGCCACTGGGCCAGTGGCTTAATGCAGGAATTACTGGAAGCAGCAGTCTTGGAGTGCTTTTTATGAGGATAACAAGGCTTTTGCAGACATAAAAAGCAGGAGAAATGCTTATTAGTTATGGGGAAGGTGAAAGGCTTAGAAAACTGATTAGTGTAGCAGTGTGGTCAGATTGAAATGAAAGCTCAGTGGCATAATCGTTAATTGGGTGCTTACTTACCTACTAATTTGAGCTTGGATGTCAGCAGTACTACACTTCATCTCAAACCAGAGGTCAGGCTTTAATGCTACATCATAAATTACGTAAAGGCACAACACTAACAATTAGATAATTATGGAGACCCATGCTGTTGCAATTTAACTGGGCAAGTTCAGGGCAATCATGACAGGAATAGTGCTTAACCCTGAATCTGCTGCCTTTCTTTCAACCTGACAGCCAAATATATGTGGCTAAGGAGGTACCCAGCCGTCTGGCAGCCCACAGGTTAAAAGCATCTTCTCCTATTAGTCAGATTCATCAGATGGCCTGGGTGAACTCTGAGGCAATATTGCAAAAACGTTAATTATGGTTCAGAAAGAAAAGCCTGTATTTCAGTCTACAGGAGATTCTGGGCAGGGCACAGCAGTCCAAACAGTTTTTGTGTGCACCATTGTGGGCTTTTAATTTGTTTCTAAGCCAAGCCTATGTATATGTTTGGTTTATTTACTTCATTAAAATAAACCACCAAGCCAAAACCAAGGTTATCCACAGGGATTTATTTGCATGCATCCATGCTGCACAGGACAGACCCACAAAACCTCACATTTTGAGTACTGGAGTCATTCAATTGCCCACAGCCTTGTGCTTGTATCTGCCTGGCTGGCAGCGCTGCTGTCTGAGTCAGAAATGGCACCGCGGAGCAGAGACGGGGCCAGTGCAGAGCGCGCCTTGTCCCCAGCTGTGTTGTGCTAGAAGGCACGTTGCCCAGCTGTGGCCTTTGGTGATTCTTGCCCATCAGCTGTGAGAGCATTTGCTGTGGCTCCTCTTGGTACCGATGATGGCTTTAAAGGGGAGAGTTCAATCAATGCTGGACACTTGAAAATTCAATCCACAGAAGAGATATTGAAGATCAGGGTGGAAAACATCAGTCGGGTGGATTGGAAAGTGATTGACAGGGGGATGAAATTAATAACATGTGGATCTTGGGTTGTTCGGCTGCGTGGTTTCAGACAAAAGCAACGTACCGTCATCTAGAGGTATATAATGAACAGTGATTTCCATGGGGTGTTGAAGCCTACAGGCTTTATTGGATTTAAGCCTAGGGCTTTTATCGGTGTTGTCCTTTTACTTTTGTTCCTGGTCCTTTTGGCAATTACGTAAATTGTTCACACTGTAATATTTTATTACCTCTGTAAACATTTTTTTTTGTTTGTGCTTTGGGTGGGGCTAGGAAACTGCACCAAAAAAACCCCAAACAAAACAAAAAACTGCCCACTACTGGTGTTTTGGCACTGTTTTCCTTATTCAGGACACTTTATATAATTCAACAGGAAAATGGTCTTTTCAGGAAGTATCTCCTATTAATAGTGATGGTGTCTTATAGTGTACCAGGCAATGATGTCATATGCCAGCATTTGCATTCCTGGGTTGAGGGACTGTGTGCATTAGATTTGGTAATCTCTTGCATTAGCCGTGGTAGGTAGAATTCCTTCAGGTGCTAAGTTTGTTATAAAAGTGCTAGGAAGCCCTTAGCTATGGCACACTGCTTTGAAAAATAGTCTTATAACCTTTATATATATCTGCTGCAATACAGCATGGTCAAGTAATGACACATCTGGTTACCTATTATTAAGGGTTGAGTTATGGTATACTTTTTGTTTTAATTAGTCTGTGATAAACAAAAACTCAGGGGCTGTTCTGCTCTGGTAGTTCTCATTTTTCCTGCAGCCTTCCCTGCCCTTATGGGTTTATTAGTGTAGAAAAAGTGGCATGTGGTACTTGCAATGTCTAGACTGCTGTGGTAGACCAAGCAGGAGGTTGTACGCTTGGTCTGAACCAAATGTCCATAATACAGGTCTGGGGTGCTCTGGGTAGGTGTATGTTGCATCTAATTTTGTAGCTAGAGGTTATCCCCATGCTCAAATTCACCAACAGCCCTGCAGGACAGGCTGCAAACCTGAGCCAGGTTGTCACCTTTTGGGGTGCTCTGCAAAGTGTGGGGAGAGAAAATGGACCTCTTTGCTCAGGCTGCTTGAGAACTGGATTTATAATATTTTTTTTCCCTCTCTATTGGTATGGTTTAAAGGGGAAATCAAAGCTGAACTCTGCCGTGGGCTGGGCTACACCTGGCTGTGTGGCTCTGGAGAGCCCATGCAGAACTTACTGGGCTTAGTCTGGCAGTGACCAGGAGGGATTTTCTGGCTTTTATAAAGAGATGGCTCTGAGTAGGGGTACCAACACTCACTTCAAGCAGTAAAATCAATCCTGCTCTTTGACTGCCATCCTCCCAGTGCTGCCTGAGGGAGCGCCAGGGCAATGGTGGTTGGGAATGGCCTAGTGCTGTGCAGGGTTATGCAGGGTCTGAATCAGGGTCTTAAAAAGCCTTTAATGGGTTGGAAATGATCTTCAGTGCAGGGGACGTGCAGGACTAGCCTAGCAGGCATGTTGACAGTTTTGCCCTCCTAATAAATTTGACACTGCTCTCCTGCAGCATTTGTGGGTATTTATTGCCATACATCATGGCATGAGTCCTTTTCCAAAGGGGCTGGTGCCCTGGGTCTGTGACAATCTGATCAGTGTTTTAGACCATGACATAAAAAGACCAGCAGTTCCTCCTGGCAGGCCTTACTAGCAGAAATATTTATTTTGTAAAAAAAAACCCTCCTACAGGAGTTGCAAAAGAAAACTCTGTCCTTTAGATGGTGTGGACCCAAGCACCTTCAGCTGTAGGCCAAAAGGAACTGCTGTATTTACACATGTAGCTCCTGTGCAGGCAGTTCACAGCCAACCTGAGGACATGGCCTGCAGGTCAGGACTTGCCAGGACAGCCTCGGGCCAGAGACAAACCACTACCAACCCTGGAAAATTCCCTGCAATATTTGTTCTTTCTCTTAAAGCTGTAGCTGCTGGAAGGAAGTGAAGGAAGTAGAGTTGCAGTTTGCATTTTAAAAAGCACAGGTTTCTAGAGCTGAGAAAGAAAGCTGAGCAACATAAAGCAAGTGTGCCCTCAAGGTTCAGGAAGCAGAAGGTGAATGAAAGGCACCTGCAGTGATTTCTTTTAGAAGGATCACTTGATGTTTGACCTATTCCTGTGGCTTCCTGACACTGGTGTCAGGACTTTTGCATCCTTGGGACTGGTGCCAGAACTCACAGAGCAAAAAGCAGAGGCTGGCGCTGTGGTTTGCTCATCTGGCCATGATCCCAGGCAAATGTGACAGCGAAATGCTATGCCTGAAGCACATCAAATGTTTGCGCTATGGTTTAAAGACACAGCATGGATGAAACACAATGCTCATGGAGTTTGATGCACCAGATAGCACTGGTGCCCATTCATAGGGCTGATTCTGTAGTAGCCGTTAGAAATCCTGGCCATGCTTTAGCTATATCCCCTTCACTCTCTCGACCCTGCAAAACAGAAAATATCCATAGGAAAGAAAAAGCTAACTTCTCCATCAGTCTTTCTGTCTTCAAAAGCTTGGGCCTCTCCCACTGTAGTGTCTTGAATACTGATTACCATGGGATTTATTGCTAGTGGTTTGGGAATTGGGTTGAACAGAAGAACACCTGAACTGTACAGCTGGCCAAGTAAATCGTGTAATCTCTGCCCATTAGGAACAAACCTGCAGATCTAATTTACTCAGTATCTGCAAAGACCTGAAAGCTGTGGCTTGTTCCTTGCTCATCCCCTCTGTCTCTGGGTTACACTTTGGCATCGATAGTGCAGGAGATCACCAGCTCTCCTGGAGTTCAGCAGCCCCTGCACGCAAAGAAAGGAGAGAAATATTGATGGTTTTGCTCTGAATATTTTTCCTTGCATTGGTGGTTTGTTATTCACATGTTCAGCATGGCTCTGATATAAAGTAAAAGATCATTTGGGATCCTCTCTTTGGAGAGAAGTTATATCTCCACAGGTCTCTGGAGCCTGGTGTTTCAAAATAAGGTCACTGAGTGAACAGTGGTATTGCCAGGTGGTTGGACTCCTTTGTCACTGAGGAGGATTTATGTGAGGTGGGAATATCCTGGTGAGACCAGCAGATGACCTGAGTAAACCTAGGGGCATGAGACAGATTTCTTCACTGCTCTTGCACAGACAAGATGATTCCAGCTAGCCAGTGTAAGCTACTACGCTCACCTCCCATGCCAGGGAATTTTGCCAGGGAGTCATGCCCTTCCCTGACTATTGGAGAGGCCAAAACCTAAACCTTGTCCCCTATCACTTGGAAGGGCGAGGGTCTGATTTCCACCCAGAGACTGGCTTTGCCCCGCTGTGCTCTATTTTACAGGTTATGCTAAGGCTTACTTTTATTTGCTCCCAGTGACAGCACAACATTTCAGGCCTTGTACTGTGACTTCTCTGCTCCGTGCCATGTCCCACCTGTGTGCAGCCCTGGAGCTGGGGGCTGGACCCCAGAGGAATCCTGCATGCAAGAGAGCCCTGATAAAGTGGTCTTTCTATAACCCTTGCTGTAGCCCTGTGTTACACCCCCTCCTCGTTACAGCATCAGTTCCTGGGACTCTGCAAAGCCTCATGCAGTATCTCAGAAGTATGTTAGAGGTCAGTGCGCTGGTCTAACTTACAGAAAGTGTAGATACTTTAGGACAATTATATACTTGGTAAAAAGCTCTGTTTGATCTGGACATTTGTTTACAATCTCTTCTTTGGACACTTGTTTGCAATCAAACCTGAAACCTTAACTGCCTTTGTCTTTGAAAAGTTGAAAATAATGTTTTGTGCAGGACCAAATTATGTCTCATGCATAAAGCAGAGATGTACCCATCACACCGCCACATAGCCCCCCCCCCCCCCCCCACACACACACACACATTTACAGGTGCAATACTGCATGTGCTGAAATCCAAGTTGCCTTTAGGATACTTGGCACTATGTGATCTTGTACATAGCTGCTATCAGTAACAGCAGTGCTGTTGCTAACCCTACTATTGCTCCAGCTAGAAGAGAGAGGGTGGTAAATTTAAACAGGACTTCAGTGGCAGCCGGTGGTGCCCAACTGGAGTAACTGCATGGCCTGAAAGAACAAATGCTATGTCTTGGTGGGTACAGCTGCCTTCGAATTAAAAGCTCCTGATTAGTCTGCCCAGGCTGGGACTGGAGTTCAAGCAGCAGCACCTGGGGCTTGATTTCACTTCTTGGTGAAAAAAATCCTTAAGAATTCCTATTACATTTACATTTTTTTTGGATACAAATGGCAAAACAATTCAGCAAATGGAACCTTTACAGCTGAGAGATTGAGTAACAAGGGAAAGAAAATGTCAATGCATGTTAAAGAAAATTTAATAAAGCAAATAAAAACAATATACTGACACTGAAATATAATCTTAATGTTCTGACTGGAACTAACTGAAGCCAGGAAATTCTCAGCTAAGTGTTCCCTCAGCCCTCTTAAATCAACCCATTTTGCTTAGGCATTGTTGCACATAAGCGCCTTTATGAGATGGCCCCAAAACACCGGATGATAATATGAACACTGAGAAGATATTTATTTCATCAGGTGTATGTTTGGATATAGCTGTGATGGATGTATCAGCACTGATTCTACAAGCCATTGAAAAATCAGCTAAACTTTAAGTATACGCTTACAGTTTGCAGAATCAACATCCCTGCCCTCCAGGAAAAGTGCAATCTGTAAGGTGGTACTTAAGACACAGCAGTATTACCAAGGTCCCTTTGTAGATACTCTAATTCTGTTTTTCACAGGTACTAAAGAATTGATCTTCACAAAATCTATATGTTGAGGAACCTTCATTTGCCAGATGAGTGGCTAAGGTCCTGAGAGATTAAGCGATTAACCAGCAGTCTCAAAAGGTGTGCGTGGGAGTGCCCAGACTAGAATGTACACTCTCAGTGCCTCCATTCAGCATTTTATCCCTGAGATGCCCCACTCATGGACTGAAAAAAATTAAAAGGTTCCAAACTTGGGGAATTAAAACTGCCCTGCAGGTGTATTGTGATTCGGTGGATTTTAAATAGAGCTGAGAGGAGGCTAACCATGCCCTGCTGTGGGTTAGGATTTAGTTCTGGGAACTGAGTGCCACCAAAGCTAGAATTGCCCAGAGTCCTGCTAAAATCAGAGACTTAGGATGAGGATTGGGTCAGGATGGAGCTGCTGCACATAGCTGCTTTGGAGCTAGGAGAGGACTTTGAGATGGATGATGAGCATTCTAAGCAGCATGGTTTACTCAGCATTTTTTTTTTTCCCTAAGCAATGTTCTGAAAGAAAATGCTGGCCTTGAAAAAGGAGATAGAGTGCCACTTGCATCTTTTTTCAATCTTTCACTGGAAATCTGGCCCTTAAAATGTATTTGGAGTTTTGATTCTTATTTCTTATGCAAAAAAATATGTTCTTTCTCACACGACTAATCCTGTGAAAGCCTTCAGAGTCTGCTTGAACTGGTAGGTCTACAGGTCTTTTGGGTGAGATAATATAAGCAATGGTTTGTGCCAAGTGCTTGTGCTTTTGTTCCTCCACCTCTGAGGAGTTCAACCAACCAAATTTGAACCTCCTGATATTGTTTGCAGTTGAATAAGCCAAATTATATCAGCCAAATATATGCCTTGCTTGTTCTTCTTGTTCAGTAAATGCACCTAGCATCTCTCTTCCAGAAGCATGGCAGGAACAAGCAGATTTCTTGCTCGGATTTGCCATGCTGCTGGATTCCATGTTCAAGAAGCTTTGACCTGGCTCTGCCTCTTGAGTCCTCATTGCTAGTTCTGAGCGTTATTTTATTGAAGAGCCTTCACAGCCCATATCCATCCTGCTTATCACTCTTACTCAGTATTGACAAATCTATGTCCGCTTCTGACAGGCCACAACTAATTGATTCTCTACCAGCAAAGTTTTCCAGCAAACACTTTTGCAGTATTTGGCCTTATGAGTTCCCCACAGACTCAGGGAAAGGTAGTGAAGATCTTCAAAAGTATGTGTTTTTGTAATATTTAAACTATGCATCCTCTCTTGCTTCCCACTACAAGCCTGTCGAAGACAGAGGAGCAGTGACATGGGACTAATCCACAATTCTTCACTGCTTTTACCTTCCCCCCCCCCCCCCCCCCCCATTGTTTTTCATGCACCACCACATGCAGGTTGCCTTGACATGGTGTTGCTCTTTGTCACAGTCAGGCTGTGAGATCTGTGGAACTGGGGCTGTGGTTTTGTGCAGTCCCTAGAATACTGGGATCTTAATCTGTACTTAGGACTCCCGGAATCTGTGGCGGGTACAAGCATTAAGCCGTCTCCTCTGCTTGTGTAGCAGGAAAATCCAGTAAACTCATCTGGATATAGCTCAGCCCTGCTTTTAATTCCCTGCCGGTGGCCCACACTGTCCGTGGTTGACTGCTTTGGAAAGTCTCCGAGTGCTCCTGCTACTGATCTTTAGCACACCCAGTGATTTAATGAGGATATGGCTACCATGCTGAAAGGGTTAGATGCAAAGATAAATATCAGCACCTTTCTAGGTTACAAGACAATCTTGGTTTGCTCCTGTAGTCTGAGGGTAAGAAGCCGTTCTGGGTTTTGTTTTTTTTTTTTCCCCTTAAAATCCCATTTATTCACTGTAGTAATTCAGGGCCTGGTTTCTCTTAGCTTTTTACCTTTCCATGACTACAGGGCTGGGCCAAATCACAGCATAGCCTGAGCTGTCAGTCATTTTAATAATTATTATTAACCCCCTGCTGATGCGTTTCCACATGAAAGCAAGAGGCTCTTTGGCACTTTTCTTACTTTTCTCTAAAAGATGGAAGGTGGAATAACAAAGTTCTTAATTAGCTGAGCTGGTGTTGGAAAGCTCAGTGTCAGATTTCCAGGTCAGTGTTTGATGGAGGAATGATAGGGGGAAGTGATGCATCGACATTGATTAAAGAGCAGTGATGAAGCCAGATAAAATTGACATTTAATTCTACCCAGCTAAAGTAATGTGACTGACAATACTTAAAGGTGAACAGTCTTATTTCTTGAATCAACAATGCAACCTGTAAAAACATCCGTCACAGCAGTCTTTTCTTAATTACTCACATCTAATTACCCCCAAATCAGTGTAGCGCACTGATTAAAATAAAAGGTGCCTGCCACTCTTTCTATTTTGGGTATAGCCAAGAAGGGCAAGTGATATGAAATTAAGTGGCGCGTCCAATTGTTTCATCCAGAGACCTCGCAAAGAGTCCTCAGCTCTTGTCTCTGTTTTCCATTCCTTAGTCAAACAGAATGGTAATCCCATATGAGGGTTTTTTTCCTGGATGTTGACTGGGGACAGCTCGCTGGAAGCACTGAGAACACCCTAGAGGGGTGCAGGAACACTGCAAAAAGCCAAGCTATTGCCTTTCCTGATGTTAATAGTGGGAAACAATTAATATTTGATAAGACTAAACTTGCCATTGTTTTGTTTTTAAATGTAGTGTATTTTTAAGCTTCTTTAAACTAGCAATTTAATGTTGATCCACTTTAATAAAAGACTGACCCAGCCTTCTTCCTTCAAGCTGGCTAAAGGCTTTTGATGATCATTTTCCATCCCTTAGCTTCTTTCCCTTGAAAGAAACAACGGGAGTAGCAAATATAGATCCCCCCAATATCTTATTTTCTACAAGGGGTCTGGAGTGCAGCTGATTACTCTGAATATGTTCGTATTGCAGAAAAGAGTGTTCAGGTGATAACGCTTGAAGTAGCAGTTAATGCTCATTTTCAAAGTCTGATTGAATTGAAATACTGCTTGTTGCACCAAGGTGACTAAGGCAGGAGATAAGATCCCAGAGAAGTAGCATCCTTTTATCAGTAGATGGTAGTATAACAACGTGGAAGGAGCATAGCTGCTCTAAGGTTGTCCCAAGACCCAAGCTGTTACACTTGAATCTTAAGTGAAAAACAAGACAAAGAGAGGCAGAGAATAAGTTGAGACTCCTGTTTATGTTTTACTTTTCATCAAATAGTAGTTTACAGCGGAAGGAATTAATGTATGGTTTTATTCATGATTTATGCATGGTTTATCTAGAGCAGTGTGAATAATTGATTATTTTTGTTCTCTGGCAGTGCAACAAAATTAAAATAAATATGTTTTTTTGAAGCAAAATAAAAAAAAAGTTAGGAAATCAAACAGTGGAAAGGAAGGAGCAGACTCTTTTGTGTCAAAATAAATTTTTATTTCTCTCCAAAACAACTGTTTTGTTCCATAAATGCTTTGCTTTTAAGGATGGTTTGAATCATTTAACATAAAATTAAAGGAAATTGCCAAACAAAACAGTTGTAGTTCAGTTCTGGCTTGTACATATCAAAATAATGGGTTTTAAACATTGATTCCTTTCCTGTCTCAAAGGCGAAGAGTTTGGTGAAACTGGGACAAGCTTCCTAGAAGATGGGTGCTGCCAAAACCAAAATTATCACAAGAATGTTTCAACCAAAGAACGGCCTTCCAGGCTTTTGGTTTGGCTGTGAATTTCCAGCTATGAAAATACAAATATATTGGAATAAACCTACAGAGGGGCCTCATCCCTCTGTAAGCCCACATTTGCAAAGCTTTTTATTTTTTTTTTTAATTAAAAGCAGACCTTTCCTGTATGTGAGCTTAAGGATCCCAGGGGCTGAATTCACAATGTAAATGCACTTAGGCTAAAGAGATCTGTATTGATTAATATCAATAGAGGATCTGGCCCAGTAGGAACAAACTCTGCTTTTTGATGTAGTATTGAATTTGTATGTGTTGAATTCTGTGCTTTGGAATTAAAATCCAGGATTCGATAGGGAAAAAAAAAAAAAGAGAAAAGGAGGGATTTGCAGAGATACTGGCATCCACTGTTTTCACTCTCCATGTCTTCTTATTGGCAAAACCACCATTTTATGGGTGATGTTGATGGAGATAAAAGGCTTTTTATTTACAACTGGATTTTAATCCAAACCCTACTCTTTGTGTTTTGTAAAAATGACAGCTTTTCCTTATGAAATTCTGAGGATGAAAAGAATCTATGAAAATTTCAGATTTCAAGCACATTCTGACCAGGTCTGTAGCTCACTGAAGAATGATGCTATTTTTCTTTGCCTCTCTCTTTTTAATTCCCCCTCTCTTACATTCTTTACTGGTAAAAATATATTTGAAATTATATCTATTTTTAAGTCCACTCTAACAAATATACACATGAATTAAAATCAATGCTACAATGCAAATGTATGAATGAATAAGAGAAAAAATGCACTAAAATAGCATATCCACAAGAAGGAATGGTTCGTCATCAGAAGCCTGAGGTGTGAGTTCCCGTATTGTTTTATTGCATGCTTATGTGCTTTTGCAGTTTAATGAGATCCACAGTTTTTAAAGTTTATGCAGTAAGGGCTGCAATTTCAGAGCAGGTGGAGCCCCTTTCCGTACTGCCTGTGGTCGAGGATGCTGTGGCCAAAAGGAGACCAGGGGAGTCTCGGTGGCTCTCCAAGTGACGGGGGTGGGGGTGGGGCTCTTTGCGGTGAACCTGGCTGTCCAGCTGCAGGGGTGTCCCTGCAGAGCCGGGGGTGCTGTCACAGGCTGGTATATGGTGGGATTTTACTTTTTCTTATAGTGGTGAACATATCGGCAACATGCCTAATTCTGCTGTTGGAGGCTGTGATAGGTAAGGATGCAGCGAGAAATGGTTCTTCATCCTGTTACTTCAGGGGCTGAGGTCAGCGAGTGTGTATATATGTGTGTGTGTCTATCCCCTATTTACATGTTTAGTGTCTGTGAAAGAAACCCTGTGAGGAAAGCTCTGTACAAGCTCTTACTGCATTTATTTTGCTAAATCCTCCGTTGTACTCTGCTCTTGCTCACTCTGCCTTCCTGGGGGCTGTGCCTAGGGTTTGCTGCCAGACACGTGATGTGATTGTAGGAGCTATGGAGAGCCAGGGGGGGAGGCAGGGGAGGTCTTTCACCAGCAGCATCTTTCTCCATGCCCAAGAGGACCTATTTTGTGTTTCACATAGCGTGACTGGGTACAAATCCTGTTTGGCAGTGCACTGGCTCGGTGCCGGTGGGCCTGCCTGCCCTCCTGTCGTCGACACAGAAGTATTGCTCTGGAAGGGGTCTGGTAACTGTGGCTGAGGGAGCTTAGCACTTTAGGCTGTACATGACAAAACTATTAAAGTGCAGGTATATTCAGAGCCTGTGGAAAGGGAGAAGGACACACGAAGGCTTTTCAGGGTACCAGGGTGCATAAAAAACAGTCTTTGCCTGGTACATGCAGTACTTTTATGGGGACGGTCAGACTGTGTCAGTAATATAGTAACAACACAACTCACACTGCAAATGCATTCAGGCTGTGCCAGGAGAAAAGCTGTTACAGGAAACTTTCTTTTTATGCATTTCCATCTAAAGCCACAACACACAGGTCAAGGGTTTTGCTGCCATACCTGAACGAGTGCTCTGGCATCTATGAGGTTAATATTTTCCTGATTGACTTGCCTTTACATCCTAAATTAAAAAAAAAATAATTAGAAAATCGGTTTAAAATCATCCTGATAAACTAAAATCATAACAAACTGGCTGGCCATAGACAAACTGACCCAGTTTAATTTGTGTTATTGTGTGTACCAAGAGGAGAGATGATACCCTATCCACAGCCTCATCTGGGCAGAAACATGTGTTGTACTTAAAGGAGAACCCCAAGAGATGGGTGAGGTTTATGTCAGTGTGGGAACCTTCCTAGATGGAGAGATGAACCCTGTGCAGAAAGAATGGTGCAACTGAAGAAAAGGACTCTCAGTAACTTTAGGTGCCTTTAATTAAGGTGAGACTGGTGCTACCATGCCCGAGTGCCCGTTGTTTATATCTAGTGCTAGAAGGCCAGCTACATGAGCATGGAGCATCTTGTGCTAATGGATTAAATCCAGCTTGGCAGGAACCTCACCTTTCCTTTCCAAAGAGCAAACATGCGTGTGTGTTTGCACATCTGGGACTGACACTCACACAGCCTGGTGAACCTATGCTATGAAACGGCAGCGTGGTAGAACGCATGATGGCTACTTGCAGCTCAGATGAAGGAAAGGCAATAAATCTTGCTTTCCATTCAGGTAGGGGAACCTTCAGATGACAGGATGGCTAAAATAATGCAATTCTGTTGTCTCAATCCTATTTCTGTAAAACCAACTGTCCAGTCTGGTGAAAAGTGAGCCCTTCCCTGAGGAACTGGATGAAAGCTGTGTGTGTGCCGATGGATATGCCTGACAGGAGAGGGCCCAGGCTTTGTGGCTGAGGCTGGAGGATGTGTTTTACAGTGGCATCTGAGGGCTTGCTCGTCCCCAGGGAAGCCAGGCTTTGTTGCACAAGGTGCCAGAGCATGAACAGGCCAGCAATGCTGTCCTGTGAATATATAAAAAGCCAGTTCCCAGCAGGGCATGGATGGTTGCAAAGAGTCTTCTGAGGCTTAGTGCCTGTAGGCTTGTCTGCGTAGAGCAGGTTGAGAACAGTGGCATCTCCTCAGCAGGTGGAGTCTCTGCTTAGGTATTTAAGTCTTAAAGCCAGCTTGCTGGTTAATTTAACAGAAGTTACTGTTGGAGTGCTTTGGAGACAAGTGAGCAGAAGTGCAGGCAGAGAGGTCAGGAACAATAAAAACAAAAAAAATGGCACTGTAGAAGAGGGAGAGTAGAGGAGAGACGTACAGACCCTCTGTAGGCTGTGTGAAGGAAGAGGAGATTGCCCTGTTCACAGCAGTCTCACCTCAGGTCAAATATTACTCAACAGGCCTGGGGAAAATGACAGAAGAAAACACACCAGGAAGAAGTAAGCCCGGGGTGACTGACTGTTTTTGTTGAGCTGCATACTTTTTGACCTTGCTAAAGTAAAGAGGAGATGTCCGTGTTGGGAGGCCCCGGGAAGAGGCAGTTCCCAGGCCTGATGAGGTGGGACCCAGCTCTAGCAGCACGTTTGCCAAGGGAGGGAGAGCGGGCTCCTGGTTTTTATTGTGCAGCTGTAGACCAGAGCTCTTCCAGCGATACGGCTCTTCTTGCAAAGAGAAAGGATGCTGAAAACTCAATAGAAGTTTCCATTCCCTTCACTTCTGAGCTCATGCCACTAAGGAGTTTGTGCAGCTCCTCTGATGCACTCACAGGCTGCAGTAATAAATAAACAGAGATTGCCCAGGTGTATCCAAAGCCAAACTCCCACCTGCAAACTGCATCTTTGATACTGGGATCATTACTCACTTATAAAGAGCTTAGGCAAAACTGAGGAGCAGTTCAAATCCTGGGCAAAATTCCTGTCATGCAGGTGGATGCTGAAAAACAGGACTGACTTGTGTGGTGTATGCTGTGTTCAATAACAGAAAGTCTGGGATGAAAGCGTTTCACAGGCTTCTCTGCCTTGCTGAAAGCTTGATTGAGAACATAAAACTCTATGTGTAGACAGTTGTTTAATATCACTTTTAAATACAGTGAAGTTAGTAATTTTCTTTGTAATTTTTCCAGCTGCTTATGTGCAAGTCACCTCTGGAGAGCACTTTCTGTGCTCTCAAAATCGGGAGTTGTTATATTGCTGAACTAGCTATATTTAACTAAATATTAGTTTTTGTATCATAAAAGCTACACATTTTTCATCTGATAATCACTAGAACAGAGAAATGTGGCATGCTTATGCAACGTCTGATATTGGGTCTAATTAGCTACCATTCTTGGATCTTTGATGGTTTGAGTGGTGTTCTAGATAGACTTTGCTCAGAAGCCTAAGCAACTATTATTTGAGTGCTGTTCATCCATAACCTGTTACCAATTGCATTAATAACAAGATCAAGTATAACAAGACTTACCTTAATTCTCCTTCTCCCTGCGGTCATCTGTCCCCCTTTACTGTGGCAGTCCTTAACTTCAGGGACTCCAAACTTTTCTGTTTGGGGTGGGATTTCTCTTCTAACGAACTTCTGCAGCTTGAACAAGTCAAGTCTTGAAGACTCCTGTTCTAGTCTTCTGAGAGAAAAAGGCACTTCTAAGGTGTGATTAATCTAATCTGAAAATAGACATTTAAAGGACTGAGATGAATAGCATTCTAGGAGTGATTATTTTGGTCTTGCCAACTACCTTAGATGTGGCATTCACAATGTCTAAATATAGATGTAATGAATTTGATCCGTGGTGTCATTCTGTTAGATCTGATGTAAAGACTGTTACAGTCGATGGAAATACTCTCATGTAGGTGTAGTTATATACTGCATTGATCTTATTCCTGATCCCTTACTGTGCATTTTAATTTGAGCCAATACTGTCTCTTCTTTCAAGAGGTGGAAAGAAAACACAGTCAATTACACCATGAAAGCCATGAAGCTCTTTCAGTGATCCAAACTGACTGGGAAGTTACATTTGGAACCATTCACCCATTCCATTAAAAAAATACTAGGGAGCGTGCATCCCTATAAAATAATGATGGGCAGAATCAACTGTCTGAAAGTATCTTGCCTACTCCATACCATTTAATCAAGAAGCAGTGAGTGGAACTGGCCTAACATTTACAAAGAGAGAACTGACACAATGCATATTTGAACACCATGAGAAATAGCATCACTGGGGACAGAGAGTAAGTTTAGTTAATAATGAATGGCACATCCTATAAAATACCATTACACAGTGTTCAAGGCCCAAGAATGATGACATAATTATTAGGAGACTGGGAGATTAAGATATAATTTAAAAAAACATGACAGGGGAGGGTGTAATTGGGGAGACAAAATACACAGGAAGTTTGTAATTTACATGTCAAAATACCTTTTTCATGTTTTGATTGGATTGGACGCCGCCTTTCCACTTCATTTATCTTGGCTTCAATTAGAGGCAGGAGAAATGACATCTCATGTTCATATTCTTGACACACACTGCTCATAGACACTTTCTAATTCTAACAGACAGTAGGGGAAAAGGGAAACTCGATTCTGCCTCCGTCATGGACTTCTTAGTTAACCCCTAATTTGTTTCTAAATGAGGCTGTCACTGTGGTTCAAATGAATATGCGCTTAGGAATCAGGGTGTGCATTTGGGTATTAGCTTGTAGGCAGGGCTTTGCATGTTGCATGGCTGGTTGTACCCAAAAGCTGCTTAGCTGGGGGGAAAAAAAAACCCCAAACAGCTAAGAACATTCCCCACCCCCCAACGAAGAACTTTCCTGTGTGAATGGTGCAGGCTTTTTTATCAGAACAGCCATATTCACAGTGCACTTATAATCATACAGAGCCATCTCCAAAGGAGAGGATGTGAGTTGTGATTTTCCCCTTCGGCAGAATTTTTGCTCTTTTTATTTTCTGTCTGTCTCTTTTATCTGGTGTCACCATGTGTTTCCCATAGAGCTCTGAAGTCTGCTTCTATTTTTTACAGGAACTGTGCTCTGTTTTACACCCATCCCCACCCAAACACATACACTAGAAATGTCAAAGGTGTGTTTGAGATAAAGCCATGTGTTTCATCAGGACTGAAGTATCTGCTCACCTGAAGGCATGTATTGAAGTCTTTCCTCTCTTGGCAGCTATAATTACCCCTTTAATTCTTCTTGTGCTTCATCTCAAAATCTGAGTTTTAGATTTTTCCAAAGGCTGTTGGTTTTGGTTTCCTCTCTTTGCAGAAAGGAGTACACAATTTGCAGTGCCAGAAAGAGGGCAAAAATTTCCCCCTCTGTAGTACTTCTGACCTCTAAAACTCGGGGCCCTTTAAAGCATCCTAAAGTGTCCAGCTGCAGAGGTACTCAAAATCATCAGTCACTTTTGAAAACATGGGAAACAAGTTTCTTTCGGGCTTATCAGTAACTCTATTCATTGAATTTCCTGATAAAGCAAAATTGCTCCTGGAAATGCTAATCAGGAAATATCAGAGAAATAGTCCTTGAGAGATCTCCTCTGAGAGGGACTTTGACTCACCAGACGGAGAGAGAAATCAGAGCAGCTGTATGAGGTCTCTGCATATTCTGTGCATGTCCTGAACTCTATCAGAAACCCCAGAAGTGACATGAAACTGGATGAAGTGGGCAGTGCTGCTCTTGCTAATGCTATTGCATTTTTGATATTAAAGCCACCTGCAGCCATGCTGGGATCATTCACCATAAGGCTCCCTCTAATACTGGCAGGAGCACAGTATTCCTATTAAGTACAGTCTGAGCACCTTGAAAATGGCTTCAACTGCAAGGTAAAAAAAAAGAAAAGAAAAAAAAAACCTTAGAAAAAAGCTATGCGATAAATAACTGACTTTAGGAAATACAGTTTGGATCAGACCAGTCATTCGTCTAGCCTGGATGTCTTAGACTGCCCCAGAATTTGTTGTCCAGGAGCAGTATGTGACTAGCCACCTTCTGCTGCCCTTTCCCTTCATACGTCTCCAGCATCTGTAATCATTGGATTAAAGATGTGAGAGGGTACATTGCTGCCTATCCCTTTGATGGACCTGTTGTCCATGAATTTCTCTAATCCCTTTAAACTCTGCAGATACTGGCTGCCTCCACAGCCTCCTGTGGCAGCAGGTTCCAGAAGTTCGCTAGCAGTGTTGCTTCACGCAGTTTTACAAACTGCTTTTCAGCACAGCAGCTTAACGTGCATTGAAAAGTTTACTAGCCACACCTAGAGATGCTGATGCATTGAATGTTCTTCAGAGTAAAATACTATGAAGCTTTTAAATGTATAGTAGTTTGAGTCAGAGAAATACCCCAGTCCTCTGCAATCTCCAGGATAGTATGGTCTTACTCTCCCGACGTGTATTTGTGTGTAAGCTAAACCATTTAGATAGTCCGTAGGAAGTCAGTAGGACTGTATGTAAAGTTACTAAGGTACCTATTTGCTACTTGAGGCGTTGTCTAACTTTTTCTGTCCCAAACATTGATTATGTTGTCCCAGCTCCCTACCAAGGCAAGTAAATAGGAAATAATATTAAAAAAACTTGCCCTGAAATAACTTTGGCTGTCAGACAGAACTTTGATGTGGTTAAGGGGAGTGTCTCAGGTGTTCCACAGTCTAACAGACACTTAGGTTATGGCTTTTATGTGAACAGAATTCAGATCATTTATGAATGTATGAGTGGGTAAACACCAGGAGGAGGAATACAGCTGAAAAAATAACTCATGAATTAGCCAAGGCATCAAGTTCAGTTTTAAGTCATGTTAGCTAAGTTGAGTGAACTCTGAACAACTTCACTCAGCCCTTGATTTTGTATTTGTTTCATTAAAAATAAGACTCTGGATTTGTGGAATGGAATATGTTAATTTTTAGCTGTGTCATGAGTTAATCTCCTGTATTCAGTTTACAGTGTGCCCATCTGAAGGTATCTGGGCAGTGGAAGGGCTTTCAGTATTTATGCTGCTGCACAAGGTTTACATATTAGCAATTTGCATGCTAATATGCAATACCTGCAGTCACCAAAGTTAAAAACTGCTAGTTCATGAGTTATTCATGTGCATCCATCCCATTTCTGCGTAACATTGGCATATACAACAGACCCTTTCAACGTGAGTACTTCCTGTGCTTGAGTTTTTTTTCTGTATTTCGTTTGATGATACTTGAGAGATCAGTACAACCTTACACTCACTGTTCTAATAAGAATTACACAAAAGGAGAGCATACACTGGCAATAGACTATCCTCAGGGACCCATAGTTTACTATGAAGAGTCTTCTGGCAGCAAAAATTATGTTTGCCACTGTGTTGCATGACCCACTTTGAGCAGGGATAGATTGATCATCTGGAAAAAGCCCTGGACTGGCTAAAAGAAAGATTGGGCAATAGAAATCTGTACGTCTTTATTTCAGTATTCATCATGATCAAGGACAGAATGGAAAACACAGGCCAAGGGCCTTAACTGAGGGCTGTGGTACCCCAAAGACTCAGGCTAGCGTACACTGCATACATCATTAAGCCACTGGCAACAACATGCTGAAGCCCTGCCCAAATTTCAATTCTTACACTTCAAATAGTCTCAGCTCTCACCAGACAAATTAATATTTAATGCACAAGTGCACGCTGTAATATTCCCAACTGTGCAATCTAATATTAACAGCTATTTCATAAACCAACAAGGCCCATTCAATTGGTGACCATTTAAACTATAACACGCCATTAAACCGTAAAAGCAGCCATGAAAACATGATTAAGATACATGTTTGTCAGTCCTTTGCTAAAGAAGGGAATGTAACAATGTCGGTACAAAAAGTCGGCATGCAGTTCCAGCAAGGCTGGTCAGAACAATACAGGGGATCGCGACGCAAATTCCTTCTAGGAGCTGCAGTTTGGTTATCAGAGCAAAGTAGATCCCACCCACAATAATGTACAGATTTTAATAACCTCCAGTGAATCCATGAGAATACGTGGCACCATCTGGCTTTCATGTACTTGTGCTCCTCTATGGATGTGTCTGCAGAGTCCCCCTGTTTCTGTGCTAATTCTGCACGGGCTACATGATTCATGGATATTTAATCAGGGTGACAGTGCAGTGGGAAGGCAACTTCACCCATGTCTTTAGGAAGCCTTTAGGAAGTCTTTAGGAAGTACTTTAGAAGTACTGCGCTCAATCTGATTCTTCTAATGCTCACATTCTGAAAACTATACTGGTAAATTGGAGAAGATGCAGAGGAGACAGAAAAGAGATGCCTGGAGTAATACAAGGGCTGGGGAAAATGCTTTGCTATGTGATACTCTCAATCTTTTTAGCTTATCAAAAAGAAGATTGAGAGATGAGTTGTCTTCAGTGTTAAGTGCCTCCACAGCAGGAAAATGCTAGTTTGTAAGAGGTTCTTTAATCTGTCGGTGAAGTTCTATCAAGAACCAGTGTTTCGATGCTGAACTGAAATGACTTAGACATATGTTTATCTCAACTCGGGTAAATAAGCAGTGGCAAGTTAAGGGTGATGATGATTATTTGTGTGTGTGTGTGTGTTTCTATATCAAGACAAGAAGCTTTTCTGAAAAACGTACTTATTCCTTAGTGTTTTCTTGTTGGGTATAGAAGAGAGGGGCCCTGTGCATTATAAAGGCCTAAGCAGTCATTCTCCTTTCTCTTCTTTCATAGTCCAGGCTTTCAAACGAGTTAGACCTGAGTCCACAAAAGAATGTGGAATTTGATGTTGAAGGTATTGAAACACAATTGAAGACTTTGGCCTAAGCAATTAAACTCTCTTTTTAAATATCATTAAGCAAATAGTGTCATATGAAATGTCTTCAGATGACTGAATTATTTTTTTATTTTAGAAATAAAAAGAAAATGGTCTGAAATTAGGTAGAATAGCAAGGTGAGACACTAAGCGAAGACCAAGTGTGATGTTAAAGGTGATGTGTGATATTAAAGATGCAGAAGCAGAGAGAGCTGATGGTTGTAGCCAGTCCTAGAAATGAGCCCTGGACCAGCCAGTCATCAAAGCAAGGCAGGTCTGTTCCAGCAGCCTCACGCTAATGTTTTGGGGTTATGCGTGCGTGAATGTTGCACGTACAGGATACAGGACATTGCAGGCATCCTACTTCTTCTGTATTGTCAATGTTTTCTGAGGTTATCAGCTTCTAAACAGGAATAACTCTTAAATTATTTAACTATATAAAGCTACTTTTGTGTTCTCAGATTTGTGACCATTTGTTGTGTCCAGTGCAGGCTTTTCATTACATGGGCAGTCGTTACATCTTTGCAAATATTCACCTTTGGTGCTCTGGTGTTCTTGATTCCCTTATTTTGCACTTACTGAATGAGCTGAAGGCAAGACCTTGGAGGCCTGTCTGTGCGCAAGCAGTTTTAATGGAGGGCCATCTATCATCCGTCTGAGAAGCAAGGGGAAAAAGGTTGTCTGAACTGCACACCAGCATTACATTACCATGCGTTGTTATACCTGACACCGAATTTTTAGTATCATTTTTAATATAGTTTTGTTTTGGTTATATTAGTTTGTGGGGTTTTTTTAATTCTACCCCCACACAAATAAGTCAAACAGGTTTCTTGTGAAGTAGTAGACTAATAAAAAGGGCTCTAAAATGTTTCCTTAAATATCCTCCTTCATCTAAATAAGTATTCTAAAATATACAGAGGTTCAGACTGTGCTTTACTTATATGCATTTTTGAACTTGGTGTTTTTGGAGGTAGGAACAACCAGTTGATAGACGACTTGCAAGTGACAGGTTGTAGTCAAACGTGAACCAGGGCAGAAGTGACCAAAAGCCAGTGAAGTTTGATGTCTAATCTGAAATGACCTGTTTGTCTCATTGGAAGTCTCAGAAGTTATTCAAATCAGAAAAACAGCACTGCAGATGGTACCAACTGTCACTCCTTGTTGACAATCACATTAGAGAGCGCAAGAACCTGAGCAAAGCTTTTCAAATCGAGGACTGCAGCTATCTGTCTGCTTGCCTGCTTGTCTGTTGTACCTGGTATAAAAGGTAAATCTGTTTTATGAAAAAAGTTGTTCAAAACATACTGATGGCTTACTTTAAAACCCAGAAATTTTGAATATAAATGATGTATCTTTCTGGCCTGGTTTTCAGTTCCTACTTTTTTCTCCCTGTACAGTGGCCCTATTTTTGTTCGTTTGTTTTGTTTTTCATTCTGAACTAAGGATGGAGAGAGTAAAAGGAGGAAAAAAAATTAAAGCTCAAATAGAATAAAACCAGAGTGTCTCACAGACTTCATATCTGGATTAAAATATATCTCTTTTTTTGTGTTTTATTCTACTGAATAATTAGAAATTATCAAAAAAGTTTCTTTATAGATCAAAGTTTTGCCCTTAGCTGTCTGACTATCTATCCATGACCCTTCTGTAGGAAACTACCCAGGCAGAAGAATGACTCTGGTGAGGTTCTTAGTCTTGTGCTGATTTCTGTAGAACAAGGCTCTGTCTATTGTAGCTATGTATTGCAGCTACAAGGGGAAAGGAGGATAGAGTGGAGAGTCTTGTAGTGTTTCTTGATGCTCTGAATTAATTTGTTCCCTGCTGGAAACTCCTCCTCAGAGGAATTGTGTTGCCAGCTTTTTCGCCCTTCATGGAGTGCATGCAATTGCCTTGGTGTACCTTGACACAAGCCACAGAGATAACTGAGGGTCAGCTCGTGGAAATCAAGTTATTTAATCTGAGATCTGAAACAGTCTAGGAGCCACTGGATGGACTGGGATGTTGAAAATACAGTGATCCTATTCCTCTTCACTCACCCTCAGACAGCAAACCAGAGTGATTCAGCAGGGGAAAAAAAATATATAGCTCTTTATGGACCAGTCCTTCCTAGGACAGAGGAACATTATTTCTTTACAAGATGGAGCTGTAATGATGATAATGATATCATTGACTGGAAACGGCCTAAATGTTTGTATCACTATGACAAGTAGGAAGAGAGATGCCTCAGGTAAAGCAAACAGTGAGTCAGATGTCTCTTCAAATCAGACAAGGCAGCTTAAGGGATATATTGCTGGCTGGTGAGCTGCGTGGAGGAGCAGCTGAGAGGCATCACCCAGGCTGCGGAGACCTGCGAGCGCCTCTGAGCTGTCCAGACTTAGGTGTGCTTCCAGGCTGCATATGGGAGCAAAAATGAGCTGTGCATCATCCCCAGGTCTTCTGTTTCTACCTGCACTTTGCCTTCTACTGAACAAAATAAATGTGGGTGCATGAATATTAAAAGCTGTAATATATCCTGGTCAGGTGCCCTGACTGGATGAGTGGGGACCAGAGCCCTGCAGCATGCTGCAGTGTTGCTCACTGCTCGCTTGTTGATGACCAGAAGACTTTGATCTGTCCCTGTTTTGCACATAGATGATCACTGGCAGTTCACTTCGTATCTCCTTGCTTTGATTTCCACACCTGTAAAGAGCAGGGAAGGTTTCTTCCTTCTTTTAAAAAATACTCAAAAATCTCTCTCCAAAAAAGTGCAAAGTAATAAGTAGGAGTTACTACTCAAAAGTGTTTTCTGATTGGCATTGCCTGGGTTAATTTTGAGCTGTCAGTCCATTCCCTGGGAGATGATCTTGCGCAGACTTCATAATATTGCTGTGGGAAAAGTGCTGTATTTTTGTACAGTATTATTATTGGCTTGGAAATAACCAACATGAAATGATTTCTTTAGGTTTTCTAGCAGGAATCCCAGTTATTCTCTTCTGCTGCATTACACAAATATGCAACATGTGATGCTACCTGGTGATGGGAGACAACAGCTTTATAAATAAATGCAAATGATAAACAGAATGTGTTCTGTAGCACTGAAAGCTATGCCTATAAAAGTATTGGCATTAGTAGGAACGGACAGCTTTATTTTCACCTGTGTATGACAGTGATATTAGAATTTTAAAAATATCTGAGAGAAAAGGGGAATGATTCGGAGGGAGTTTGTTAGCTTTGGAAGTTGTGTGAAAACTTGGCTTTGAGTTTTAAAATCTTCAGTTTTGGGGGACTGTTTTTTATGGGCTAAGGAAAGTATTTCAATTTTTTTGGCAGTTGAAGTTTTTCACTGTTCTTTGGTTACGTTGCCGTGCTGAGCTACGGACCCTAGTGTGCAGTCAATTATACACTCATGCTGCTTTCAGATTCACTTACCCAGCGATGATGATTGTCTGTGAGCAGAATCCATCAGAGAGTTATTATCTCCAGAGCAAAAGCCTCAAATGTTCAGGCATCTAATCTGCCCCTGAAAATCAGTACCTGTTCTCAAAAACACGAGACCTCAAACGACTTATTATTTTGGATGCTTGAAGGCTGGAAACACTTTTGAAATCTTGTCTGTAGCTTAACAGTTCGGGGTTGTCTCAGGTCCATTGGCCAGTATTAGTCAGTGTAAGAGGTGCAGGTATTGCAGGTACAAGAGGTCATCTAGATCATGTTATAATTACATGAACCTCTTCATTGTGCACTGCGATACCCACAGTAATGCTAGATAATGGTTTAGGTAGCATGCTAATTGGCTGTATAAAATGAGTGTTTTAAGCAGTAAATCTCTACCTATCCCAGTGTTTATGACACGCACACGATTAGCAGATGTGCTTTTTAGTTCTTCTAGACCCCTGATTCTGGCCACGATTTTAAGTCTGGTGTTGGACTTCCCTTTTCACTTTCAGGATTTGGGTTATCCGGGCGTAGGTTAGTTCTCTGTGGCTGTTTTCCCTCCTTGTCTCCAGCATTTATATGTTCATGTCACAGTTTAAAAGCAATTAAACCTACTCATGGTGGTCCATATTGCAGGACTAAATAGACAGTATGACTGCTTTTGTAGCATCATAGCAAAACTTTTGGTATTCCAAGGGTATCTTGTGTCTCAGATCAGAGTCTGAGAAAGCGTAATAAATTTAAAGCTCCTGATGAACGAGTCGGTTTATGTAACTGTTTCCTAGTGCAGTATTTTTTAATCATAGTAGATCAGCTTGAAGAGGTTTACTTGCCACAGTTTCCCAAGTCTTGGAAACTGCTCGGTCATTGAGTTTAGCAGCCGTACGAGAAACTTGTCTGAAAGTTGGTATCAAGTTTGAGCTATTCATCCAGGCTTCACCTCTTGCTAATTTTGAGAGAGGGAAAGGGCTATCTGGAGGCATGTTTAGTCACTTAGGGTGAATCACCATAGGCAAGAGGCCATTAAACTGAGCTAAAGTTAAGTGAGATGAATCCCATCCATTATGGAGAAAGGTCAAGAGAACATCTTCACTTGCCTCCACACTCTACAGGCCAGAATATATTTCCCAGTACCTTCTAACAAACTTAATACTGAGAAGCGAGGAGCTTCTCTCCTATGTGGCAGGAAGATTGCTGGAGGGACTGAGCTTTGGGTGTCCTGTATTCTGGCAAGGCTGGGGAATTTTGCAAACTACATTTTCAGGTGACTAAAGAACTCGATTGTGCCCATTTTTCACAAGAAGTCCCAAAATCCTCAATAGTACTTGCCAGCTTAACCTGAGAGAAGGACCTCTCTTGACCAGCCCCCAAATAATCCAGTTTTTTTAGACACAATTGCCAAAAACAAGACTCACAAACTTGACTACTTCTCTCCAGATGGCCACCTTGCAGAACAACTGCTATTTTGTTACTTTTTATGAAATGACTGGGAAAAAGTTTGTCCAGAAATATAGTTTCACTTCTCTGTCCGATCCTGTTATGGTGTAACCTTTTAAGGCCAGAACATCTTAACCTGAGAATAATTAGAAGACATCCTACATATTAGGAGGATTTACGGCACAGGTAAGTTTTTTCAAGTGACAGAGGAATTAATATCTTAATGAAATGAAGGCTCAATCATTTATCTTCATCCTTAAAAATGAATTGGCCTTTTGGGACACCTGTCTGTGATCATTGTAGTGAAGGAGTATTTCACAGCTACTGCATCATCTTTGCAGCAGTGGAAATGACTGCGCAAGTCCAGCATTATGGAAATAGCGTTGCAGGAAAGCCAAAACAAGTCAAGCTAAATCTGTACCACTTCCCATCAGCTCAGGATTTCTTGCTGATGGGCTTGCCCATGCTGACGTGCCTGTCCCCTTCCACACACTAACGCCCTTTGGAGCACTCTTTGAAATGTGGCAGCCGGTACAGCGAGCAGGGCTCTGACAGTCCTGCCGTGCAGGACTCCAAAACACCTATTGGGACTCTATGACAATCCTTTTAGAAATCAGGACGGGATGGCACAAAACAGGGACATCTGGCAGGTTCAACAGAATGGATCAACTGCAGATTCCCCTGTTGGTGAACTTGGCCAGCAAGCTATTTCAGCAGATGTTTGTCCTTAGGCATTGAATGCTTTCTGGAAGCGTCTTTCCTCTGCCTCTCAGGAGCAAATGCCAGCACAATGGAAATTCACATAAGCTCACTGACCAACATTAGGAAGTATTGACCTGATGATGGGCTTCAGAATGTAAACTGGTTTCCTTGAAAGAACAGAAGCTAATGCCTCCTCCAGGGAGTTATAATGAAGAAATTCAGAGTATAAGGAGCATTCATGTAGTGTTTGTCAGTGGTTCTTGGGTACAGTCTCTCTTATTTTTGGAACAATTTCATCTTTTCCAATGTCTGTTATTTGAATGCTATATTGACTCTGCTCTGTATACTTTCAAGCAGGTATATTAAAAATGCAAGAGGAACTGCATTTTGAAGGGGGGGGTGGGAGAAAAGAAAGAAAATAATTATTGTTACACATTGCAGCATATTAATGAATACATTAATAATTGATCCACTGTTATGTTTTCCCCTAATAGTCATCAAAATCTGTATAAACCTGCACTACAATACATAACATCTCATTACAACGTTTGCTCAAAAAATCAATGCATATCTAAGTTATTTGTGTCAAAACTCATTTATTTCCACAATAACATGGACTGTCAAACCTTGACATCCTGTTAATAACATCCAGTGCATTTGCATATTATTCAAATATTTCCTTTTATGAAATGGGGGACTTTTACTTACACCGTCCTACTTGCAGTGCTTCATATATTTGCACATTAGCTCAATTCACACAGTTATAGAAGGGTTACCTGTGGCAACTAATTATACTGCACTTTATGCATATTAATGAGCCTTGTGAGCAGCCGTCCTCTGTTCTATGGTGAGATGAGGGGGGAAAAAATAACAGTGTAAGTGGGAGACCTATTACAGGCAAAACGCAGGCGAGTGGAAGACAGATATTTTATAATGTTTTCTCTTTGATGCCCACAGCCTTTTAGAACAGACTAACCTGAGTGGGAAAAATACCTCACAGCAGTCCCAGCAGCTTTGAGGTCAGATGTGAAAAATATTACCTTTTTTCCTTTTTTTCTTTCTCGCTTGCTTTTTTTTTTTCGTCTTTCTTTTCTTCTTCTCTCCCTCTCCTCCCTCTCTGCTGCTACCCTTAGTTTCTGGATCCTGTCTTTGCAAGGTGCTGAGTGCTGCCCTCAATCCTGGTTGAGATCAGCACCTCACAAGATCAGTCTTTTAATGCGTAGCCTAAAGCCACTGTCTGCCCTCTGATGAAGTCATCTTGAAAAAGGCCTTTTCACCTGCCTAGATGAGAGCGACACATTTTGTTTTGAAGGAGCATTTCAGCAGCACATGCTAGCAGGAGCAGAGACCCAGCTGTAGGCTGTTCAAGCGATTCCTGTGACCAGGTGTCACAAGGACAATGAGAAGAGTCGAGCCATGAGAATGGGAAGAGTTGGCAGCCCCAGTGCAGTACAGAGAAGGGCCACATCCTGCGCATGCAAATGCCGCCCCCCGTAAAAGCGGGCAATCTGTCAGCCTAGAGGTCTCGCAAAGGGCAAAAACCGGTGGAGGGGTGCGTCGGTGTTCTTGGAGGGCATGCAGGGCTGAGGGATGAGCTGTGCTTCCTTGCTGGGGTGTTTTTTGGGATTGTCTCCACCTACTTTAAAAAAAAAAAAAAAAGAGAGAGAAAAGCTCTGCCGTTGTCACAATGGAAGACAGAAAGGGAAGATTTGATTTTATGCAACAGCAGATGTCTCCTAAGCACTAATCACAGTGTCAGATAGGAAAACTAATCATATTTCAGTAGCTTGTTCAGATCTCTGATTAAAATTCAGTGATACCATTCCTGGATCCTAAAATGCAACAGTGATCAGAAACAAAAGAGAATGTATCATAATTAATGCAATTAAAAGAGCCCTTTCCCTTTCTTTTCTCTCTCTCTCTTTTTTTTTTTTTTTTTTCCTTTCTGGGTAAGCTATGCTGACCTTACCAGAGATTAAAACCACTCTCCTCAGGACTAAAATCTGACTCGGTGTGGGAGTAAGAAATACCAGCTCTACATAGCCATCTCCAGTGTGTGAGTACACAGGATCCTGGGCACATGGGAAAATGAAGAGGCTTGGTTGCTTACTCCTTTCAGAAGCGGGGAGAAGGCAGATGGAGCTGTGCATCCAGCCTCCCTTATTTTCTGCTGCATACAGCTCTGTTGGTGATATGGTTATTGAGTCAGGACTGGCAGTTAGCATCCCAATCTACTCTTTCTAGGACAAGACAAATCTCCAGATTCTGGATTTTTTCACAGTCAGTCCCTCGGCCACCTGCCATGCGAATCAGCCAGAATTTGCTGAGTAAATCCTGTCTTAAAGCAGAGCAGGGCCCGTAATTTGAGTGTCAATGGAGTGCTCAGTTAATGCAGTGCTGAGAGATTCAGACCTGGATGGTGCTGAGCAGCCCTGGGGCAATTCCCTTGCCATCAGCTGGCCTAGGCAGAGACCTGAATCAAGGCAGGAAGGCTGAAGAGTGAAATCAGGCAGTGCTGTGTCATGCTGATTGTGATTTCAGGTCTCATAACCCATGGATTTTCACAGGGAAAATACTTTCAGTGAGGATTTGTTTGCTTTGGAAACAAACTATTTTTGATCAAAACCAGAATGAAAATTATTTAAATGATACACATTAAAAATAAATATAAAATAGACAAATAGTTTAGCTGAATGTAGGAGAATATTTTTGTAGCAAAACAGCTACAGCAATTTTGTGATAGAGGACTAGGGGAGAGGGTCCAGCAACAAAATCCCTATTTATACCAGCCAAAATGACAATGCCCACTTCATTTAAAACAAGACTATATACATTTCTTTTTACTTTACGATGGCACTTGAAGACTTTTGTGGACTGTATATGATTTAATGCAGCATCTTGGATAGGTGGAAAGCTTCACTGGCTTGTTGTTATGAGAGCTTTGCTCTGGTGGAGGTCTTCGGAGTAATTATTTTGTGCTGTGTCCCATACCAACTCTGAGAAAAGGAGTATGAGCCAAAGGCTAGTTAAGAGATACAAGCATTTATTTTATTCCAGGCCTTCTGAACTCTGAGTTGCTACTATTAGGTGTTGAAAAAAATGCTCTGGTACTTCACTAGAAAAGCTGACAACCTGCTGTCTTATTAACATAACTCTAACATGTCTGAGAGATCCAACACAGCAGATTGATTATGTTCATGTCTCAGCCACAGTACTGATGATGATATGCTAGTAAATATATCAATGCATCACCAGCTTCGAGTGCAGGAGCCTTTCTGTGACATTTTCTGAATGAGATATGAAAATGAGAATGGTTTGTGCATCTACTCTACTCAAGTAGCTAAGTCGAGGAGGCTGCACTGTTAGGCAGAAGCGCACCTAGCAGCAATGGTTAACTGTGTGGTCTTGGGAGTGTCTATTGTAGAGGTGTCACTCAGACAAGCAATGCAATAGCTTCATTTGCAGATTCCCAGAATAAGAAAAAGTCAATTTACAAGGACTGTTTTCTTTCTGAAGGAACAATAGGTGAATCATGCCTAAACCAAGAGATTGGCCTCACTGTTTCTGTTCTGTTTCTGGTGGAGGGGAGCATGATAGGCCAGGAAAGGAAGTGGATAATTATTGCCTTGAGGCAGGTTAATTAGCACAGGTAAGGAGCATGGCTACAATCAAAAATATCTGTCTTTACTTCCTTTCTTTTATAGATTTTCTATGTGACTAGACAAGTCACGTAAGCTTTTTTTGAACCTAGATGTAAAATGGCAATAATAGCGGTTGCTTTCTTCTGTCCTTTATCTGGCTGCCCGTACCGTCTCTAGCACAAGGGAGCTCTGAGCTCAGTTGGTTTCTCCATGTGCTAAACAATCAACTGAAAAGGTACAGTCACTATAGCAGTTTGGAACATCATGGACGAGTTATTGCAAAAAGTAAACTCAGGAATGAACATTTCAGCCAAGATTTGACTCTGAATTGTCAGGTGTGAAGCCTGAGGGACTTTCTAACCAAGCACTGGGCTTCAGACAAAGAGGAAAGTGGCAGGCAGTCCGGGATTAGGGGTCGGTCCCATTTCATTTTTCGCTTGCGACGACTGAATTATTCCACTAACGCCGTCTTATTCTTTGGACACCAATGCTCAGTGAGTTAATTAGGGGTATTGATACAGGTTAGCTTAAGGCACCTAAATAAATACCAAATATATAAGGCCAGTTTCTCTAGAAGTAACCAAGTTGTACTGTAGATGTAAACCAGTTTCTCATGATGGAACCAAAGTAGAAAGCACCCTCACAGCACCTAAAGGTTTTTCTGGTTTGTGTCTAGGAACAGCTTTTCCCTCCAGCAGCTACCAGCACACTGTGGGAGATCAGGCTCTTACCTTTGCATCACTGCCAGCAGGTGTGAACTCGTCCAGAGCTTTCGGGTGATGGGCAGCTGCATGCGACCCCACAGCAAACTCTCTGGGCAGGTTCACCCAAAGAGGTAGTTAATGCAGTAACCAGGTATCCTCACCAGTGTAGGGGGGCAGAGCATGTATAAGAGTGAAATATCATTTTAGCTTTGAATTTCTTTTTGTACAGAAGCTAATCTCTCTGTCAGTGACAGTGGGAAAGGAAATAAACTCCCTCTTGCTGAGAAATGTGGTAGCCAAGACAGGAAATGGAAGCCAGACTAGATGATCATTCAAGGAGTCCATGTGTGGTCTGATCTGGCAACAGCTCACATGTGTCCTTGCAGGAGTTCACTCTCTGCTTAGGCCTGTGCTGCCAGGGATGTGCTGGTGCTGCAGACTTTATTGCAGCCTTGGCTTTTGGGGGAACCGAGAGCTTCTGCAAACAGCACCACTGCAATTCTGACACTTATGGGATTTTATTGCCCTTGGCAGCAATTCTTTCCTAATGTAAAACTGAACTACTGTATCTTACAGGAAAGGACCTAAACAATGATGTATTCAGGCTGATGGGACTGGATTAACCCATTAATAAATAGGAGGTGAAGAGAGCAATCTTGTTGAACGTAATGTATGCTAATGATGTGACCTGGCTAATGGAGCCCTTTTCTATATTCTGTCATTGCGCACATCAATTATGCAGCCTCAATTATCATCCTGTTTTTGTATCGTGTGGCTGAGAAATGAGAGACTTAATAGAGATGTTTCACCCAGTAAAATGCCTGATTAGGTTATGAAAGCAGAAACTCAAGGAAGAGAAGAAAAAAAACCCCTTTGTTACATTATATCCTGATTTAATTAGCCAAAAGATATTATTCTCTGTAAGGGCCTTTGAAGTTGTAGAAATATTGCTGTAGGCTCAGCAGCAAAGATGACTAACTGTCTTAATACCTACAGCAAATACACTGACATAGCACTTACATACAGACAAATCTTAGCTAAGCATTGCAAATTAGGCCAAGATCATTGTTTACGCCATGTGCTTAAGGTTCCTGATTAAGGGGGAAAGGAGGAGAGTCAGAGCTGCTGTTACATCTAGGAGGAAAATAACCGCAAGCCCGTGCTACTAGTGACATCTTGGTGCATGTGGTAGACGGCAGGGTGTGTGGTGGCTTTTGACAGCAGTTCTCAGAGAAGTATGTTTCCCCCTCTGCGCTGGGTGGTCCTCTCCCTTTGTCTTCTGGTTTTTGCTTGCTTTATTTTATTTTTTTTTCCTTGAGTTTTACTAGCTTTGAGATTCTGTGTCCCTATTGCAAGCCTGGTGATAAGGACACATCAGGTTCGTTAAAATCTGTCAGGTTCACTCACCCCTTGTTGCCTCAGGATGGTTGCAGGTATTTCTTGTGTTTCTGACATGGATGCAAATGGTAGTTAGCCCTGCAGGACAGGGGAGGACCTTGGAGACAGCCCAATATGTGATGAGAAGTTACCAGAGGGAAAAAGTGGAAGAAAAGCCACTTTTTTTGCAGTAGCTGAACCTCTAAGGGGAGCTGTGACCCTTGGTTTGTGCTTGCTAGACAAAATCTGGAGCTTTTGATTAGGTGGGAAAAAATGTAGTGGAGAAGGAAGTAAGCAGTGGGACGAAGGTGGACTGAGTTAAGCCATCTCTGCAGTCCTTAAGGTAGATCCAGACTCCGTTGCCTTCAGCAGCATGATGCCTTTGTACCAGGGAGAAGCCAGTCCCTTTCAGACCTGGTCTGAAGACAACTCTGAGTTTTCCTCCTTAGTGGCAGAAGCAGAACTATAAACTACATCTTTTATTTTGTTTTTAAAATAACCAGCCAGCTAGATCCCTGATAAAAATCACAGCTCTGATTCACACAGTTTTTGACTGGATTGCAGGGACAGTGAAAGCTGGTGTAAAGCAAGGGTGAATCAGGTCCTTGGCATGTCAAAGTTGTTAGTTCTTTCCTTCCCTCAGGGTCTCGCCTGCCACGATAAGGAATGATGTCATGCTCATTGAGAACGTGATTGGAATGACAAAACGCCTGGAGTGCTATATTCACTCATCTGCTATATTCACTCATCTGTGCTCGGCCAGTCCATCTTCTAGTCTCAGTAAATAAATTGAGAGACTCGGGGAGAAATAAACACCTGGGCCAACTATTCCAGCTGTAGCTCTTGGGTTTGAGTGCCTCCGCTTTTGGGTGTCTGTCCGGAGAAGCGCGTTTATGGCCTGACTCTGAAGAGCTGAGTTGGCAGCTGAAGCTCCTCTTAACTGCGGATGTCTGTCGCTTCTAAAAATGGCTGATATTGACCTAAGCTTTTAAATGCCTCCCTCTGCAGCAGCCAAATAAAATAGCAATAAAACTGTGATTTGCTAACTCAGAGCAGCATGTTGTCACAAGCTGTACTTTATCACTGGTGCTAGCAGGCTACGTAACTCAGCATTAAGTTTCCTGATTATCATATGCTTTGTGGACAGTTAAGCCATTTTCCAGCACCCTTCCCATACCATCCCAGTGCTACGTATCTGCGATCTAGTGTGCACAAGAGGTAGCATCAAAGAGCAGGAGTCATGTACATTAGGTGGCTGAAAGTGATCAGGTCTCTTGCTGTCTGCCTAAGGAATGATATTTAAAGACTAGGGTTGATGGCAAAATGAATTCCGTTGATTTTTGGTTTTGTTTTTTTTTTAACGTACCTTGAACCACCCCCAGTGTTGGTGAGCTAATTTGGTGCAGAAAAAAGATGTCTGAAACCGAAGATGCCATGAGCATTTTAAATTTGAAGATAGAATAGGAAATCAAAGGTTTCTGCATTAAAAAAGTTCTTGTTAGAAGCAGTGAGGTGGATTGATTCTTTTCTCCCACAGTTTTTTGAATGGTGACATTTAAATAGTAGAGAATGGTGGGTTTTAATTTCTACATCCACCCTTCTTGCACACATGCACTCCTCACAAGCTTTACTTGAAACTTCAGTTTTAATTTGTGTGGCTTTGTGGACAGGAGTGGGGTCATGCTTTTGAAGTAATGCTTCATTATTGCTTTCTGTACTTTCCTATTAACTTCAAGACAGTATCCAGCTTATCATTGCTTGATCCTTCATGCATCTCAAATGCAACACTAACTGCTAGGCTGCATGTGTTTCCTGACCTTCTTTCATTTCTATACAATGTCCATATGATCCATCATAGCTTTGAAAATTCAACTGCAGGGTAGAGATTTCTTTGCCAGAATTGATCCTTCTCTTTTCCTCAGAAACCATCAGATAAAGGAATACTTGTGACAAATAACCATGAGAAAGATCACCACATTAGAAATCTTACGCTTTGTGCCGTGCTAGCTCTGTGTAATTTGGACGGGTCCTCAGTTACTTGTCTTTCACCTTTGGGGTAATTATTTGCTTGCGAGTGACGAAGATTCTTGATCCCGTTTTGACCTGCAGAACTTCTGATAAGGAAAGATTTGCCGTCAGGCTTCAGTCCACAAAAGGCTGATATTCCTTTTTTTCACGATCACATTATATTCGTTGGAGAACTGTACAAGATGAGAAGCTCATTATAGCTTTGGGGTCATCACTGAACGATTTTATCCAATGGCCTTCAAGCACTTCCACAAGGGCTTTCATATCATCCCTATTATAATAATCTCGTATACATTGTTTTAATTTCTATATCCTTTTCATCTAGCTACTGAAAGAAAAGTGTTTTACAATTATTAATGTATTTAGCCTCGAAGCTTGTGAGTTAGAGAAAACTTCATTATGCTCAGGGCAGGGGTGGGTGAATTGAGGAGCAGAGAAAGAAAGCATTTGCTAATGGTCCTGGAGCCTCATTCGCTCTGTGTGACTCAGTGATGAATGAAATCAGGGCTAATATGGCTTTAAGCAGCTCTTCCGTATGGTGTTTTGCTGTGTGATAATATCATTATTGTTTAACTAGGACAGACTTGTTCTGTGCCTCTTGGCTGGAAGAGGCTGAGTTTTACTAAACTCGGACAATTTGGAGTTTTCTGGTAAAAATGAAAATATACCAAATATTTAGGAGGAAGACCAAAATGTTGGAGCGCTTAAATGAGTAAGACTGAAATTCAGAAGAGCTGTAATTCAGGCGCTGTATTCTCCCACTGCCTTACCTGCAGGGACCTGCTTTCTCATGACACACTGCAGTGACTCTGTGGGTACCTGGTTTTGATAGATCATGGAAGATGGAACTGGGATCAGGAAACCTGGCAGGTGGAAAAGGGAGAGAGCACGAGCCTTGTTCACGGCGCACACACACGCACACAGACACTGCCCCCCGCTGAGGCATCTTCTTTCACAGACAGCAGGCCCCTGTGAGAAGTGTTGTTCACTTAAAACTGTGTTTCAGCTGAAAATTGTCATCAGCTCTGCCCTTACTTTCATTTGCAGTTTCCTCTGATGTTTTGCCCATTGTGTCAGTGCAATAAAAAATGCCTCCTAATTCAGGGGTGACCATTAAAATTGTGTGTTAACCAGACAGCAGTGTTTACAGGCAGAGCCGCAGCATCCAAACAAAACTGCCTGAGGTGTAACCATTAACGGTTTTGCCACAGCACTGACTGTGTCAGGATAGGACATTTAAAATTCAGCCCATGTGTGCTTTCCATTCCAGAGAGTTTTGTGGTTTGCACAAGAAGGGTTATTGATAGTTTATCCAAATGTTTTTTGACAGACCCTTTCACACGTTCCTCCTAGGTGGTGCAGCACACAGGGCTGCTTTTTATCACTGTTGGTTGGATGTTACCCAAGGCGGCTGTTCTGCCCTTGTTCATCACAAAATGATCCATAAAGCAAATTGGGATATCTAAATGCACCAGGTTGTTCACGGATCCCACAGCAATTATTTCAGAGTGTTGGATGTAGAGATGTTTGCCAGAGGTGGAAAGCAAGTTGCAAATTGTATGAAATCCTCTCTCTGCAAGGAGTGGCTGGTCTCAGTCCGCCGTCACTTGTTCAAGGAGGAGGATGGTCTTGGCAGACCATCCCAGCACTAAGTAGAAGATATATTTGTAGCTGAAATATTAAGTGCAGCCCTTCATGGCCGGTCCAGTTTGGAAGCTGGACTAAAGGACAAAACTAATACCCTTCAGCCTCACTGTTTAGACATTCTTCAGCCCTTGTCACCCAACCTGAGGGGTGCTGGTCTGAACCCCCTTTGGCCTCTGCTTATCATCCAGTGGTGGGGATACGCTGAACCCACTGTCACTGACTGATGATTCATGGCTTGGATATCAAGCTGACATCTTTTTTTCTTCTTACATAGAGGAATTATCCCAGTGACCAGCCAGCTCTCTGCTGGCCGCAGCCCAGAAGTACTTGTACCACACGGGACCCATAGATTGTAGTCTGGAAACAGAATCAGGACTCTGAATGCCAAAGCAGATGGATAGGTGTGCCTACAGCATGTAATCTGATGTGTATTTATAGTGTGTTCTCTGTGTGGATGTATGTTTTTGTGCGTGTTGCATGTAGAGGTGCTTATTTGATAACTGTCACACGTGAGCAATACGGGTGATGTATCTTCTCTGTTTCTGTGCCTGACGTACATGTATGTGTGTGTACAGTGAATGCTCTCCCTTTGTCTGTATATAAAGGCTGGGAGGGCTGTGTGAAATTTGGACATTTCATGTGAAACTTTATCAGACCATTCCTTTGCTGAACTGGTTGGTCTGATTAGAGGTGGCTTAAAAAAAAAAAGAAACAAAAAAAACAACTAAGTGAAGTGAACAGGTGGCAGACATAAATACGCAGCTGTGCGTTATTGCTGATTTTATTGCTATTTTATAATGTTGTCCGTGGTTATTTTACAATGATTTTCTCTGTTCGTGACATTGCTGTAAATCTCATTGTAAAATGGCCCTAATGTGCAATGAATACCATTAAGCAAAATGGAGACGCTTAGAGAATCACTCTTTTGTTATGAAGAGAGAGACAGGGAGAGAGATGCAGCTAGGGAAATAGCAGAAAGCCATGGGGAAAGAATTAGGGGACTGAAAGGCTTGTTATGTAATGAGGGTAAATCTCCGCACGCAACGCCGTAAAAACATCGCGGGATAAAGCAATAGCTCGTTTGACCCACTAGATGGAGATGGAAAGAAGCATTTTCTGTGTGATGATATTCCTGGTAGCTGCCTGCTATGCACTCTGCTTGCCTATTGAATGGCTTTTACTTACAGTATCTTAAGCCTATCCTTAAAGCAATTACAAGATTTCTCCAGTGTAACATTTGGCATGTGCGGGCTATATCTAGGCTTTTAGCACTGGCTAATTTGCCTGGCCTAATTTTGTATATGTTCCCATTTATATTCATGGTCAGTATCTATTGTAGTTACAGTCTTTTTCATATGAAAGGCACCTCATTCTTTTCTTAATTTTATCGAGAATTAGTACAGCTTCTTGTATGTCAGCAGGATGAGGCTAGAGAATTGGAAGTATTTTTCCTTCTGAAAATCAATATCTCAGTGCTATCTATCATTAACTTTTCTCACTTCTTTAGTACCTACAAAGTTTTTTGGGGTCAAGTCCTCTGGCTAGGACTGAGCGAAATACAGAGTTCCCACTTTTTCGAGAAGTCCAGCGCCAGCACTCACTCCAATGTCCAAGGCAAATCTTGCAAATATCCTGTCATTAAAAATGTCAAATTCTCTGAAATGTTTTTGGTGATGAAGCATTCACTCCCTTTTTCTGAAAGTTGATTTTATCACAAAATGTAGCCAAAAGTTTACAAATGCCTCAAATCCAGAAGTTTTGGGATTGAGGGAAAAATCTCCAGAACTCCTGGCACATGATGTTTCTAAAGGAAAAGGTAGTGGGGATGCCCCTGCTGCAGCAGCCTGCGTGCTGCGTGGCTGCACAGCTGTGCTCCCTCCCTACAGCCACATCTGGAGCACTCAGCTCCCGTGAGCTCCTGTGTGCCACTGCGGCACCACTGCTGCCGGCTTTTCCAGACGCTTAGCTTCCTGACATAGAGCATGAAAGCCTAGCTTTGCTAGCAAAGCCTGAAGAAGACAGGATTCCCATCCAGCACCCAGTAGCCCTCTTGAAATCCATGCTCACGGACCCGCTGTGATGTGTGGGAAGTTTACAGGGCATTTCTGACAAAATGTTTTGGATTCAGCAAAAGAGCATCTTCCACTGAAATGGTGTGTTGCCTGAAAATTTCTGACCGGTTCTCCACTGATTGCTTTGGGATGTGGGGAACAATTCAATGAATACCGGAAAGTCAGGGAGCATCTTCTGTGTTGGGAGCTGACTGTCCTTGTAGTGCTTGGGAACTGGAACAGCCTTTGCTGTATTTTCTGACAATCTCTTTTATTGAGGTTTAGCTAACAGAGTTTGCTGTGTGACCAGGGCAGGCTAGGAGTCTGCAGCTGAGTAGTTGTGGCAGCTCTGCTGATGGATGCTGAAGCACAGAGCTGCTGCAATTCATTTGCCCTTGACTGCCTGACCATCTCTTGAGTGCTAGGCTGGGTTACAGCCCCCTTGCACTGTGCAGTAAGCTGTATTGTTGCAATGTACCCGCTCTATTGCTTGTAAAGACTCTGATGGTTGAGCAGAGAAAGCATTTTTGAACATGGCCATGAGTATTATACAGATCATGTAATACTACCCCACAGGGCCATGCTCCAGCTGTTAAGGTTGTGTATCTCCATGCACTGTTTGCACCTGAAACATTTGCTCCAGTCTCTTGCAACCCCCAAAGGACTGGCAGCTCCAGAGCAGCACTTATTCTTTCGTTCTTTGCTTTTCTTTCCTCCCTTGATTGTCACTCGCTGCATGGGGTGGAGGCATGTGTACAGATTTCTGCACCCCTCCAACAGCAGCCATCCGTTTGGAAATGTGGGTCCCAGGGCTCAACGTACTCCACACCTGCAGGTCTCAGATTTTGCAGAGCAGAACCCAAGACACTTGTTAAGCTGTTTATTCAGCATTACTGTCACTTTTCATTCTTCAAAGTGAGATCAGAAACCACTTCAGCAGACCCTTCTCTCTCAACAACCAACTTCACAAATCGCTTCCAAGCTTGCCGAATGTCAGCAATGTGAACAGGAGTTATAACACTTGGGGCTGCTCTTGCACGGGGGCTTTTCCACACACAAGTTTTGGCCTCTGTACAAGATTATGGGTGGTTTTTAGGAGGTGGTGATATACAGGATGTCAGAGTAAATGCTGTAACGGTCTGCTGTGGGGTTGAACTGCATAAATTCCAGAAAGGAGAGAAGTAGTACAAGTGTCATTCCTCTAGCAGGGACCACAGCTTACCGCGGGTGGGGGATTTGTCCTGCTCGTGATCAGGAAACCTCCAATAGAAAGAAAAAAAATACAAAAAAGGAATGGGTCTTGATTAGGTGGAGCTGCCTGTAGGCTTGAAACGATGCTGAGCGGTTAAAGGCAGGTACCACTCCTGAGTGACTAGCACTCAATGTGGCTTAGCTGCGCCGTCTCATAGACCACGGCTCTGGGCAATTGCCCTGGTCGCTTGTCCCTAAAACTGCCTGGGGAGGCTTTCTGCAGTTAGCAATCTGTTTTAATCCCTGGAGAGATTATTTAGTCTCATACTTCAGCTCTTACAGCTGAGCCTGTGCCTGGCCTTCATTTCAGAGCTGCCCAAGTGCTCGCTGTAACAGCTGCCTTGTTGGAGGTGAATTTTCAGCTGTGCCAGAAGAGGCTTGCAAGGAAGTTTGTGTTGTACTTAGTCATGCTGCTTGGTTCCAGCAACGTTATTTGTCACACAAGACCACAAATGCAAAAAACTACTTACAAATGTATAAAAGCCCCCAAACCACTGAGCACCAGGCAGAAACACTCTTTTACAAGCCACTGATTGCTCCAAGGGTCTCCCTGGCATTGAAAACCCACCATTTGTTGGCCTTTTGTAACCAAATACACAAACTATGCCTCTCAGGTGGCAGGGGCAGTTTCTTTCCAAATCTAAGTGGTGTTGCCAAGAGTATGTTAGAGCAGTAGAAAATAAGTATTTGTTTAAAGAGGGATTGCACTTTCCAACTCAGAAATGTGTAAGGTTTTTCAAACTGATTGCAACTTTCTCTGGAGAGGACAAGTGTGTTGTCTGGCTGTAAACTGAAGTGAAAGGAAATTGGAGTAAGTTTTTTTTGATGATATTTGAAAAACATCTTTAGAAAGCCCTCAGGCAGGCAGCAATTATGTCACTGCAAGGGATGGTCAGGGCTCACTGGCTCTGCAAAATCCCGCTTCCCCACTGGGAACCCCGACCTGCTGTCCGGTGTGGGGGACGTGCCATGCCAGGGGCTCCACACACCATTTTTCTGTGATAGGTGTAGGTGCTTATAACAACAGAAATTCATTTTTTATAACCGGTGCAGGGTTGCAAAAGGCAGATTGCTCAGCTCGTTTTACGTATGTGAAGGGCCATATACTGAGTATGAATCTACTGTTGTGCTCCAAATTCCTGTTAACTAATATTTTATGCCTTTTATTTCTCTAGTACAAATGGCTGCTCACTGTGGGTATTTTTTCCCTTGTGATGAAGCTGCGCTCCCAGCAAAGCAGTGAGGGGGGAGTGGGAAATGTATGATCGTACATAAATGTATGATCGTACATAAATATATGATCATACATGACTAGGATGAGGAGCTGCTGTGTGGTGAGAGCAGATCAGAAAAGTTACCCTGTGTTTAAATGAGTAGAAGTACTCTAATGGGAAAAGTTTGGGATGCCTGGTGTCATGTGCAGGACGAAGCATGAGGGTGGAATATGTTTTGTGTGAGAGCATGGAGGGAAGGTAAATAATCTCTCCTGTGTGATGAAGTGAGAGAAGAGCAGCGTTTGGTGGCACGGGCACCCCTGTATGTGAGGGAGGTCTCATGCAGTGAAGCTAGCCCTCTGCTAAACTAAAAGCATTTCAAAGGGAAACCTGCAGGTCAGTCTGTTTGGCCTCCAGAAGTGGCACAAAGAAATAGTAGTTTGGTTCCGTTCATATGCGGTGACAGCTTCCTGCGCTGGGGGGGACACGACCCTGGCCATCTTTAACATCCCCAGGTGTGATCCACGCACGGGTAAAATGTTTATCGAAGGATCTGTCTTTTGCATGTTGTACACCCGTGTATCTATTTCAGGGTAGAGCAGCTTCATTTAAACTGCCTGGAAAGATTAAATTATATTATTCTGTTAACATGACAAGAGGGTGACAGACTCCGGTTTCACCACACAATGGTACACAGCGAAGCGGAACTTGGAACATGTACCTGCTCCCTCCCAGGGAGGAGCATATCGATTGAAGAGCTGTATAGCGCGTTAGAAGGATGAGAAAGCGTGGATTAATTTCAACAATCTGATGTAAAACATGAACATCCCCTTCTTGAGCTGAATCACAAAGGGGGGGTTCTGCGTCTGTCAGGTGTCACAGCGCAGGCAGGGCGGGGGACCCCGCAGTGCCGAGGTGGATGGTAGACCAGCAGAGGAACAGCTTTAGGTTTTTTCATCTTTGTTTTGTTGACAGCTCCTGACCTTGCAACAAATAAATGCAGCTTTGCATAGACAGAACAAAATAATACATCTTATTTTCCAGATGGGAGCAAGAACAGTCTCTTGTTTGGGGACTAGCTGAGGGAATTAACAGTATTTTGTTCTCTATATCTTCTCCCTGCCCTTTGGCAGATCTGCATAGGTAAACTTTGATTTTGATGGAAGTTTGGCACAGATCATCTCTGAGCCTCCTCTTCTTGTTTGCAAACCTTAATTTCCCTACCTTACAGGAGTGTTGTGACAATTCATAAGTAAGAGATCGTGAGATGCTCAGATCTGGGGGTAATTCATACGGGTGACTTAGACTGCTTTGCAGTGCATTAGACAAGATGAGCCAGGCATTTTTGATCAAAAGACAGTTACATGGATGTTCAGTGGTTGGTAACATAAACATCAAAGCTCTGGTAGAGAAATATGTATTTGGCTTGCGAATCTGTCTGTTCTCCTCAGTTTTGGCAGGACCTTTAAACCCTTCAAGCTTTTCTCTAATAACACAGTAAAGTGTCTCCAGTACAAGTTTTCACATGTGCTGCAGAAATATTTATTGTACTAGGAAGAAACTGTGGAGCTGTGTTGATGGCGTAAGCTCCTGGAGGCATCCATGCAGTGGAAAAATCAGGCACTACGTTAGCTCTCACGTTAAGTCTTGCAGATTCTCGCGGCTAGTGTCAGAGGTCCTGCAGACCTCCTTATATCCCCTGTTGCTTACTGTTTACTGTTCCTTATGGTACAGGAGCGCCAATGGCTGGCTTATACACAGTGACTTTGATGCCAGAACAGGCTCTTGCCCAGCACTGAAGGGAGCCAGTTGCCCTGGGATGCTCTCAATTAGATGTTTGATTTGCTCTCAGAAGGTAGGGGGGATTTGTCCGGAGGGAAGATGGCATTGCTGCTTCTTTCACACTCAGCTTTAAATAGCTTCTTGGGAACACCAGATCTCTGTATGCTTTCTCCTGGGTGAACACATTAGGGGCTGACTGTTCTGCACAATAATAATAAACCTCTAGAGCTTGGAGCATGAAGCATTTAGGAATAATGAGACCTCTTTTTGTATTTCTTTACATGAGGTCATGTCATGACATCAGGGGAATTCTGCTTAAAAACTGACATCACAAGACTGCTTAGCAGCTACTGGCTTGACTAAGTAGCTACCATCGGTACGTGTGAAAGCTAGTTTGTTTCGGAAGGTTGAATTCCTAAATACTCAAATCATACACACAACTGCTTACACAAAGCAGCATTAGTTATGCTTAGTTCACTAACAAGATTTATGTGTGCGCTGTGCTAGAGGCAGCGAGACCATACTGTGCAACAAATGCTGTTCCCTGACAATGGTGACTCGTGCTCTAGGTAATTTATCACAAAGGCTTGACAAGTTCAACAATACATCAGGTAGATTTACTCTCACTTTGAGCTTAATGTTACTCATTCTCTTATGTTCTAGAAATGATCCTTTGGTGAGGTCCGGAGGCTGAGAAGCTGGCTTAGAGGTGTAATGGGACTTACTCATGGCTATCGTCAAATCTACAATTGTTCCTTTGAATATTGTCAGCAGCCTTTCAGATGCAGACTGCAAGACTTTAATGCTGCCAAAGGGTTTTTCTTGGTAGAGAAAAATCTTCCTCTTGATATTCAGCAGTTTCTTTATGGGGTTGTTTGGTCTCTAGATATGAGAAAATCCTGGCAATTTTGATCATTTGAAGAGAAAGAGTAATGTGTAGTGCTTAGTACAGTGTGTCGCTCTTCAAATCACTGATTATGCTTTATTTTCTATTATGTTGAATGGTGTGATTCTATTATAGACTATCATTTTCTCTTTTTACTGCAGTTTATTTCAAGGATTCCTGCTGGAGCCCTATCTACAGAACATTTCTAGATGACAATTGACTATCTAAGACTGTTTCAGGAATACTTAATGGGCCAACTCAAATTAACCAATCTGAGGAAGTGAATTTTGGCCTTGAGAGCACTCTGAACACATGCCATACTGCAAGCAAAGGGAAAAGGCTGTCTGCTGTCAGAATTTCAGTAGATGTCAGTGTGGATTTTAAGCTGGATGCTCAGCCTGAGTATTTAGGTTGTTTTCTCTGGGAACTTACCACAGTCCTGTTCTCGGTTATCAGCCCTTGGTTCAATTTAACCTCTTCTTTACACAGGCTGATCAAAGATTGCTGGTGGTAGATGCTTGCTAACTTAGATAACAGAGCCAGGACTAAGAGGGGTCTTTTGCTCCTTAGAGTGGTCGTAAGTCTCCCCAAAACCATGACCTGAACATCCTGCCTGTGTAGCTGGTGACTGTAACAGAGACTGTAATATCTGGCTGAGGCACAGGGTGAGATGCTTCACATCCATCCTGGTGCAGCCACCAACGTCCTTATCTGGCAGGAATTGCTAAGCCTGCATGGGAAGATCAAAAGAGCCCATCAACATTTGGGCCTAACCCTGATTGCTGTCAAGAGTACATCAAAGGTAAACACCAGAACAGACAGGCAAATAATGGCCAAGAAGAAAGGTGGGCTGCTGCTAAGAGGCTGTCTGATCTTCAGGGAATGATATTTAGTACTGGCCTTCAGAGACAACATTGTGATGAGTGAGAACAAACACTGAACAAGGTAGAAGGCAGCAAGCAGTCAGTTTATGGCAGTTTATTCCAGATTTGGGGCAGTGTTTCAGCACATTTCTCATTTGATTGGCTTATCCGACTCTATTACATTTTCAAAAATTGTGATATATACTGCCAGGAAATACACTACTCATTGATGGGACTGAACTCCCAAGCATACTCTTCAAGCTGCAGAATTATCTACTTTATTGTATTCTTCCTCTTCAGCTTGAGGAAATTATAAAAAGGAAAAGAGCAAAATTATAAGCTGAAGGCATTCATTTTCCCCCAGAACTCTTCTTTCTCTAGCTGTTCAATCTTCCAAAGGTTTTAATTTCGTAAACTGAGGTGCTGATCCAACAACTTGTCTTTCAGGGATCATTATTAAATATCAAGGAATAATTTAATTTTCCCTCCACACAGTTTTATTTTTTCTTGTGACCATTTGAGACATAATCTTTCATGTGTATGCAAGTCATAGCTGGAGTGGGGGAGAAAAATGTCAAAGTGGACCTGAACCTTTCCCAGCTGTTTTCTGGGTGGTCTTTGTTTGAGTGGCAATTATCAAGCACAGAGAGCACCAGGAAGGCTGATATCCATTACAGAGCAATGCAGAAGTCCTCAAGAAATTACGACAACAACTGCAAAGAGCAAGGCTCGTCCTGGCCAGGGCTGTGTGTTACCCCTGCAGAAGAGTGTGGGTTAGGCTAGGGGACCAAGAAGGTCTGCATAAACCTTTGAAGCTCCCTCCACCTTACAGCTGTCCACTGTGAGACTTTATCTAATCAGCAGCCTTGGGATGTGCCTCCCTCTCCGCACTGCTGTTGTGCATTTGTTAACTGATGCCTTTTGCTCCAGGGATGGTGGATTTCAGGATTGGTTTTGGCACTGCATCTCCTTTTTGGGGAAGTGCATAACCAGCTATTTCAGTATGGGTCATGCTTGCAGTATGTGAAGCACGAGCTTTTTTGTTTGTTTGCTTGTTTAAAGAAGATGGAGTTAAGTGCATGCTTAAGTGATTTCCTGGTGGAGGATCCAAATTAGAACTTTGTGATGATAATTAAGGGGCCATTAAGGAGGGGGGGGAGGAAGTTTAGCCCATATTCAATAGCAGCCTAGCAGCCCAAAGAAAAATGTGAGTGCCCCTCTTACTATTAATATATTCCAGTGCATTCCCGTGGTCATGCTTTCATTGGGAAATAGCACTTCACAGAGAGGCCTCAATACGTGTACCTGTAAAATCTCTTGTGTGTTTGATGTTGGCACTTCTCTGAAGATGTATTTTTCCAACACAAGCCTGAGTCAGTAACAGACAGCTCAGAGGAAAGGCTGGGCTCCAGGAACAAACACAGCTTTCGTCTTCTCTCTTTGAGGGCTTTGGATCGCAAAAAGAAGCGTAACCTGGCTGTTCAGTGTGTTTCTGTTCTGTGTTCAAAAGTCTGATGTGGAGGAGACCAAGAGCTGGTAATCGGTATTGAGTTAATTCCTGCCTTCATCGTTGCTGCCTTGCAAACTTCAAAGCAGAAAAGCTACTCTCTTTACACCTACAAGCATAATTTCCAGAGCTGAAGCAGGGTAATTTTCACATGCAAATTCAAGAGGCGAGCCTGCCTTATCTGAGCGGGTGGACTTGCTATTTAACGGGACAACAGCACCTCTCCTTTTCTTCCCAGAAGGGGAGCAAGGCAGCAGAAATAAAAGGTTTTCTTTTGCTGTTGTTTTAGAGGAAAAGATGTGTACCTTTAGAAAAGGGGGACATGCCACCTTGTGCTTTGTTTTTATGCTTTGAATTGTGTTGAATGCTGGAAAAAATAGAATTCAGTTTACCGTCTAGAGCTTTATATTACATTTTTCATAAGCTGTTGGAAGCATAATGCAGAAATCAAAGACTTGGCAAAGGAACAGGTCAGCTTTACAATCCCTCTTCTTCTCAGGCATTTGAAATATACAGATTTGTGGACATTAATCCTAACATTATTAATGTAGTGGGAAAACAGGGAGCAAATTTATAGTATTTACAGTTCTCACTGTTGGTTTTTTCATATTCTCTTTGGGACAGTAATTTCTCCCATTTATTATTTCAAAAGCCGCCTTCTTGGTCTTGAATATTGGTGGGTATTTTCATTGACTGTAACAGTGAAATTATTGGGAAGGAAAGTTATTCAAAGCAGAGAAGAGTGAGTGCCAGGGGACCAGGCAGGATAACTGCGGGTCTGATTTAGGCACCAGGTCACTTTGCAAGCTTAGGTACTCCTGCTAAGTCATCTCAGAAACGACCTGAGGGTTTGAGTTGCTCAGCTTCTGAAAACTGCTGTAGCTTGGGTTGGTTTTCTGTTTAGTTTTTTTGGGTTTTTTTTCCCCAGCAGTTCCACAAAGAGGGTGTTGAACCCTGGCTGTCATGCCTCCTTTGCTTGGTGACCATATTTGATTCTGTTTCTAGCTGGGCTGTCTGTTGGTGGCACATCAGTGAAGCGGGCACATCTAGCAGGTTTGCAAGCGTGGCCCCAGGCGTCCGCTGACCCTCAGGCATAAGCCTTCATGCAGGATGCTGTGTATAAACATAAAAATAGCTAAAGCTCATAAATACTTGGAAAGTTGCATTTTCACAGCAGAGCCTCTCTGCATTAGTTCCCTGTGTGGGCTGTCAGGGGCACGTGCAGCTTTTTGACATGCTCAGAAAAAAGCCTGATCCCGATGCAGAGTGGTTTTGGGCAGTCCTTATCGCTGGATTGACTATTCCTGAGGCTTGCCCTCCTTGAACAGCATGCAGGGACCGTGTTGCTGTTCCCTGATCCAGGCACACAGGCCAGTGTGGGCTGGCTGTCATCTCCCTGCACCCCACCATGTCTCTGGGAGGGAAATGACTGATGACCTCTGCAGAAACTGAGGACTTCATTGTTAATTGCTATGGACTCTAAGTCTGATTAAAATCAGCCTTTATTAAATTAAATAAGCTCCATCTGTTAATAGTGTGTGCCCTTCCACTGGAGATAAAGCAAGTCAAAGGAAGTATCTTTCAGATTATATTCTTGTTTCAGTTAAGGTACAGAATAGAGAAGTGGCTCAGTCCTTGAAGTCCAAGCCAGATCACCCCGAGTCTCTGGTCTCTAATGAATCAAACCCAAACCCAAGCTCCAGCGGCAGTGTGAATGGGAATAAAAATCCAGATTCAATGGAATGAATCTCAATGGTTTGGGCCCTGCACTTCAGTGTTGATGATAAATTTGAGCCAGGAACTGGCCTGAAATCATACTATATGGGGTGAAATAGACTTACAGTTCCATTCTCATTCTTCTTTTAAAGAATTTAATGTGTTGGATGACATTTCTCCTGGGGTTTCCAAGTACTTTGGTTGGGAATCATAGTGGGAAGACAGATGTAATTTGGCTGGACACTTTACTCTCTTGGTTTTGTTCTGCTTTTTCATGTCCCTCAGATCCCAAAGTCAATGAAGTACAGGGACTTGCCATTTGTGTTTGCATATACGCATCTGCCTTCCCGCTTGGAGCTTTCAACTCACCCTTTGATATGCAAGCAAAATGACACAGAACTGAGGGCTGAGTATGGAGGAACTTCTAGTAAAAGAAACCCTAAGGAGGGGAATTTGGCAGAATTACAATAGAGCTGATAAGATTATGGTGCCTGTGCCAAATCCCCTTCCCTTCCTGAAACGGCCTCTTGGGGTATTTGGGTGCTGGGTCTGAAAGTTGTTGCTTGTCACCATTTACAAATGGGCCCAGATGACTTGCTGATCTGGCTGCAGGGCTGCTGGGCAGCTTTCCATAGACTTGATATGCTAAAACACCTTTGAATGGATAAAAGAGAGCTCTGGAGAGGAAGAGGTATCTCCAGGTCAGTGATGCTGTCGCATATATTCTGTCACCTTGCTTTTTGTGGCAGTGGGCAAGCAATGTGGAAACCGTAATGCCTGGATAAGGAAGGCAATGCAACATCCATCAAAGCACCGTATGGTACCTGAGGCGGTCCATGGTCATGAGGGATGCTGTGGCCTTTGGTGGACCTGTGTGGAGGAACTAGTCTGAGGAACCAGAAGGCATCTGACTCCCACATGAGAAACCGTGAGCAGATGCCATGTGCTTAGGTACTACGTGAGAGGGAAGTGCATCTTACCTGCCGTAAGGACAGGGCATTCCCTGCAATCATGCACCAACATCTATCTTACCACAGTTTTCAGGGATCTGGTTTGTTTTGTTTTTTTTTTTTCCTCTTTAAAAGCATTCATGCTTTTGTTTTTCATGGAGATCAACTTGGCTCTGTCCTTGTGCTTCAAATCCAGCTCACCTCTGGAAGTTGGAGAATCACAGGAAGTCTATTTAATCAAGTTCCCATTTGAAAAATCTTGCTTCCACTGGAATCAGTGATAAAACTCCCACTGATTTCATGCAGGCTGAGGTTTTTTCCCAAAGCCACCAGACAGTGTGGGTGAGTCTCTTTGATTTGTTGATTGAAAGTTGGGGCTTTATAAAGGTCCTTCCAATATTTAGTTATGTTGAAAATACCACAAGGACATTCTTTTATGGAATATGTTACACTGTGTTCCTTGACCTTGGTCATGTGAGCAAAAATGAATTTTTACATGTAATTAGCAGAGATAAACATAAAATAATATTTTGAGGAGATTTATTTTAGGATTGAGAAGAAAATGGAAAAGAGGACAGCAACTTTTCTTATGGTGACCTAAAGAGCATGTAACAAAGACCAAAGGATGTAATCAGGAGAAAGGTGAACTTAGGCTGAACTTTTCACTGGATACTGGAATATTGTCCCAAAGGATGTGGTGGATGTCTCACGTCTGAGTCACTTATAATGCTAGACTGAACTTCTGTTCACTAAAAACTGTACAGCAGCAAACAGGAATTTTGCCCTTTCTCCAAGGAATGGATTCGGTAGCCTCACTGGTCTTTTTCCTGCTCGTTTCTGTGATAGTGTCTGGCCTGTTTTGACAATTCCCTTATCAGAGAACAGCCCTGTCCTGCCTGTCAGGTCTTCCAAATCAGCAAGACTTGGAGAGATATGACTATATTATTAATTCATGCCCCGTTTTATATCAAACCTTTCTACCATTTATATGGAAAAAATTCTCTGGCTAAAGTCAGACTTCTAAAGCCAAGCAAACTTCTTTGGCAGTGAATTTAGGATGAAAACTCATTGCTTTTAACAGAGATTAGCGTACTGAAGACGACCTGTGGCCTTGGAAGATGCACACCTCATAAATCAAGGCTAACAGTAGTGTTTAAAAGCTTGGACAGAGCACTCACTGGCTGATCAGAGATGAAACTGCAAGTGCAGTATCCAGTAACCAAAAAAGCCGAGTGTCAGAAGTAAGCAATGTGTTCATACAGTTTGGAAACTGCAAACTACGGGAAAACAAGGGAGGAATCTTCCCCCATCACAGTTTAGGAACAGCCAAAATATAGGCTCATCCTTATGCTAGATAACTGCTGCTTTGTGTCCACAGAGTAAAGAGGACCTTCAGCTAAATGGGCTGTGGGCTTGACCAGCTTTAACGTAGGGAATCCGAGGAAAAATTAGACAAGAAAGGAAATGCCCTCAAAATGAGAGGAGAGGACTTGGGATGTTCATTGTCAGATCAAGTCAGCCTAAAATCTGCCCGACCAGCAAAGAAATCATGTCAAGTTATTTTGAAGGGACTTGATCCCAGCGTGCCATTATCCTGACAATACTGATAAATCATACTGACTCCTGTGGCTATTGGGTACCTGCCTTCTAATAGTTGTCTGTTGTACTGGGTAGCAATGTAACTTCATCACTGTTACAGGGCCTTCAAAATTAAGGGATTTTTAACTGAGTGATTAGTGAGTATCATCTAACTCCACTGGGTGCTCCAAAAATCTCAACTGATGCACAAATACTTCTTTCAATTGCTGTCTTGGTTGTCATGCCTATGTTCTGCCTCAGTGAGTTCAGAGCTTCAACTGTGTGTACAATGTCATGCCTGAGATGTCCCCCTCTATTTTAATTTTCCCTCAGCCCCACCGAGGTGTTGCTGAAAGAGATAAGTCATCAGTTTCCCATACCTGTAAGGGAAGACTTGGGTGTTGGCAGACCAATACAGGCGAAGAAACCGGAAGCAGTGAGGTCTGGGGACAAAAAAGGAACCAGTTCTAGTTCTCTTTGAGCAAGGAGCGAGGCTTGACCACCAGTTGGCCTTGGATAGATTGGCAAACTATACGTCTGAGGAGTCCGAGAAAGGTAATTTATCCCAGCGGGGCTTTTTGGATATTTGCTTGCAATTACATTTGTTTTAGCGAAGTGAACAGAATTTGCTCTTCAGATTTTCATTTCCATGCCCAGAGTTTAGAGTTGCAGGTACCACCTGTTAACACTATGCAAACAAAATATAATTGACTCCCGCAGGAATCCCTCTGAAAGGCAGCACCTTGGGATTAAAGTTGCAGAGCCATCTATCTAAAATGATGTGGCAGATTTAATTAACGTGTCTAAAAATACACAGGCTGCAATCAAGCCTTTGCTTCTGCCCGTGTCTGTTCCCTGAAGGGGAATGCACATAATTTTCAAAATCTTGGGTTCTGTCAGCCACCTGTGAGTTGAATTTATTGATGCATGAGATTATCATAAAATTAATTTGGACACTGCTGAATTATGAGGTTGAAAACAGGTTGAGAAGTAGTTTCTCACCCAGTTTAAGCAATATGCTGTCAATAATGTTCTTTCAAGCCCATATGTAGAGCATTACTAGACAGCTACAGTTACAAACTGTAAATGCATGGAGATTGGATGCATATAGCCCCTCGTGGCAGAGAAAGATCTCCATAGCGTGGTACCAGGAATGATTTGGAATGACTTGAATCTGAGCAGCAGATAACTACAGACATCAAATACATTTCACTACTTGCCACTCAGGAGACAGATCTTTGCTACAGAGTCAGAAAATGGCATAGCAGCGAAACAGCCGAGGAGCCTTCAGTCAAGATGTCTATCTGTCTATCCATCACTTGGAGTTTCAGGCTTTGTATCCACTTTTTAATTAAAAGAACTTGTTTTTGTTAAAGCAGTAGCGGGCAGTGATGAAATGCAGTTTGCTAAGACTGCAGTAAAGATGTTAAGGGAAAAGAACAAATAGCATTTCTTATAGTGCTAACATGGTCTGCATCGAAGTTGCTCCCAGTGAGGCACCTTGTGCTGGCAGGTTTAGGCATTGCTTTTTGTCAGTTGTTCACAAAGGTCCTCTAAGGTTTTAGGGTGCAAATGAGGGCCTGAAGTCAGGTGCCCACGGTCTAGCTGAATGAAGCCATGTCAATGGCTTCACTCACAAGCCCAGATGGGACGTTTCAGGTCAGGTTCGTCTCTGGTAGAGATCCAGTGAGTTCAGTGAAACTCTCCGAGAGCATTGACCTAACTAACCTAACCAGCAGTAACATTCCTTGGAACAGAAATAATACTCTCAATCCAGAAATTTCAGACCCTGTAGAAGCATGTGTGTGGGAACGGAGCGGGGAAACAGTGCAAATAACTCTGGGCACTGACATCCTTGGTCAAATTTTAAAAATCACCCGTCTTGCTGCACACGCGGTGCCACGTGACAGGAGCCAGCTCTGCTGAGAAGGGGCTTAAGGGAATTCAGGGTTGGGATCTTGTAACAGACTCTTGGCAGAGCCAAGTAGATACTGCCTGTTATGCTTAATCCGTGTTTCAAAGTTATTTTACAATCCAGAGATTGATAAAACTGCTTTTGAGAAGCTGAAAATCGGGCATCTGCTGGATTCCAGTGCCCGTGACTCTTGGAAGAAGGGCTGTAGTGCATAGACCTTATTTCAGCCTGGTTGTGATGGCTGCCTCACCTGCCTGCTGATTATCTGCCTTCGTTAGCACAGCAGATGGCTGTCAAGTGCCCTGGTAACTGAAGTGGCCTCCCCAGCCATGTTTATAACTACACTTCAGGGACTAGATGTAGGTGCCAAGGTGACTGTTCCAGTTTTAAAGCCCAGTAAGATAAGATGATTGAGAAAGCTTTAAATAAAAGCTAACCTGTGGAAATCCCTTGACAAATCATCCGTTTGTGAACTTTTACTTCCTCTTAGATTGCCTTAATCTCCTCCATCAGATAGGCTAAAGAAAATCCAAGGGTACAAGAGAACTATTTTAATTTAGACCCCCAACCTCACCCATGTTAACAGCCGGGGCTGTTTGCAAAGGCCTTTTGCATGTGGGATAGCATGTGTCCGAGGGCTGAAGCCTAGGGTTCCTTCAGAACAGAGTAAAAACAGAAAATAAAAATGAGAAACTGTAAAATATTCCCTTCTGATAAATAAAGGGAGGAGCAGAGAACTGTTGTGCAATGCAAAATGCAAATTCATGTCTCTACCATCGGATTTCTTTGCCGTCAGCAAAGACCTATGCTAAACTTTAAGAGTACGTTTATGTCTGCACTGTTTTTAGCAATTGTTTTGCTTTGTATTTCTGATCCCAGCAGGGCTGCGGGGGTAGGTGTGCCTGCAGGTATGTGTGAACTAATCTCACGCAGCCTGGTGGGCTGCTCACACGCCCTGTTGCCAGATCAGGGCTGTACAGTTGCTGTTGGGAGGTTTAATGACTTTGCACAATGTTAAATTGCGCATCCTCTTGGAGAGAGGGTTCTGGCTCTTTTTCAAGATCTATAAATACTCGGGAAGTTGGCCCGACTTCTCGTTGCGGGCTGTGGGCACGGTGCAGGCTGGGTGTGGGTACTGGTGTGCTCTGCAGGGAGCTCCGTGTCTGGTACAGGGCACGCAGGCAGCCACGCTCCTGTTCTGTGGAGATGGTGGGAGACACCGCAAAGCGATACAGGCAGTTCCCCCATGCGGGATGGTTTTATGTACTTTTCCACATTTCAAATACCTTACAAAAATGTCAGGAGGCCATTAAATAGCTCATCTGACCCCCCGTGGGTGTCCTTCCCTCAGGTGGGGAGGACAATGTCCAGACCTGGGTCAGATGTAAGCAAGCTGAGTCTTTTGGAGAAGGACTGGAGACGTGAAGATGAGGAAAATGTCCAGGATTGTGACTAGCAGGGAGAGCTGTGAGACATAACAGGCCGTGTGCCACCGAACCTGCCTGGGAGCGCACCGAGAAACACGGGGGACTGTGAAGCTCTGCAGAGCGATGTGATATGACAGAAGTGGTCCTTGTAAGGTGGGATGCACCTACTGCACTTGTGAGAGACAGAAGTGATTACTTCAGCCTCCAGGAAATGCACCTTATTAATTTATTTTTATTTTTTATTATTACTAAATGTTATTAGTTTATTTTACTGCTTTTTACCCACAAGCAGGGTACTAAGGGCAAGCATGCAGCTGATGGCTGGTTACTGGCTGGGTGGGCATCTGTCGGGTGTGGGTCTGTCTGCAGTGACAGGAGGCACTAGGAAGCACACCAGGGCTACCCACCAGCTCCAATAAATAAGTTCTCAAAATTGTTTTTATAGCAGACACTGAATAAGTCTTTTAGACTCCAAAGTAAATGCTGCTTCTGGAACTTCTCAGTGGATTTTTATTAAAGCTGGCTGAGGCTGGAGGAAACAGCTCCTCTGACGTCAGAGGCTTTATATCGGGGTGTTTCGATTTTTATATTGTGCTCCTCTGGGCATTTAAGGCATTTCCGCTACACAGCAGATCCACCTGGAACTGTTTCATTCCTTTCTGCTCTGATTTAAAGCAGATAAAAGTTCTTGCCTGCTGCCAATTATTAGAACGTGTTTCAGTCTAATTTTGGGTATCATTTGGAGTTTATGTCAGTGGATCTTTAGTTCTTTGGAGCGTGAACCTTGAGCAGACCACGTTTCTCATAAATAAGAGAGCAAAGATGCTGAGCCTAGTCTGTTGCTGGAGATAGACGATCATGCTCCCTCTCCCAGTATGCTGTAAAACGCGTGGTGTTGCATCTGCTGGCTCCCGGCCAGGTGTTTGAGTCTGTTTAGCTGTGGCTAGACTTGTTGCGTGTGTTCTTCATTCATCACAAGCCATGTCTGAACTTGGCAAGTGCTGCCTAGGCCATGGGCAGTGGCTCTGCCAGGTGAGCCGTTAGCGGCTGGTCTCGGCTGGAAGTCTTCTTCCTGCCGGTCTTGAACGCGATTCAACCGTGCTGAACAGCAAACCACAGCTACGCTCACGTGCATGCAGTAGTGGAAACAGTTTGACACGCAAATCAGAAATGTCACTTCATTTAGCCAACGACTCTTGGCTGAGAAAGACCTGGACTTGTGCTCGGACCTGCAAGAGAGCAGATGGCTAATGTGGTCATCAGGCATTGCACCGTAATCCCACATCAAAACTTGGCTTTCCACAGAGGTCTGTGAACAGGAGTGAAATGTAGAATGTTAAATACAAAGCAAAGCAGAACCATTCCATTATAACCTGCAGTGATGGGAATTCAGTGCTGCTTTTAAGCAGCAGGGTTCTTAACTCCAGGCTTTTTCTATCTGGTTTTATTTCCCAAACCCCGCATTATCTTGTTAGGAGAGACATTATTTCCCTCTGGTAATTCCTCTTCCCTTCCTCAACTCTCCTGCATTTTTTAAACTCACAGTGGGGAGATTAAAATTTATAGTTGTTGGAGCTCTGTCTGTCTTTATTTCCCCCCTTTCCTAATTCTTCGACTCATCATGTTAAAACAGCACTAATTAAATCTGTTCTCACTTAAAATGCAGTCCTGCCTTCAGTAGGCAAAATTACATCTGGACTTTTCCTGAATCGGTCCAACCTTGGCTGTATTTCAACAGAAACCAGTGGCACTACACTGGGGTAAGATCGGTGTCGATAGATCAGAGTCAGGCCTCTGGTTATCTGAGTTATACGCAGCCAGTACGCTACTATCTGTCAGAGTTTGTTAGCTCACATGCGAGGTTATGTGAGCACAAGTACATTGCTCGTCTGGGTCAACTCAGGCTCTACACCCGATCAGCCAGCTAGGAGGGGGAATTGCAAGGAGCCGGTCAGATCATCTGCCCTGCTTTGCTGTTTGGAGAGGGTTTGTTAGCCTGGGGGTAGTGTCCACCCCCCCATGCCTGTGTGCTGCACCCAGACGAGAAGGTCTGAGGACAGACGCTGTCAGAGCTGGCGACCGGGGTCCCTGCCTTATTGCCTTTTGCTGTCAGGTTTATCCCAACCTTTCGAAACTTAGATAATGACAAATTGCTGGTAGATTCCTGAGCAAGCCTTTGGCCGGTGAGTATTAGGAGAGTGGGGAGCACTGGTTGGATCAAGTCTGTAGTGTGGACATCTCCTTGGAGGTCATACCCCAGCCAACTGAATTCAACACGTGCTTCCAGCTGGCTGTGGCACTTTTTCTCATGAGCTGTCCTGGACTCCTGTGTTTCTGTTCTGTACACAGCTGTCTTTCAGAAGTGGCTGGATTTAATGGCATGGGAATTTTCTTCTCCTGCCAGAGGTTTTGGTACCAGTCTTCACATTCCTTTCCAAAAGAAGCGCCAGACGCTCTGCAAAGTCCACATGAGACCTTGCTGTTTGCAGCCAACCCGTGATATAGCAGCAATCTCAAATGCTGAGATAGATACGTAGTTAGTAAATAGCTTTGAGAATTCTTTGAAATAATAGATACATATACTGTATAAATGTAAGAGATCTTATTATTTTTATTGCTAGGACTGTGCTGTGCGACACTGCTGGGGAAAGATCACATATTGCTGTTCTATTTCTCTTGGGATACAATAAGATACTTGCTTAGACCTAAGAAAACCTGCTGCTGTGCCTGCCTCTGATTCATGCTGCATAGTTAAATGCCATGGGAAAGCACTTGTAATACAAACACTTTTGTTTATAGGCAGACATTTCATTATCATATTACAGAATTCTCAGGACCAGCTGTCACGTGAGATTTCTGGCTAGGACATTTAACATAAAATTAAAGCACAGCGTCACATGCCCATTTAGCTGAAAACCTGAGCATAGTATCTGTGCTTTCCTGTTCTCTGTAAAGAGCTTCTTGGATGATATTTCTGTGCAGATTAGTCATGAGAAGTCAAAATGCAGTAAGCTTGATGACGTCTTTGTGACTGGATCAGAGAACAAATATTGTGATCTGTTCTGCATGGGCTCCCTGCAAGTGATTAAATTTCTTCTCCAAGGAATCTAGGTCATTTGCTAGGACCAGAGCACTGGACGTCTATGGAAAGGAAAACCGAAGTGGATTGTTTCCATACTTTTGAATCCAAAGTTTTACTGATAGTCCTGGATACTTTGGGAAAACGCATAATGGTCCCAGTACGATGTGGAAAATAATGCTACAGGTTAATAACTCTATGTAAAGGAAAGCTCAGATGCCTATTTCTAATCCTTATACAGTTTGCAAGATTGATTCCTTTGTTCCCAGGCAAGTAAGGGTTATGTTTGTGAGTATGAGTGTGCAGGGCCATGTTTTCTGTCCTGATCTCTTTACTTTTTCCTGCATCCATCACATCTGCCTGCTGGGTTGCATTCCTGTCTCCGATAGTCTGTGTGCTCTGTGCACTGGTTCCCTTTCCTTCTCTTCCTTCCCGTTTGATTTAGTCCCAGTGTCCAGGTTGAGATGTGCTTCCAGTATTCCATCAAGGGCTCACTAATCGGGCGTAGACTCCCCAAAGGTGACTCATGAACTTACCTCCCTCTGGGTTCAAATGCACAAGAGTTCTGAAGCATTTAAGTCCTCTTCTGGTCCCCACCTGCTGGCAGTGTCTACAGGAGCTAGGTGCCCAGGTTTCTAAAACAGTGGCACTGGAAAACACAGTGAGAGCAACAAAGAAACCCCTTTCCTACAGATATAACCAAAAGGAGAAATCTGCTGGTTTCCTGGTCTGTTTAAGCCTGTGTTGTCAGGTAATTAGCCTACAACATCTTCTTACACCAACAACAGGAGATGAACTGTCAGGAATGTTTCACTAACATATTTTTGGAAGAGAAAAATCCCATTTATCCTGTAGGGAAAGATTGTCTTAATTGTCATCTAGAATTTGCTAAGTGACACTGCCTTGCTACCGTGCTGTGCTAAAGGATGAGTGAGAGTCGATTGCTCCAGGTCAGGACATGTCCTTCTCTCAGAACCTGCCATCCCTTTTCACTCCTCCTGTCCTGGCTCTGGTCTTTGACTATGAAACCATAAACAAACCAGAACACTCCTCTGCTTCTGTGTGATAGACCCATAGCTGTGAGACTCCCAAGAACAGGTACGGAGGTTTATAACTTTGCAGGCTTTCTGGGGCTGTGGCTGGCGAGCCAGCTCTCTTGAATGAAAGCTGGAGCTATCTGGACTTGTGCACTGCTGTTCAAAATTCATGCAAGGCATAAAATGTGCTGTAACCTTTCACCACTGGCTCAGGGCTTCTCAGTGGTGTTGGCAAAATGTGGTCAAAGCAACACAGCCTGGATGAGAGCCCTTGTGAGCTGCTTTGCTGAGAAGCTTCTACTTCCACTAGGCAGCATTTCCTTTCCGAAAAAAAGCCCCATTTAATAGCTCTGTCTTGTTTGGTGCCAGTAAGCAGGAAGATGAAGATTGCTTCTGGCTTTGTAGATGCCTTGCAGTAGTAGAGCTGGTCTCTCTTTTTTTTTTTTTTTTTTTCTTCAGCATATGTAAAGCAGCCTGTTACCAGGGTCAGTGGTCAGCCTGGGAAGTGGTCCTCATGTCCTCTGAGAGCTGGGTGGGTATTCAGGCTGCAAATCAGGCTTTACCAAGCTGCTTGCCTGGTGCTGCAACTTCTGAGCTCGCCAGAGACATGAACACATCCAAGCGCACAAGCTGAAGGTGAAAAAGGGAGCAGGGGAAGGAGATTCCTAAAGTATACAGGGTGGGGGAGGGGCATCATCTGTTTATTGTATTTTTTTTAGTTCCCTCCCCCCTTTATCCTGAGGTCATGAAATGTGTTTTTCCAGCAGTGTCACAGTATGAAGAAATACAAAAACACATACTCCTGTTGCAATATGATCTGCTGGTAGGAAACCATGTGAATGTTTTGAAAGACCGAGAGTTTCTTCACAGATCAGACTGATTAGTGTGTCTGGACCATAACTCAAATCAGTGAGCATCTGCCCCGTGTTGCCACACTGGATATGATGAAAAATGACCCATAGTCCGCCAGAAACACGACTCATTCTTTGACCGGCAAGTGTCTTGGGATTTTGAAGAAAATACTTCAGAGATGGGGGGAGAAGGAATGAAGATAAATAAACCTAGAAAATACCCTGTGTAAGAGTTGCAGGACTGTTGACAGGCTTCCAGCTTGAAAAACGTAGTCCAGGGACAGTTTTTCCACAGCTGCGCTTTTGTGGCGTGCATCTTAGCATAGTAGAAAACCCTGCATTTGAAGCAGGCACCTCATTTCCACTGTGCTTCCAAGGGAAGCCTGAAGTCTCTGTGAGTTTCTTGCACAGACGGGGTGAAAAGAATGGACGAGGGATGTGGTTTCAAAGCTGTATCAGAAGGATGAGGTGTGCAGTCAGTGAAGGAGCTCTGCAGTTCCACTCCTGTTGGGAGCAGGAGCCCCAGCCAGAGCTGAGCATGGCTGGGGCAGTTGGTGGGGTTAGACCCGTGGGTTTCCCAGGGAGGGTCCCTTCCGTGTCTTTTCATCTGGTTTATCTGAGGAAAGAAAAAGCCAGTGCTTACTCATGGTGTTGTTTCTGGGATGCCGTTGGAGCTCACGTGGCTCTATCTCAAAGTGGCCAGCAGGTTTGGAAAGGAGAGGATTCACACCATGCTGCTGTAGATGCATCTTACATGTCCTAACGCTTTCCAGGAGTGAAAACTGTACTTCCCAAAAGTCAGGCTTTTATTTACAGTGCACTGAGATAGTTGTCTTGCTGGGGCTGCTGAGTTGTTTCCCACAAGAATTTTTTCTGTGAAGTAACCTAACCCTCACAGATGTGCTTTGCAAGAAGGAAATAACTTTTCTCCAAAACCCATCTCTGCTTCCCCTTTCACTTTGAGCACCCACCACTGCTGTTGGTGCTGTACGAGCTTGTGTGAAATTCGGGAAGTTCCCGGGCTCTTGGGAGCTGTGTGACCGTGGGGCCGTCAGCCGGTGTGTCCGAGCCGACCCACCAGTGAGCACCGGCCACGTGGCTGAGAGCACGGCTGGGTGCAGCCACGCACCCCGGCAGTATGAACACGGCATCCTGGACACGTGAGGCTGATGCAAGCACTTGTTGGTTCCGTCCTCTCTGAGTCCTATTGTGGTTTTCGGTGGGGTTCTTCTTCCTTTTTATAGGAGCCCTGTTTTCACAGTTTCAGGTTACTGCAGCCTCACAAATGAGATCGTGAAAAAAAGCAGCGTGAGCCCGGTACGAAGTGGCATAGGACCAGCGGTTGAAATTCTTCTTCCAGGAGAATTTTGTAAAATTTCTCAAAATCAGGGCCTCATTTTTATTTTAACACCTTATTTAACCTAGAAAGTGCTGTGGGTTTTTTTAATTATTATTTTTAATAGAATAATTAAAACTGCTAAGTAGAGTTTAAGACACAATTAAGGACTTCTCTAGGATTATATTTGATAAATCACAGACTATGTTAAAAAATGTTCTACAAAAGATTGTTCTGTTAAATTGTATCTAAATTCCAAACAACTTTTTCACCAAGCAGTATTATTTCTAAGCTTCAAATCTTTTCGAAAATTTCATCTCAGTATTTTCAACCAGTTAGAAAATGCTTAGTGTTGAACCCTGTCAAATCCGGAAGACTTGCTGGTCGTTACACTCTCTCAGGTCCTCGTGATTTCAGCTGACTGCAATTAATAATGATAATATTCAGTTTTAATTACTTGGGGCACTTTTCTTGTTTTTCAGAGGTGTGTTTGGCACTTGTAGAAAGCATCACTGACTCTCTAATCTTTCACTGGGGGGATTAATCTTGCTGGTTTCATACTCTGAAGTTCCACGGGACCAAAAAGGACTGGACTGCTTTGCTTTGCACAAAGCAATGACCACTTCAGCCTGTGAAGTATTTATGTCTTCTCAGTTGGCCTGTGTGACTCTCAAAGCATTAACACGGCAGCGAGTTAAATGATATTTAAATTTAGGATTCAGATGACTGCAAAAACTGAAACCTCTGTGGGCTCACATATGCTTCACCACGTTTGCAGCACACAGCCGGCAATCTGTGAAACAGCCCATTGCCAACGGAAACACAAACAAGGGCTGTCAGAAAATTTCTGTTCAAAGGTCAGTAGTAAATGACAGACACTTAAATGTTGTTTTGTCTCTGTTCTACAAGCTGGGAAATAATAGGATTGGATTTTGATCAAGAACTCTGTTTTATTCCCTCCGGTCATTAGCTTTGTGGTCTCCTGTACTCTAAGACAAAATAGAGCTGATAGTAAAGTGGGGAGAGCTTTGGCGGTTCACTTGTTTTTTGGATTTTTCTGGAGTTCAGCTATCTATATACAGTGAGCACCTGTTGTCTTTGACTGGGACTCAGTCTGTTTATCCTGATGCTTTCCAATCTGAGACTGGTGCCCACCAGGCCGGTGGGCTGCTGAGCCAGACCCTCTAATATCCCGGCTCCCTGTGTGCCCCAGTGCTGTCACCTGGGGCAGACCAACACACAAAAAGTGAACATGTGAATTTTCTTATTGTTTGATAAAAGGGCACAGCAAAAGCCCTTCTGCAGGGAGCTGATTTCTGTTTTGAATGGGGAGCCATGGGTGGCCCTCATGAGGAGTCTCCTGGCTGGCAGGGTTGGGAGCAGGGTCACATCAGCTGTGAGCTGAACCTGCAGGAGAGTGATCTTGACATGCAGAATTGCAAGGATTGCGGATTTGGGTTCTGGACTATTTAAAATAGATATCTGAAGCTTTATGTAGCACAGTATCGCACCCTTACCTGTTCCTGGAGTTGAAGTGAGCAACGGAGGTGTCATGTTTGTAGGTAATTAAAGGTTGCTGCTCTCAGTCCTTACCCAACCATGTACCCTTTGCACAGTATACCTTTGTGGAGGCTTCACCCTGTGTTTTAGCATCGTTTGGTCATTTCACTTCTAATAGTCCTTCCACTTCCATTATATCCCCTGAGTAATGCTGGCTTGGAGGACAGTGCAGTAAGTGACTTCTCCCTAATCTGATTTCTGATTCTTAGTGGCCTGGATAGACCAGCATTAGTTTGCTATTTCAATCTGATCCATCAGAGTCCCCTGCTGCACAGGGCTGCTCTTTTATATTCCTTACGTGGCAAAACCACAGCTCGATTCAGCTGGTCTCCAAAGCAAGGCCACCCAGGCCATGGGTGTGTGGAGCAGAGACAATTAACTGCCTCCCGCTGGGGCAGACCCAGTGCAGGAGCTAAGCAAAGCCGTCTGCTGTTGGCAAGAGCTGCTGAGGAGAAAAGGGGCCTCTGCAGGCTGTGACAGGGTGTGTGGTGCCATGCAACGATAACTGTTTATGTATTATATTAATACTTTGTCATCTGGATGCTGGCAGGGTTCACTCGACCCCTTTATCACCAGTTCTGCAAATAATGGACTGTTTCTGAGTGCAACTTGAAATAGAAATCCCTCCAGAAGCATTGGTTTTAACATGGCTGATGGAAGTTACAGCCAAGTCAGTCACCAGACATAGCTGAACAAGGTGAACAGGGTGTCAAGGTGGGGATTGGCATGGGTTTGGGGATGGAAGATCGTTACACTCTCTTTTACACTCTCTTGTATGAAATGCCAGACTTCTCCCTGCTGTCCGAACCCTTACTGATGGATTGTAGTCTGGAAAGAGAGAAAACAGAAACAAGGGAGATACAGTGGTCTTTTCCTGAATTAAGGGACCTGAATGTGGTGGCAAGAAGCTGCATCCACCATTTCATCAGAAGATTCTTCCTGGGAATTAGGTGAGGTGGGTAGAGCACTGGGGATATGCCAGACTTGTGGGCTCCCAAGCTTGGAAGGGTGCTGCAGTCAGACGTAGTCTGTACCACCTGCCTTTGCTCCAGAGCAGCTGGCTCAGGTAAAGCACGGTGGGGCAAATCGCCACACTGACAATGTAATGGAGTGAGGGTCAGGGCAGGAATACCTCTGGGACCAGCGATTGGACTTGTTGGATTCTGGAAAAGAGCTACTTGAGTCTGGTGGAGTTTGGATGTGCTTCTAATTCCCTTTGGGGTTTCCCCTCTCATGGCTCTCTGTCAGGCATGTTCATTGCTCAGACCCAACGAGATTTCTTTACTTGGCATTGCTGGACTGCATGTCCAAACCAAATCTGAAAATCCACCGTCCTCCCTCACTCTGTCCACCGGCCCCAACCTGCAAAGGAAGTACATGATCCCCCTCAACATCAGCCAGTTCAGTTAACAGGGCAGGAAGGTGAGGAAAACAGCCCGCTTCTTCCACAGTTCAGCACGTATGTGGCTGGCAGTGGTGATGTTTTAGATTTTTGTCAGCAAGCAAGAAACAGAGACACGGCTGAGCTGACTTTTCAGGGGCTGTGGTCTCAGAGACCTTTTGCGGCTTTGCAAACTCTTTTGCAAAATCCAAAAGCTTTGAAAACTCCTGGATATGATTGCACAAATCTTGGAGCAGCATGTGCCAAAGTCAGTCATTCTGCTGCCTGTGGCACCTGTTTAGATAGCCAAGCGGCTCTGCCTGCTGCCAAGCCTGAGGCTGAAGTAAGGGCATAGGCATGAATGGGAAAATTTGCGGACTGGGAGAGGGTGGATCTTCCCATGAACTGTTGCCTGTCTCCTACTGTCACACACCAGCATCAAAGGTCTCTGCTGTGACCTTTGAGGATGATTGAGCTTAGCACGAGGAGGAAACTGCCCATGTGAGGAATATCCCTATGAACGGCGTTCTGTCGCCCTGGCGGGATCTTGACTTAGGTCTGGGCGCGGTGAGAGTCAATTGCCTTTCCAGCAGAGTCAGGGATAAGTTGGTTTGAGTCAAGAGCTTTCCGAGTACCTCCTTCACTGTGGTTTTCTCAAGCTTGGCAGCCTCCAGCGTTACTGAAATGTGACTGACGTAGGCACAGGGTGAAATGGTTCCTTCACTACCCAGGAACTAGTGCAGCTCCTGACCTGTCCCCTGTCCCACTCTGGTGCTGCAGAGCAGGAGAGGGATTTAGGAGTCCGCTGACATCTGCACCCCCCAGGAAAATCACGCTTATATATACAGATTGTAGACTGACTCTAGGACTGATGGATATGTATTATGATGATTACTGTAGTGCTTATGGAGTGTCTGGAGTATTTGGTATAAAGGCTTTATTCTTAGAAAGTTGAGCTTGGGTGTCTGAAGCTAAAAGTGGAAGTTTCTACTATCTGAAATAACTGTGACATAACTAAAAGTGGTAGGAGACTTGTGGATTAGGTGGATTCAGCACAAAAAGCAGGATGTAGTAAAGACTGATCGGTAAGCAGTTTTCTGGAGAGTTTTCCAGGACAGGCTTACTAGAAGTACGGAGTGATTGGTAACGACTGCCTTGACTCTGCCTGGTGGGACATGTTTCCTCATGCTGGTTGTGGGAACCGAGGTGTGTGACCCTCTCGCCTTTCCAGATCACATTGTATCCAGCCAGTGACACCAGGGCTGGTTCTGGACCCAAGAGACTGGATTCCAGAGATGTGTTAAAATCTTTGCTCCTGTTTTGCGTCTGTCCCTGACACCAAGAGCTCTAGGGTAGAGTGAAAATGTGCATGAATCTTGTGGCACTCCCTAGGTCTGGAGCCAAGACCTAAGCAGGATGCAGTCACTCATCATATTCTGCCTTTCTTTCCCAAAACTCCTGCATTTGTTGCCACCAGTCAGAGGTAATGAGAAGAGTATCCAATATCCTACAAAGCAACATGGTCTTATGTCTGTTCTCCATTTCCAAATCTTTGTCTCTGTTGTTCTACTTATGGGTGGATCGCAAAAATAATTACCTAAATGAATCAGGCGCCAAAACACTGTAAGTGATCCTGTACTCCAAAGAATAACAATGATTAGGTCACCCTCCTAGCTTATCTCAGGTTCCCATCCTTAAAATAAGGGCAGCAATATTTTTGCTTTTAAAAGAGCAGGACGAACTTGTTCGTGTTTGAAGTATTAATTGTTGTTATTATTACTATTACTCATATGGATGACAGGGAAGCACCTAATGAATTCTGGTTATGTTACAATAGGCCGTGACTGCTATTATCATGACTAATGCAGCATAAATTTACTAGGCTGCTTGTTTATACTAATGCAAACTCCACCACATACTTGCGGTCCATTACCAACAGATCACCGTGGCCAGGAAGTTCTTATGGTGCTGATCGTTTTGTGTTACACCTCCATCCTTTCAAAAGACAGCAGCCTTGCTCATTCAGTAGAGGTATCTTTGCATGTGCCTCCGAAGAGGAGCTGCCCAGTGTGTTCTCTCACTGCCTAGCGATGGCAGGGTCTGTCTGGAGCATTTTTTTCCCTTCTGCTTTAAAAGACACACAGAGAGAAGCAGCTTGGATTTCCAGCTGTTGATTTCAGATGCTTTCCACGGAGTGGGTCCTTTCAGCTATTAGAGAATCGTAGAGAGCGTTTCTAATTATATTCCTTAATAGTTTGCTAGAAGTGAGACCGGGGATGCGTAGGGTGACAGAATGGGACGTTACACGTCTGTATTTGGGTATGTAGGAGTGGCGTTGCCTTTGCTGTTGGCTGTCAGACAGGTGTGATGCCATTTACCCCCTTTGCAGCCATCACACGGGGAAAGAGCAGCATTACAAACGAGCCGTCCTCCCCAGGAGCTCTGCCCGATCCTCCGTGGGCTGAGCCGCATGAGCCACACACCCCTTTCTGGTTAGGGCCACCTCTTCCCGGCTGCTGCTGGCCAGTGGCCCGTACCTCCACGCCTGCATACCCATGGAGGTGTTCAGTGTTCACCTCTCCCTCCTCCCAGTGAATTCTCAGCCAAAGGCCACCTCTGAAAGTTGCCTGCGTGGTGTGTTGCGTCAGTCCCTGCACAGCCCATGATTCAGCAGTTGTACAAGTTTCATACCTGTTAGGGATGTGCCAGAAACCACAAATGTTCCTGAGCCAGCGACAGCAAAAGGAACTGGGAGTTTCCACTCAGCTGAAGACAACGTCTGCAGTAGATTTTCTCGCAAATTGGTTTCATTTCATTGCCAAGAGATGAAAGTAAGGAAAGGATGCCAAGGGATGACAGCAGGAAAGCCAGCATCTGGATTTCTAGAGCCCAGAAAGCCCAAGATCTTCAAGAAAGCAAGTGACATTACTGTGCACTGAAGTCTGTTTAAAAGAGAACAAAAGTCCTCCTTGGAAGCAAGGCCATGAAACCATTAAGTATTTTAGGAAAATCCCCAAATGTGAGATCAATTAAAAGAAGACATTCCAGAGGTGCATGGGAGCAAAAAGCAAACGTCTCTGCAGGCTTCAGCTTGGCAATACCATTATTCAAACACGTGTTGGCACAGGAGCAGTCGCCGCAGTGTGCGAGCTGTGCGTCCTGGTGCCAGACCCCAGGCAGAAGGGTTGTCCTGCTGCTGGTGCAGGGGTGGGCAATGCAAGAAGGGGCATCTCCTGGCATCCCGCAACGCTTCCCGCCAGCTCTGTCTGCTAGAGAGCCAGGAACGCGTGCCAGCAATGGCAAGATTGCTTCTCACTTAGCGTAGCAGAGACTGGGACACAGCCTTGTTGGTTTCGTTCAACCGTTGGCTCAAGTGAGTTGAGCTGGCGAGGAGAGCTGTGTTGCGAGGACAGGGAGCCTTGTTCCCGACCTTCCTCCGGCTCCTTTGCCACCCCCTGCTCTGTGCAGGGATTTTAAGATCAATGCAGTTCAGGTGTGAGGGGGAAGGGAAGGAGTGAGCGATTGAGGGCTGGCAATAGAATAGCCAGTCTTTGCTCGGGGACCGGAGCTGCGAGGTAGCCAAGATAACAGCGGCTGGCGCGCAGCCCTCTGTAAGGGAGGGAGCAGTGGAGGTGCAGTTTGGTGGCAGGGGTCGCTGCCGGCTCAGGCCTGGGGGTAACGCTTACGCTTGGGAAAAGTGGCACTGCTGGAGATGGATGGAGAGTGCATGGGGGAGAGAAGGAGGGGACAGTGAAGAACTGAGCCTGCTCCATCCTGCGTTACCATCCTTCATTAAATTAAAACATCCCAGGCCAAGGCTGATGTTGTTGAACTTCTTGTCAGGCCATTCTCTTCTGCTTCCTCCCTCCCAAAGCAAAATTTTCTGGCAGCATGTGTTTAACAGTGTGTGTTGCAGGCAGAGATGGGGATCCCCTTGAACTGTGAACTGTTGTAGGCATGGGAATCCTCTCTAAATAGCCTTGAAGTCATTTTCCCAACACGCTTGGATTGTGAGTCTGTGCCAGATCCCCATAAGGGCTGCTTGGCTGTGATCAAACAGACGGCTTAATGACAGGAGATGCAAATGATTGCTTCGGTTGCTGGTTAAAGATGATCTGAGCATAAGTGGGAGGCTGAGTTCTCATGGAGCTGCTCTGTGTTAGGTTGGTGCAAGGTGGGGGGTGCAGAGGGGCTGGGGGGATTCAGCCTGCGATGTGTCCTGATGTGTCTGCAGGTGACACAGCGGCTCAGCTGAGCGCAGGGGCAGACTGTGCGTATGCGGTTCGAGCAGGACTCCGAGCTCCGCCAGTGTTCGGTGTGGCTTTGAAAAAGTTGCATTTGCTAAATAATTTTAAGCATAAATTGAGTACCAGAGAGCAGGATGGTGCTGTTAGCACTGCCTGGGCTTTCCTACCGACTCCCGCAGTGCACAACCAACAGCTTACCTCCCTCTCCCTGTGTCCACACACCAGTGCACACCACTGTGTGCCATGTTTGATAGTACAGTGTTTCACTGCTTGGTTTGGGCTTCTGCCTGGAAGAAACCACATACCTGGCACCCACCCAAGAGCTATTTATAGTAGAAGTGCCTAGAAGAGTGTGACAACTTTAGAAAACAAGGAATTGCCAAATAATCCTGTAGAGCGCAGCAAATTACCCCTCTGCCATACACACCACTAGCCCCAAATCCTAGTGAGAGTCGGTACCAAGCGGCTTAATGATGGAAACACTGCCAAGAATCAACAAGGACAGCTTGAGTCCTGCACAAAATACCACGTCATGAGCAACAGCCCATGCGACAGATCATGCGAGCTTTTTGTCCTTCTGACAAATCCTGCGGAAACAAACCCTGGGGACATGAAGACTTGATTCTCCAGCAACACGGCAGAGTGTCTTGGAAGATGCCTCCACTCTGTAAATAGTGATCTGTTCTTCAGACTCTTCCAGTCCTCAACCCTTTCTTGGTTTTACTGCACATCTTAAAAAAAGGATCTACTAAAGAAGACAAAAACTCTCTAGTGTGACCTTGGAAATGGGTACCTGTACCTGTACCAGCTGGTGGACTGGTTGTTCCAATCAGGTCGATGCAATTTTTGCATCAGATGCTGTTTCCCCTTTCATAACTCACAGACGGCAGGTGTCTCTCTCGCCTTGTCAGGAGCTGGTGGGCAGAGGTCTGCAGGGAAACCCAGGCTTTATTTTTCACTCTGCCTGGCTGGCTGTTGCAACAGGGTGACCTTGACCCTTCCTGGGCTAAAGCAGTTCAGTGTATAAATGAGCATTGAACCCCAATACGTAAAAACAACAACAAAACCCCGACCAAACGCCCAAACCAGACATTGCCTAGCTTCTACGTGGAGCAGAGCGTCCTGTCCAGTATATCATACCGCCTCCTTCCTGGTGCTTCCCTGTAAACACCATTTACGTTGGGTGTTTATACAATCCATAGGCTCCTTACAGTTCTGCGATACCTCCACTTGTTCCACCCGCCAGACTAGTTGTAACAGTCACTAAATTTGTTGCTTGCTTACTTTATGTACCTGCAATTTCCTGGTTTATATGTCCAGAGAGGTTTTGTAGTCTTTAATTTAATACTATTCATAGATTTGATTGAGTATTAGTTAACTTCGTAAAGCACCTTAATGGGCAGTCTCTTTTTAATTATATATGGCAAAACCTATAGAAACAAAGGAGAATTGACCCAATTTGTTATAGCTGGTTTACAAAGAGCCCTTGAGGTGACTGAGCATCACTTTCTCTCTTTATTGTATTTCACGCGTTTCCCAGCTCCTGGCAATTCAGGATAGGAGTCTAACCTCTTCCCTGAAGCAGCCTCCCCATGCAGTGCGGCTGCTCCTTCTCCCTCCAGCACCGAGCCAAAACCCAACAGCTTGGCAGTTATTTTAGGCAGGAGGAAGACGACTGACATAGTCTCGTGGAGTTTTGTTTTCTCGCTGCTTCCTGGAAAGGTGCAAAACACTGTTTTTCTGAATGCTGCTGCATACTGTGAGACTTTGCCTGTGCTCGTGGATCCAAACACTTTATACACACAGTGCCTTGCCCGAAAACGATTTCCCTGTGCTCTTCTCAAGTCTCCAGGCTCGCTGCTTGCTCTCACTGCCAGCTTCTCTGCTTTTCTTTGTCTGTCACAGGCACGCAAACCTGCAAAATAAGAGAGAAACTTCTCTGCCAGAAACCTGGGTGGACACCTTTCTCGATGCAGCATGTGCCTGTGTTTCAGCTGGAGGCTGCTGTTGTCACAGCACCAGCTGATCAAGTTTGACTATTTCCTAAAATATCTTAAAACCCACTTTAAATCCCGTTGAACTTGTAATGCTATCACATCAATCGTGGAAAGGACCAAGAAGAATTTCCTGCAACTTTACAATGGCTAAATGACTCTGTATGGGTTAATGTATCTCCTTTGTGCAGCAAAAGCTGCCATAAGCGTTGAGATAATCTCTGCCCTCTTTGAGTTATCCATCAAACGCTGTCTGGCGCATCAGTGAAGTGTAAGATACAGCTCCGGTTTGTATAGTTAGAATATGTTTGAATATCAGCTACACCATATCCTGAACGCAGCGTTAATTAAACAGAATGGCCCTGCTTCAGGCCCCAATGGACTAGCATCCACATGGCAACTGTGAGCCTTGTCGGCAGCAAGAGATTAAGGAATTAATTGGCAGGGTTAATCTTCATGTCAGGGCTGGAAATGAATTGTTAATTTGTTTGGATGAGTGCAAAGTCCTCTCCCAGCGATGGCAGGTGGGATCACATGAGAAAAGCCTGCGAAGCTGCCCTTCCTGGGGACCTTCCTATTTAACACCTCCTGCAAACAGACCTCTCAGATTCTTTGCCCCTGATGTGCGAGACTCCTGTGTGGGGTCGGAGGAGCAGGTTGTGCCCCTCACGTGTAAGCTCACGTCCATGCAGATGACAGCACAGCTGCTCTGGGCCGTGAGATGGGAGAGAGACTGGCTGCAGCTTGGGAGGGCCCCTTCGTGTTACGGCTTTTCTTTCGGATCTTGCTTCCTTGTGCTAAGCAGATCTGATTGCTGCACTGCAGATAGGTAGTGGATCAGGCCAACCTGCTCGAGGATCTCAGGGTGAGGGAGAGATGTGCTGACACCGAAATGCCGCTGTTGGGGCAAGTGGTACCAGCCTTGCACACAGCATGCTAAACTTGGTAGGTCTGTATGGACACTAAACCCTCTCAGATGTTTCTCTCTGCCTCCAAGACACTGTGTATGAGAATCTGTCAGATCAGTTAATGCTTTTCCATTTCTGTTCCCCTTTCACACTCAGGATAGCAGAGTATTTTCCATTTTAGGATCTTTATAATCTGTTAAGGGCTAGTGCATTGGTCACATCACATTAAGACACAGGAGAAAAGCACTTCAGGGCTTAAATTATTTAAATGAAAATGTAACTTTTTGTCACTTGTCCTCTCTTTCTTGCATTGATTAATCTAATTAGTTTAGCAATAATAGGCACTTTCTCCTCGTGCTGTGGTCTGATATGTTGTGACTGACATAACCTGGTTCTAGATGTGACATCAGATAGGACTGGCCTAGGAAACCTGGGATCTTTCTGGCTGTGAACGATCCTGTTTAAGACTGCAGTCAAAATACTCCCCTGTTGCCCGTGCTTCATTTCCCACCATCAGCTCTTACACCTGCTCTTCCATTCTCCCTGAAGCAGAGCTGAGGGAAGTGTGCGTTCGTGTTCCCCAAAACTGCGGTACCGCTGTGCACAGCACACGGTGCTGCAAGGTCTGACCTGAAGACGTGTACGACAGAAGGTCGGGTCACAATTACAGTCTCAGCTGCTGAAGTTAATTTGTAAGAAGTTGCTATTATATGTATGCAAGATATGCTCCTCATTTTTGGAAAAGTCTTTGTGCGTGTATATAAATACCACACAACTGGGCACTGAAATACAGGTACAATCACCTCCTGTTGTTGTCTGTAACCGTCGGTGGCAAGCCACCTCCCTCTGTGCCCAGCGCCTTATTTATGGGGAGGCTGATGCTCTTCCAAGGCACTGTAAAACAATGAGGTTTTCATAGCCACAAATGTTTGGCTGGGTTTAGCTGAAATATCTGCATCCTGTCTGCGCACATTGTGTGTCACCGCGTCTGGTACCAAGTCCTGCCAGTAAAAGAAAGGAGCCGGGGGTGAGTGGTTGTTTTTGATGTTCAGGTTAAATACCCTCCCAGAGGAGTGCTCGCTGCTGGGTCAGTGTCCTCTGCCTGACACCAACCACTTCTCCTTTCCATACCTACCCCATTTCCCCACTCGTCCACCTTCCATCCCACAGCCCCCACACTGACGACTGCCTACTGTTTTTACCTCTGTTCTCATTCTATTTAGTAAGACTAGAAACGTCTCCACGCTGCTCTCCCCATCTGCGTGAACCCGCAGAGACTGCCGCCCCAGTCTGATGCTGTAAGCAGAGCATCAATGAGCAGTTTTGCTGGAGAGTGGAGAGCAGGGCAAGGCGGCCCGCAAAGGTCTGGGACGCTGAGTAAAGCGAGAGGCAAAGCGGAACGGCTGGTCTGATGTTTGGGTGATGCTTGATGTTCGGTTGCCACAGCTGCTGAGCGCCAAGTAAAAATATAACTGACCTAACTGGGTATCCAAATCTGACCAAGGCTGCTTGTTATTTGAGATCACAAATAAGAAGAAACTCGGCCACCAATTGACACAGCAACTATCTTGTGCATTTGTATAAAAGTATTTTGGGCTGCTCTGCATTCTTCAGATTGAGGCAATCAATTTGTAGGTGTCTGTCAAGCACCAGCACTTGCTCCCACTTTCACCTTACGTTTCATGTTCTCCTCACCCTACAGGCAGCCAGATGGTTGAATGTAAGCCCAAACTAAGAAGGATTTTCTCTTTTCTTTTGAAGGGATGGGTGCTCAGAGATTTATCAGCAATACAGTCGTACTTAATCAGATGGAGTATGCCCTGTGTAACTAAGGCAGCCCACGGCATGTTGCTGGCATGAGCAGCTACCCTAGGAAAGTCCTGCTCGAGTTGCCTTTTTGTATTCCATGTAAAACTGTGCTTTGCGGGATTTTGACTTATCATTATTAGTCAGCTGTCCAGAAATGCCAGTAACGTGATGGTCTAGTACAGCTTTGGTGTATTATCATTTCACATTAATTGTTTAGAAATTATGGCCACTACATAATTTGGAATGAGACTGTCATCCTGTCTACGCCACATATAAAATTTTAGAATTAAAATTGAATGACTGGGTTCATCATAGTTCTTTAATCTACTTTGTGCAGTAACCTGTACTATCCATATTGATACTAACATACTATAAACTCAGCTTTAGAAAACACAGCAGTTCGGTACCTGGTTTCTATGTCCCTGTGCTCATTTACTACCCTAAGGAGAGTACTGAAAATCAGAATTTTACTAGAAAGCAGGCATTTCTGCTTTTTGGTGGTTTTGGGGTAGTAAAGCAATTGGTTATCTTTAAATCAACTTTGTCTGCAAACTGTGCTCTCCAAACACTTCTTTATTGATACGTATACAAATATAGTAGAGATTTTACAAAATGAGTTACCGTTAAAATTGGGTGGTGGAGTAATGGAACATGTTATTTTGATAGTTTGGAACATGTCCCAGGAGTTGTTAAATGATCTCTCTTACTCTGTATGTGAATTGTGTGTTCCCATGCGAACATCAGAAGTATCAGAGCTGCAAACACAAGCCTGCAGTATCTGCTCTATCCCTGTATGGCAGAGCACATAATTTACTCCCTGTTTAAACACTGAACATATGTTAATAGACAAGTGCGTCAACAGAAATAGTCCCCTATAAAACTTAACAGTGGATGAAGTGGAATTGCTGCTGTGAACTTAGGATATTTTAGGATTATGTAGTAGAAGGCATTTTAGAAATTAAGACCAGAATTTGAGGTTTTGCGTTTTCCTTTCTAGTCATGACCCTTTCTGCAAGCTCCGGTGCTTGAGCATGTGATCCTGAACAGCATCTCCACCTGTATTTTCCAAGGAGAGGTTTGCAGTCTTCCCTCAAAAGTGGAAACAAGAAATCAACTGTTCCATTTGTTGTTCCTCAGATCTTTAGGGAGCAGGACCCTGACAGAGATTTCATCATCTCATTTGTGACTCAGGTAAGCTATGTGGTAGACATCATTTTGTCATTTGCTTTCCCATGGTACGAGATACTCTGCTTTACAGTCATTCTGTACTATGTCTGATATATTTAGACCAATGAACTACGTAGTAAAGATAATAATGTCTAAAGGAAACACAATAAAATACCCTGTAAGATTAATAGACGAGATGAGAAATGCAGTTGGAGCACACATCCTGCCACTTCAATCATTATAGGTAATGATATCCACAATTAAGTCCTGAATATTATATATTAACTATAGGTGGGAACAGGCCAGGTTTGATGAATTTTCCCAGTTCTTGGTTATGTATAGTTCAGGGAACTAAAGCAGTGACAGATGAAGGCAAAGCTCCCAGATAAGAATTAAGCAACCTATGTGTTCCGAGCTGGTAGAATGCAGGTATTTCTTGACATCGCAGCTATTTGTCTTAGAGAGACCAAAACAGAGATGAACCGGTACTATGTAGGTTTGACACTTTTATTAACAAAGAACCCATGGGGCTCATTCATTAGTACAAAATACAATCATGTTCCTGTATGTTAAACAGCAAGTTTTTTTTTTTAATTTTGTCTTTTTTAAACTGTTTCACAGTTAAAAAAACAAAGCCCCTGCATATTGAACTTATTATTGTGCAAACAGTAATTATTTTAAGGATCAATTTCTGCACTAAGCCAAGTGTCAGAGAGCAGAATTTAATCTTGTTTTCACCCCTCCTTTGAAGGGCCACGTGTGCTTCCTAAGAAACACATTCTATTTGTCTTTTTTGCAGCAAAAAATCTAAGGCCACAGTTTATCTGCAAACAATAACAAACAACTCAAAGATATTTTTTTTTTTGGGGGGGGGGGGGGGGTGGGGAAAGCACATCTTTACCCTTCATGCTCTTGTTTGCTTGACCCTTATTATACCAGGTAGCACACATCACCTATTGGGTATTACAGTCCAAAAAAGCACCTAATGTTCTTCAAGCTAGTATTCTGAATTCTTAACATGCAAGCTAATACACAGCCACATTACTTTTCAAGTAACTATAATGGTATCTGTTTAAGGAAAATATGCTTGTTCCCTTTCCAGGTGATGTGAATGAAAATCCTGCACTGATTGTATGGGCACGCCACCACTTAAATAGAAAGGCATGAGAGCTACATCTCCAGACTGAAGTTAAATACTAATTTTTTAGGATATCCTTTCTAAAACATGCACTCAAGTTTTGGTTAAAGCTGCATTTGCTATAGAAGACAATACTTAAAACCTGCAAATGAAAAAAATAACTGCAGTTTGGAAACATGAATCTCAATCAGCAAGTCTTTTACACTGATGGAAAAGTGACTTTATGTGCTACAAATTAAGACAATGTAAGGAAGTCATACTAAAAGACTAAAAATATGTATCTGAGTATGCCTCTAGAAAAATCCCTGCTTCTTAAATGAAGACAGATTTCGTAAAAAAACATTTAAACTTTTTTTAACTGCAGTTATTGATGAAATGAAGGAAACTCAATTACTATTTTTGTAGTGATCAGAAAGTACAATGTTTTTACCGCATGAAGCACCAGATTTTAGCCCCAAACCCTTCTGTAAGACGTATGGAGTAGTTCTAGTAGTTTGAAATCCCCTGTAGTTTAAAGACTTGACTGTAAACGTGTGTACTGAGAATGCTGTGTTTCTGCTTCTTTAAGTGATCTCTTGATGGTGGCTTACTTATTCCAGTTAATGCTTGGCAGGAAGCAAACGTTCTACTTTAAAGGAAGGCAGCAGAAGGGCCAAGTAAAATGCTGTGCCTTCACTCTTAGCAGCAACAAACTCTCACTATTCTAAATGACCTGAGGAAGAAAACATTAAAATATTGCACCAAAACAAAATTAAACAGCAAAAACAAACAAGGAAACACACTAACAAAAAACAGTATGGATAGCAAATGACTAGTGCAGCCCCTGACAATAGATCTCTACACAAAAATGCAGGAGTAATGAAAAGCTTTGTGCCATTACCAGAGGATTTTGTTCCCCTGATGTCTGCTTTCACTTCGGTTATAAGCTATGTCTATTCTGGGTATATTTACACCTCTCCCTATGACTCCTATCGCATTCACTAACCACAGAAACCATTTAGGGTCCTTTTTAGAACCTTGAAGTATACGGGAGCTTTAACGAGACTTTATTTTGGCCTAAAATCTGACCAGAAGTAAATATCCAAAACAGAGGTAGGCTTATAAAGGCTTCTGAATAAATAAGTATTGTCCATTTTGCCGAGTATACCTGCTGCTGGCAAAAGGATTCTCCCTTGCCATGCTTCCCCTTACCATGCTATCCATAGGCTTAAGATGCAGAAAAAGAACTCACAGTAGAAGAGGCTAGAACAATTCCCTTAAGAAATCCCTTGAAAGAAAGCACAGTGCATAAGCTCTTATTAAAGTTCAATTCTCTTTTACATACTTGCATCTTTCATTCAGTAAATGGTTGCCTTCATAATATTGCGTAATAGCTATTCTGTCATCCATGGTGTCTTTAGAATCATTATGAATGATGAAATAGTACCGCTTGGCAGTTGTTAGAAGAGCAGGTTCTCATGAAATACAAAGTTAACCTAGAGCGAAGACTTCACATTTAGTAGTGTTCCTTTTTTGGATGCAGACAGTGCAAAACTGAAGCCCCTTGAACACTGGAATCTTTTGGAAATGTTTTCTTACCCCACGTTCTGCTCTACTATGCAAGTTCTACTACAGAAGTTCTCAACATCACGATGTAAATTCTTCCAGAGTGTTCCGAACAAAATATAAATTCTTCTCTTCAGAAGATCCTTACAGCTCCTCCTCGTACTTTATGTAGTATATCCACTTTTTAGAAAGCATTCAGTGTTTTCAGGTACTTCTCAAGTATCCTGAGCACAGCTGCTCCGACAATATCCTCTGTGCAGACTAATCCAGCAGATTCTTTTCCATCACCAAACATGCTCATACCTCCCTCTCCATTTTCCTTTGCCTTTCTTGTACACAGACATAAGTTTTGAAAAAGAAAACCATTTCCTTTTTAGCTGCACTATCAGCTTAAGCAGCAGAAAGATTAAGACATTCATCACAATGATGCTCTTTACAAATCCTCTTCAGAGCATGAATGAAACAGGCTGAATTTCTTCTACATCAGTTGGATGTGGATCAATCTACAGAGAGAATAATAGCAACAATTACTGCCTATAATGCTTACATTTCTGTATGCGGGTTTTGATATTTTTTTTTTCCATCCGACAATAAAACCACCACCTGCTGTTTATTTTTTTACCTCTGAATAAAGAGGTGGAGGCTGAAACCGGAACTCTTGTATGTAAGCAAAGACAGGACAACACAATTGTTCCTCACAGTCAATTGGTGGTGGATAAGCAGGAACATGTCTGGAGAACTCTTCCTCAGACACTACATCAGCATAATTTGGTGGTGCTGAAACACAAGAGATGCTCCTGTCAAATTTCAAACTATTCACTCACAGCAAGACAAGTATGTATTACAGTATCCAAGACCAGGAAGACTGTATTAATTAAATATTGTATGATTGTCAAATTGTATCAAGTGCACTGTACTCAAATACTGTAACTAGAGTTATGTTTTTAGTAAGCTTAGGTGGGTGATTCAGCAGGAACACTACAGATGCTTTTAGGGCTACTCCAGCAACAAACCTGTGCTGTATCAAGGTATATTCAGTAATGATTAAAGTGCCTACCTCCAAAGTAGAATTCCCACTATCAGAAGTTAGTTACTTTAAATTCAGCTGAAATTAGACAGGGATAAAGAAAGACTTAAAGGCTGGAGCTGGGGTATCCTCACCAATCTTTTTTTGGTTCTTGACTTAGATTTATATGCCTCACTTCTCATGAGTCATGAGCCTATATCCCTAGAAGCGCCCTTAAACTGGGCACTGCTATCCTCCTGTTGTAGACAGTACTATGATGTATTACGACGAGTTCAATAAGTATTACCTTCAGGGTGTTCTGGCATGGTCAATGCCAGCCAACTCATATCCATACTAAACTGGCTGGTAATGCTGGAGTTTCTGCTTGAAAATCCAATACATGGAATAGTGCCAATCACCAGAGGCATTTCAATCATCAATTTCTTAGCACCAGGAATATGGATATACACCTATGTGACAACCCACAAATGAAAGAAAAAAAAACATCATAAGACTCCATTTGAATTGCTGCTCCTAGACGCTACCCTACTCCCTATACTTGTCTAAAGCTTGTCTAAAAATTAGGAGGTTTCTCATCCCAGGTATGTTTAGCTAATACTCCTGGCAGCTTTCCGTATTTTCCAGCAACCTCCCCCTTTCCATACCTTGTCTCTAGATAAGATTGAAAAAATACAAAACAGTTTGACAAAAATAATTATGCACTTGATTTTCAGTCCCATCTTTCCATTTCTGACAAGAGTCACTAAAGGAACCCATTCAGCTTGAACTACTTTCCCCTAATAACCTCTGCAGGTCTAAAATTAAGCTGCTTCCTCCTCAGAAACGTTTTTCCATTGTCTCCATTATTCCTATGTCTCTATTTCAGAATCGCCTAATGATCTACAGCCTCTCATACGATGTGGCATTTATTTATATTTCTTGTTCTCAAATTTAAAATCTAATAGCTGCTCAGTAGAGAAAATTCTTCTGTTCCCAACTCAATGTAGTAGTCTAGAATATGTACATTTGTAATAAAAATCCATACTTACAGCTAATGAATATTCTACTCTAATAATACAGCAGTCAAGTATAGAGGGGGATACAGGTGGGATTTTCAGAGTTTTCCCATTCCAGGTATCTGTACTCCCAGAGGCAATATGGTTTCCTCGGACATTGGCAACCATCTGTCGGAAAGTTTTTGTCTTCCCACTGGCCAGGTAAGTTTGTGTTTGGAAAATGGCAGCTTTTGGAACAATCAAACGAGAAGAGCAGTTCTCAATTTCTGCATAGATTGGTATGGCTTCCCCTTAAAGACAGAAAAAGTTCAATGAATAATTTGTATTTACCAACTTTCCTCTGGGAGTATCAAAGCATGTTACGCAGCATGTACATCATCTGCAATGTTATGAGAACAGTGCTTGTTAGTTTCCTCAAGCTAGGTAGTTGTTTTTTTTCCCCAGAGTGGTATCCAGACAGAATTATAGCCACCTACTATATTTTACGTATAAATAATGATTCATTTTGAAACATTAAGCATAATATGAACAAGCTATAAAAGCTTTATTTGCAAATTACATGCCAATCTTCCTTTTATATAGTACTAACTGAATTTCAGAATGTTTTATTTCCTCAATGTATCTAATGTTACCAAGATGACAAAGAAGCTGCTAAAGCTCATTCTTACAGAAGTGTAAGCCTACACAAACAGGACATAAAAACCTGATTACATCCCCAATTAAGTATTTTATCCCAAATAAAAACATTTTGTTGTTCTTTATACTCAAATGTACATGGCTTTTCATTAAGATTACTGACTAACAGGACTTCCTTTCAATTTATATTCCCAAGGGGGGAGTGAGGGGAAAGGCAAGATTATTTTTGTTAAAGCAAGTTCATATAGATCTCAATTTACTACCTACTAAATGGAACTATTCTTTCAACTATAAAGTGTTGGCTTCAGAGAGATTAAAAAAAAAACCTATTAGATGCTTAACAGTCACATTTTCAAGGTAACTACTCTTACCATTACAGTATCCCTTCCTCTCAATTTTGGCACTGAGAGACACTGGCCCAGAGGTGAAAAACCAACAGCCAACCATCTTCTCCTGACTTCTTAGAACAGGTGTCTATAAAATATAGAGTATTTTTCATTTTATGTCATAAAGCTATCAATCAGTTGCAGTTTAATGTTATGCGTATCAGTCATTGCAATCTAGCTCTAAAATCCACTTCATTTGAATCACTGTATTACTCCATGCAACTGGAGTTTTGCCATGACGTAAAATGGAACCAAGGTTTGGCTAGCTGATCATACAGCTGTTTTAAAATCCCAGTCTGCATCATACCTATCAACTAGGTAACACAGAGACCAATCTGCGTTTGAATGTAATCTGTCTTCAAAAAGACTGAATAGCAAATTTTATACGTGTGATTTTTTTAAAGGTCTGACGGAGTACTGCAGTATTTATGCCCACGCCCCTCAGTGCGGAAGAATGCAGAATTTGTTTCATCTGCAACCAACTAATAGTTAAGCAGGTAAACTGTTTTTACCTTTGTATCCTTCATAAGAAAGGATAAATGTACACACGCTGGGTTAAAGTGATGCATCTTCATAACTTGCAAGCCACACAACCCCCAAAAAATTTAGGCTCATGACAAAAACTGTCTTAATTATTCACAGAAGGCTGTCACATTAGATGACATTTACACTGTCTGTAAAGTTTTCATTAGAATAAACTTACAACATACACAAGTACGCATCAAAGGTCCAAGCCAGGATTCAAGCTACTTAAAACAATTTACTAGGCCCAGTCAGTACCATTATAAAGTCTAAGATTTGTGGTTTGCACTTTTTTGGTGCTAGCCTTGGAATGAATTAAGATAGATGCTGCCTACAGTATGTGCCCCACAGCCCTCTCCCATGCAATTATCTATGGTCTACTTCATCCTTGCAGTATCTGGATGTGCTGTCTCCATACTCTTTTAACACACGCTGCTGAATATTAAAGACTATTCTGCTTACAGATGCCACTGCCAAAATACTTCTCTAAGTTCTTTCTAGAGAGAAAGATTAAAATGTAAGCATATAAAGAGGAAAAAAGCCCTGTTCAAAACATCTCTTAGCTATGTTCACATCATGATGAAATGTTAAAATTATCCTAGGATTTTAAATAAAATAGAAATTACTCATTCATATTTAAATGATAACCATTTAGATCCAGTTGCTATCATGAAAGTGCAAGGTATAATTTTATATTATTTTCATAATATGGGTTGAGATAAAAGAATCCAGCTCATTAGCTTCCATCTTGCCTATTTTCTCATTACTTAATGCCTGATCTTTCTTACTACTCTACAGTATTTCTAGTGATTATTAGAAACTCAATGCTTTAATGTGGCCAAATCTGTCATAAGGAAATAACTGAAAAGATCTCTGAAGCAGCTGCATGCACACACTTAAATGTTAGAAAACGACATGCAAAATGGAAGGATACGTAACATAATGGCCAGAGCATAAATGACAAGCTGGGCATGATTAATACTCTTCTATAATTACTGTTCCTCAACCTACTATTATTGTAGAGTTTAGGACACTGCAGCCCTGTGAATGTAGTTGCTCTGGTAAGAGTAACTACTTTAGGCTTGTGCATTATTATTATTAAGCCTTATTTATGCATCTGAAGCCTGCACAACTTTTTGGCAAGAGCATCTCTGCCAGCAGGAATGTAATCAATGGTATTAAAAAAAGCCACTCTGTTTGCTATTCACACAACCTAAGATCATCTATTTATAGAGAAAAGCTTAGGGAGCTTATATGCTTTCAGAAGTCAGAAAATGACACTCCAGAATAACATGGAAATGGTTATGGCTGGATGTGAATGCTTCTTGGAAATGATTTTTTTGCAGCTGGCTTTAAAGGGGGGAGTAGTGGAGGACCCTCTTACCAATAAAGCTGGTGAGCTGACGTCGATATGGCTAATGACCTGAAGCTCTGTCTGTACACTTTGATCAGGTGCTGCAGGCCTCTCCAGAACTGCTTTCACGTAGTATTGGATACTGCCGTACTTCCCAGTAAAAGAGGTCACCAGAGGTCTGAAACAAGCCGTCATGAAAGCATTACCGTAAGTTTATAATTCAGTTCCAAACATCAATGCTTCCTGTGTACATAAATGTTTACCAATTTACAGCTGGTACTTTTAGGGCCTTAGGGAAACCAGAGCGAACAAGGCATGTCTATGTGCTGGCTGATTAAGACAAACATATAATGCTGACCTATCTGTTTGATATTAAAAAAACCAACACCCACAAGTCCAGTTACATTACGTTAATGTTCCACAAAGAGCAGTGTCCAGCACAATCCATTCAGACTGGATTATTTAACTTACTCTTGAGGGAGTTGAAAGCTGAACGGAAATTCATGTCTTCCATCTAGAAGAATTAAGCTTTCCTCACCTGTAGGATAAAAATGAGTAGTATGTTTTAGTTATTCCATAAATAGAAGAACAAAGCAGATGCTTTTATAAATTATTTATGTATAAAAACACCCAGATGCAAGGGACTAGGAGAAGTTTTTATTGATCCCAGTGGGTTCTGGATTGGAGCCCATGCTTTATTTATGCTGGGATGCAATTTCAATGAAAAAATCAAGGAAACACGGAGACCTTGAGTTTCAGTTCAGGACTCTGGCCAATTTCTAATCCAAAATGGCTTCTGGAAAGCATAAACTAAGTTTCTTTTCCTTTTCCCAGGGCAGCCATTAATCTACTTTTTCAATTAGCAATTTAACCAATTTTTGTGCTAAAAAGGTCAGCATTATTAATTGCTATTAATATACGTACTCGACATATTCATAGAGGGCCTCCTGTTACACAATTTTAAAAAGGCCTACATTTACTTTTCCTGCAGATAAACCTGAGATGCGTTTCACCCTTCCAGAACAAAACACCATTTCCTTTTTATTTTCCAATGCAGCCACAGTGCTGCAGTGTCCGAGTGACTAAACCGCCAGCTAGAGACCCAGGCAACGAAGGGCTGCCCCCGCTTTCCGAACCCGCTGCAGGAGGAGCCGCCGCTTCTCGTGCCTTCCACGGGCAGCTCCACAGACGCTGGGGACAGAGCCCCGCGACCACGAAGGCGCCGGGGGTGTAACCCCCGCCCGTGGCTCCCAGGGCAGCCAAACCCCCGCCCGTGGCTCCCAGGGCAGCCAAACGCCCGCCCGTGGCTCCCAGGGCAGCCAAACGCCCGCCCGTGGCTCCCAGGGCAGCCAAACGCCCGCCGGCAGCCGACACGGAGCGTCGGACAGGCAGAGCGCCACCCGCTTGCTGCCAGCCTTGTTCCGCATTTTCCAGCCGTTTATGGGAAGAACCCAGTGACTCGGCGAAGTTGCAGCAAGCCCCTCCGGGCGCACCGGTGGAGGCTGCAGCCGCAGCAGCCGGAGGTGTGCCCGTCCCCGCCGACAGGGCGCCTACCCAGGCCTCACGCTGCGGTGCCGGCTCCCCCCCGGGAGGGCGCTTCAACCCTCGCCCCCCCTCCCCCGCCCCCGGGAGTAGGAGGCGGCCGCCTTCCCGCGGCGGGTGCCCCCGGCCCCTCCGCCGCCCCGGGGAGTAGGGGCACTCGGCCCCGGAGCCCTCCCCCGCGCAGGAGGCGCCCGCGCCCCCCCCGGTCTCACCCCGCGGCGGCGGCAGGCGGTCCCGCCGGTTCTCACAGGGCGGCCGCCAGGCACCCCCCCGCCGCGGCCCCCGCTCCCCCCGTCGCGGCCGCCCCTCACCTTCGGGCGGGTCCCGCAGCAGGCTCTGCCGGATGTCCAGGTACCGCACCTCCGCCTCCCGCCGCGGCCCCGGCCCCGGCGCCCGCACCGCCGCCCCCCAGGTTCCCGCCCCGGGGACGGCGCCCGAGCTCTCGCTCCAAGCGACGCGGGCCCGGCCGGCGGCCTCCAGGCGCAGCCCGCGAAGCGGCAGCGGGCCCGCCAGCTCCAGCAGCACCTGGCCCGACACCGTGTCCCCGCTGCAGTAGCCGCCGCCGCGCCGGGCCTCGTCCTCCAGCACCAGGGCCAGCGTCTTCACCGTCCCGCCGGCCCCGGGGCCCAGGCCCGGCCCGGCCGCCGCCATCGCTCCCCGGCTGCGGGGGAAGCCTGCGGCCGCCGTCCACGGTTGCTTTAAAACCTGCCCGTCTGCGCCAGCGCCCGCAGCGGATAGTCCCGCCCCGGCCCGCTTCTCATTGGCCGCTCCTCAGTTCCTCACCCAGCCATTCGCCGCGGGCTGCCCCGGGGCCCCCTCCTCATTGGTTCCTCGGAGTGTGCACGCTCTGAGCGCGTCACGCTGCGTGATCACCGCGGCGGAGCCAATCGGGTACGGGTGGCCGCGCGTGGACAGCGCCCTGATTGGCAGAGTGGCCGCAGGTACCTGACGAGAGGGCCAATGGCACGGCACAGCTACCACGTGCACAGCCTGTGGGTAAACAGGCAGCGAAGGGGCGGGGCAGGACGGAGGGGCGGGGCCAGGGAGCCGCGCGGGGCGGGGCGGCGCGGGGCGGGGCGGTGAGGGGTGGTGAGGCGAAGCGAGGCCGGGGTCGCTCCTTGTCCTCCCGCTGAGAACCCGGGCAGCGGGGTCCCTCAGGGGCGAGCCCGGGCAGCGGGGCCCTCCGGGGGTCCTGCCTGCTCAGCCCTACCGCCAGGCTGCAGTCTCTGCAGGGCGGTGGGCCCTACGCTGTGGGAAGGCCTTGGCGCCTCGGTGGGCATCGTCTCCCATCATGGCGCCGAGGGAGCAAGCGCCGGCCTGGTCGCCGCGTTGCATTCGGTCCCAGATGCTCCTTGCAGACAGCCGGGCTGGCTGGGGATGTGAAACATTGCGGTGCCGCTGTTTCTCCCAGCTTTGCCCAGGGTTACCTCAGGAGCGCTGTACTACCGGCGGGAGCCCCTTGCCCGCCCCACTGGCGAGCAGGCGGTGAAGGGTTCGGTCTGTGAATGAGCCATCCTGGATCACCTGGACACCTCCCTCTCCGCACAGATACTGGCTGCTTCTGCACTTTGTAAATGTAGAAGTGCCCTGGTTCAAGAGCTTGTTTCTGCAAACCCCTGTTTTGTTACTGGATAGCTGGATGGATACACAGCTGCGCGCTGTTAATGCCCGAGCGGCATGGCATAAACCTTTCCATATAAATGATCTATAGGTAATGCTTGAAAGATTTATCCACTAGAATAAATGTAAAGTTTGCTATTATTTTCAGTATTTTAGAAGTACAAATTTGGGAAAACCCCCCAGCATCTATAGCAAGTGGCAAATATGTCTGTGTTGGTAGAGGAGTACAGCCAGGTCCATCTGCCCAACAGAGGTGAGGCTGCTACAGCACGTGCCCCAGTCCCAGCCAACACAATACATGTTACAAAACAAAATGCTTTGCATATGCTGGACAGATACTAAAATTAATTTTGTCCTATGAAGTCTCATACTTTATGATTGCCTGAGTTGGTAGTAGTGCATCTTCCTGAAGGTGCATATGGTGAATGATCTGCCAGCATTTCCATTGGTAATGAAGGAGTCATTTCCCGGTCCAAGTCACCTGCCTGCTTGAAGCTTCTGACAGCTGCATCTTCCTGCATTCCTCCATCCCTCTGGAGCACTGAAAAACACCAGCCTGGTGTTTCCCAGCTGACTCAGCTAATTACTGAAATTAGCAAAAGATGTCTTCCCGACTCAGAGCCTTGGCTTTTAAATAACTGACAAGGTAACGCAAGCTTTCTCAGAATCCCTGGCATACATTTGTGATATGCTTGTCCCACGAAACGGAGGCTTGTATTTAGAGTTACTTCTGTGATGAAGAGCTTGTCCTTGCTGAGAATGAGGTAGGCCTTTTAAATACCTTTTCTTGACTAATGTACACCTTTGTGTTAATAATAACATGAGGGAAGAGTAATGTGGTAACAGATGGGGTGAATTCATAGGCTTTATTCGTACCCTTGCCCATGGTTCACCAGCTCGTGATGGAGAATTATGTAACTCGAGAAAATAATCCTACGATGGTTGTTTTGAATATTTAAAGAATTTTTGGATAATCATATCCCTTTGTGCTTTTTGAAACAGTTTTTATAGAAACTGGAAGCGTTGCATTATAAGTGGGGATTGTGGTATATAAAATTACGCTACCTTTTTTATTTTTTAGTTGAACTACACTAATACAGCTTGAATGTCTAGTTTTGCACAAATCTTTCCCTTATATCCAGTTTTTTACATTAGCAAGCATCAGGTTAGTTTTGTAGTCAGCTGAAGGTGCTTGGATGTGTGTACTGAATATTTACTTATTTGCTAAATTTGCTTAGGTACAATGTGTGTATGCAATTTCTTGCCACTGATTCTGGAAGCATAAAAAAACCCCACAAACCAAAATCCCACACCTTCCCTTTTTTCCTGCATGAATTAGATCCTATATAAAAGTAACTAATTCTCTTACGGGTATCATGTGACTGTTCAAACGTTGCCTCCTGTTTATTCTTTGCAAGTGCAAGCGAGCTAGATAGGGAAATGAATAAACATGAGCAATTTCTCATGAAACAAAACATTATACAGAATTAGTGAGAGTTAGGAGGCTTGAATAACTCAAACAATTAGCCCATAGAGGACACAGTTAATAGGAACATTCTGTTGCAGTCAGATGATACTTGTTCCAGGTGTTTGTTTACCCTTTAATATACTTTTTTCCCAGCAGGATTCAAAGGCCAGAATTTGTTGAAATCATCATGGAGCGATAGGTTTCTTATCCACTCAGCTTGAGAATATTTCCTCGTGTATGAGTCATTTTGACTGACCAACATGGTGAAGTTGTAGCGTGGAAATCACCACAGCACTATTTTAGTCTCAGATAAGCCGGAAGGAAGGAACAGAAGTTGAACACTCAGACATTGTGGGTGTTATGTGTGTGACTGGATGTTTGTGTGGGGGTGTATGTGTGAAAGAGCAAGAGATACATGAACATGTTTGATTATATTTTCATTTCACTTATTTTGCCACTTTATTCAGGACTACGTAGAGAAAGAGCTGCCTGAACAGTTAGTTAATGCACAAGTTAGCCTGTAAGAGTTAAGACTACACAAAGAAGGGTTTCACTTGAGAGTATCCACAATAGCTGCGAACAGCTCTAGCAGTAATCACAGACTTACCTTGAAATGAAAGAACTTGGTGAACATTTTCCTACAGCAGCTGCTAATATCCGAGCTTTGCTGGTTAATTTGGAAATGACTGCTGTGGTCAGATCACTGAATTCAGATGGAGCTGCTCGTTTCAGTGCACATATTGAAAATAGGCTATCAGGGCTTCAACCTGCCAGAAGAGTTTTTGAAAGTATTGTGTACATTCCAAGTTTCCACAACAGGAAGGACACCTGATACGTAAATAACCATTTTCATGAAAGATACAAGATAGGAAGTGGTGTTAGCAACAGCGACCTCTGCCAAGAAGATCTTATTTTTCAGGGATCTGAGCTGTGACTGGGGAGGAAGTGAAAAACTTGATCAGTATTTGCTGTCCTCTTCCTGCTTGAAGGGAACTGAGACAGAGCTCTTAATCATGAGCCAGGCACCAACACCAGGAGTTTGCCAACTGAGCCTTTCTGATCTTAATCAATACCCTGACAGTTTAGAGAATGAACAGCTATTTCTCCTGTTGGAGGAGGACTTTGAGAAGTGTTTATGAGAGCTGCTAACAGCTGATTTACAAACTGCGGATTTGAGATTGCTGTACTGTAACATCCGTTCAAAGTGTCTCTCTTATCCAGTACCAAACACGACGGGCAAAACAACAGTGACTGAGCTGCAGCTGAGCTCAGTGGAAGAGCCATGAGGTAGGCTCTGCTTGAATGAAGGCCTCACAGAGGCACTGGACAGTGTGTAAACTCCATGCTGATCTTCTCTCTGCACGGTAGGGAGGATTTGCCCATATGCCTCGTCCTTTATCTGTACATAGTTTCAACTGTCTCAGCGAGCCTGACAGATGTTAGAAAGCAGTTGGTTGAGAGCAATATTTACCCCTGAAAGCAGGTATTATGGGCTCTTTAAGTTCCACAAAAGCCCTCAGAATATAGGGCCTTTTTTCAAGATACTCAGAACTCTTCTTTCTGGGTTTGTTTATGGAGTCAGGACAGGGAGAGATGGGAGACGATTCCTTTCTTTCCCTGGTTCTTGGCCTTTTACTAGTGAGCTCCTTTATCAGCACCAAAAACGCAGCCCTGGAGCAGCGTGTGAATTCTCCCTGGCGCTCCCAGTCAGCATAAGGAGGCGAAGAATTGGTATTGGTGGTGCTTGCTGTCACGTACAGTCTTTTATTGCTTTTATTCTATTACCAGTAATTGAAAGGCCAGCCAAATTTTTCTTAGACAATTAAATGACATTTACAGATAGGACATTGCAAGGAGCCAGAGACGCTTTTCCAAGTGCTGCTGCAAACACAGTGCCCAGCTAGCCTGATATGTCATTACTGCCAATGTGTAAAGCACCAGTAAGCATATTTTTAAGAATCATGTTGTATGTGGTATGTTGAAAAAAGCAAATACTGAGATATTGGCCCAGGAATCTAAGGGTGCACGCTTTATCTCAGCAGGTGTTTGTTCACACAGCCTGTCAGACAAAGCGCAATTGTCTAGAAGGTCAAAGACCAATCCTAATACAAGGTTATGTCTGGAAATGGAAAATCACAAATGGCAGTAGGACAGCCACCGTAGGAAATCTGAGGCAGAGGAGGGGCAGACTAGGTTGCATTAGGTTGATGGCTGAGAACCGAGCTGTTCAAGGCTCAAGCACTGAGTGCTTCATGTATACAGCTGCCTCCTACTCTATCCTTACCTTCCAAGGTGTGGGAAGGGTGTGTCTCATCCCTGGGTCAAGAGGTTAGGGTAGAAGCAAAGATCGTGGTGCAAACTGCAAGGGATCCTTTCCACTTTCCATGGCAGCACAGTGCCAGGACCTTCCCCCTCGCCTCCAGATGAACAGTCTCATGAGGTGGCAGCAGCAAGCCTGCCCACAGGGCAAGGGTCCCCATACCAGTTTCTAGCCCAACGCACTGGGATTGTATCCCAGTGCAGGATGGGACATCATGTTGTTTCGTGCACTGGTAAAGAAAACACTTGAGTGATCTGTTGTTTGCTTAAATATTAATATAGTGAATCAGATCGCAGGATCTGTTGCAGCTAGTTCCCTTACCTAACAGTGACCTAAATCCAGCACTCACTTGGGCAGCAGAGGACTGCTCCAGGGTAGCTTTGGATGTTACAACTACTACAGGCTTTGCGAGAAGCATGAGTAGAGGAGGATGGATGTGGTTAGAACATCCCTTCATCCTGTTGTCCCCTGAGGACAGAAAGATTTATCAGGGTTAGTGGCACCTGCACAATTAGAGTGGCCTTCTGGAGGTGCTCCTCTGGAGGAAGAGCTTCCTCAATTGTAACGGGTACCTGTCTGCATTTCAGTGACTCTGACTTCAAAGCAAGGTGGTCAGAATTATTCCTATAAATACCTGACACAGGGAGAATACAGATTTTTTCTTGTTGAATCAGCTCTGAAACAGCAGCTGCATTATTCATGTGTGGGTCGTGGTTTGGTGTTCCAGCTCAAGGGAAGGAACAGCCAGAAAGGCAAAGAGGAATTGACAGTCATTTGCCTTCTTAGTTATGTCCTGCTTTAGCTGGTTGCTACTAGGGGCTGTAATTTGCGGGTTTTGAGGGTTTTATAAAGTGCCTTTTAAAAAATTTAATCTGAAAAAGTTTGAACTTGAGATGAACTCGAATCTCATACCAGAAAACCTCACACTGGAGGGAAGTGCATGCCTGGATCTGAACTCATCGTTTGGTAGAGCATTCCTGTAAACAGGAATGTGTGCCTTGTGGTGACTGCAGCCTTACCAGTTCACACCAAGCAATGACGTGGGATCATATCTCTGAGAAAACACAGATGGCATCTCCGATATCTTTGTAAAGATAGTTCCAAGCGGGCTGTTTGCTGGACAGCATCTGGTTGAAGCAGCCACCTTGGTGACTGTGTACAGCTCTCAGCATGGTCCAGCAACACAGCAATTAGCAGATGTAGTGGTGTTCCATGTGAAGCATTTATTTTCACAACACCATTTCTGATGGCTGCTGTTGTTGCCCAGGCTTAGGAAAGATATTACTTCAGCAGAAAATGGAGATAATGGAATGCTTTATGCCAAAAGGGAATGTAGAGTAAGAGCTACAATGGACGTAAAGTGGAGTCAGCAGCCTGAGACAGCACGCGTGATCATCAGGACAGGAAGCAGCCTGGGATTGCAGTCGAGCTCTGCTGATGGGAATGCGCGCTTTACCTTAAACCAGTGGTGTTTGGCTTTTACTGCTCTTTTAGCGTGATTTGCAATATAGACGCAGTATGATTCTGTCCTTAAAAAGATATGTGGCACGAGGTGCTTATGCTCTATGTCAGGTTGTTGGATGTTACAAGAGAAAGGATGACTTTAGGGAAGTTGTACAAATGCATTCAGAATTCACCTGCTATGCCCGGAGCAGCCAAAATTGTTCCATGACATGGAACCTCTTTCTTCATAACACTGAGGTCTGGAGTTCCATAGTGACTGCCAAAAGTTAAGTCCATCTAGCCAAGCTAACCCCGTATCACAAGCTACTAGGTTTTCCTTGCGTGCCTTTACTCAGACTTAAAGTCCAAGCCAGTATTTCAGTCATCGTACAATTGCGGTGCCTGGCACAGGAAGGGAACAAGTGAAAGCAGGGCACTGTCACTGGTAAGGTGTGTGGAGGCAGGGTCTCCCCACATGTTCCCATCAAGAAATCAGCCCTGGATGGCAGAAGGTGGCAGAAAATCATGCATACCTCAAAACAACTCAGCTCCTTAACAACCTTTAAATAAATTCTGGTGACCAGAATAACCTCGGACCTGTAAGCAAGGCATGTCATCAGGTCAATAAAGATATTCTTGGTGTCCCAGAGAGGACATAGAGCTCGTGCCTCCAGTGCTTTGGAGGGAGGTAGAGCACCGCTGGCGATGGAAGCTGACTGAAATATCTAGGGGGGAAAAAGTCCTCTTACATTTATGGGTAACCAGCTGATGCTGCAAGGCATGAAATATGATTATAATTACTGTTTTAGGGTAGAGCTGCACCTTTTATGAGTGTGTCCCATTATGGGAAGTGAATCTGAGTCTCTCTCGAATAATTTCATAGGCCCTGGGGAGACCAGGACATATTGAGTCATATCCTCCTCGCTCTTCGTGTGTGTACAAGCAAAGATTCTCACAAATGCTGGATCAGAGCATGCGTCCTAGAAAGGTACTGAATCTTGTCATAAAGGACATGGCAACCCTGATATTCTTTCCAGTCACCTCTGGTTTTTTATTCATCTTGTTTCAAGGGAATGGTGTCTTAATTCAGGGTAGAAATTGTTAAGTTTCTGAACAGTAGGTTTTTCTGCTTTGCGTGAGGTTGAATCATTCCCATTACTGACTTTTTCTAGTTATCTATCAAGAGTCATCACCCTCCCAAACCTTTCCTTTGCTGTGAAGCTGAAGATGTTGAATCTTTTATGCCTTATATCATGAGACCCATTTTTCCAAAACTGGGAATCTCTGTTTAAACTGGCGGCTTTTTAAAACCATTGCTGGATGAACCACATTTAAAGATATTTAGACATTTATTGGAGAAATTTGTTGGTAACCAGTTCAAGTTGTGATTAAACCAAAAATGAAAAAGCTGGGCTGGTAATAGCTGGTTAAGCCTGTATTTCCTTTTAAAATAAAGTAGAGAAATTATTCTTAAATGTAAGAAAATGTTAGGACTTTCTGTCGTTTAGTTATTGCATGCCTGTGTATTATCTGTGTGTTACAGACATGCATGTATATGTATATGCATAAATATATATGCATAAAAGAAAAAGAGAACACACATAAAACTCACTTGCCCCGGTAACTGTTGTTGTGAAAGCCAATAACGGTCATCTAGCTGTGAAAAGCATGGGCGATAAGAACACACTTAGTATTCATACTGTTCATTTTTAGAAGTGTGCACAATGAAGCAGCAATTTTGCCACTTTCTTCTGAAATATGAAGTATTAGGCATTGTCAGAGCCAGGATACAGGGCTAGATGGACTTTTTAACTGCCTGCTGTTGTGATTCTTATCTTCCTGTATGGGGTGAATTAGAATTCTTTGGATCAATGAATGTACACAGTCCTTCCTTGTATCAGAATAACATTACACATCCTCTTGTCATTATAACACACCAGAAGATTATTTTCAATGATAATGACAAGACCATGTCAATCATAGGACTTTTGTGGTGGGAATGTGCTTCTTATTACATCTTTCATGTGGCAGATTTCCCCCTTTTTTCTTCTTGAATTACCACTCAGAAGTTGGTAGCAAAATGTTCAGAATTTAAAATAGAGAAAAAGAAAGCATCTCACTTCTGCTGCCACCAATGCTCTAAGTTATACAGGCATTGACTTCTCCTGTGCATCCATGATTATAAAAACAGTATAGGCAGCGCCTGCATTTTGTTCTGCTTAAATATCTGTACAGATCACAGCTTTTCCCTGATAGACACTATTGTTGGAAAACATTAGTATGCACTACCTGTATTTTTCCATGTTCAAAGGAAGCAATCACAGAGCACTTCGTTTATTTTACTAAAAGCTCACTAAGTGCTGCACTGTTGCCGTTCTGGAAATAATGTATTTTCATGTAAAGGCATTATCATTAACAGATTCTTTTCAAATTCCGGGAAGAATATGGTATTTTTATTTGGCATAATGAAATCTGAACACTTAATAAATTTGGTTGTTTTAAGGCCTTTAATTTCCTCCACACCTGATTTTTTTTTTACTTCACCAAGTTCACTGGAAATTTCTTCCATGTAGACAAGGTCTTCTGGGCCCAGTGCTAGATCTTGGTCTTGGTGTTTAACTGATGAAGACACTGGCTATTGGCATCTGCAGGAGCTGAGAAACACAGAAATGGATTGTAGAAGATGCCAACTGTAAAACAACTGCACCGGAAAGTTAACTTAGAAAGAATAAAGATTTAGCTCAAACGTTGATGGAGCAACTTACCTGAGGTGTCTGAAATTAGGCAGTCTGAGTCCTCTTAGTGTCTCTGGAAAGAAAGGAGCATTTTCAGATATGTCTCAGGCACTGCCGTGGATTTTGAGGTCAATATTATTCTGAAATTTTAGGAAGATCATTGGCATTCTCCAGCATGAAGGATAGGAGCATAAGGCTTCCTGAAAGTCAGTAGGATTTAGGTTCCTAAGTTGGGAAGATGCTTTAGAAATGGGGCTGGTTATCACCTCAATGTAGCACATTTTCTTAATCTTTGTTTTGGTCATTCTGTGCATTTTTGCTTTGGACTGTTTGTCCTTTTAATAAACAACCAATTTTAAATTAATTATAATTGGTCAGTCTCTTGTAAGTCTTCAGTTTTCATACTTTGCTAGTCTGTAAAACTTCCCAAGAAAAATGGTGTCATAATTGCAACATTTTGCACCTTGACATTAAGTGTATATTTCACTCATGGCCAATTTAAAAATCAAAATAGAAACTTTGTAATAATCTCCCTTTACAGTTTGGGTTATGAGAAGCTGAGAATTCCCTTAGGCTTGATTGATAAAACATGGCATTTATCCTATTCCTAGGATGATGTTCAGCAAACTTTATGACAGAGGGAAACAGCTGGTAAAGTGGGTTCATGGAAAGGTGAAGGTAATATAGACATAAAAAACAAGAGGATAATGATTTTAAAAGGGATAATAGTTGTAATAACACCATTAACCTTTTGCTTCAAATTATTGAATGTGTGGTCTCTTCAGCAGGCTAATCAAAGGTTTGCATTAACTGCAATGCAAGAGGAAGTGGCAATATACAACCTAGGGTGATTTTTCCCCCCCTCTTCCAATTATTCACTATCAAGCCCTTACTGGAGGGAAAAAAAAAAAGAGAGAGAGAGAAAAACTGACCCTTTGGCTGTTGAAGACCCCTTCCAATTCTAAAATGAAGCTGAGCTGCTTTCAGAAGAAACAAACTCCATCTTCCTTCCTGCTTTGTAAAAGCTGGATTTTCCTAGGGAAAAAATAAATGAAAAATAAATGTAATTTGTTGTAGATACATAGAAATTAAAGTCAGGGATGTAAACAGGTAGCAAAGTGTTGCAGGGCAGACTATCAGTAAGAGCTAGCCAGTGTAGGCACGTCACTGCAGAGGTCTGATGGCTCACTTGGGATGCGTGAAGCTCCATGCTACTCTGTCTAGGTCACTTCTGGTATCAGAACAGCCAATTCAGTCTGGAACAGAAAAAACCTGCCTTTTTTACTTTTGTGTTGCATGCACACAGCGCTGACTAGCAGAGGCAGACTATGCTTTGACAGTTTATTTGCATGGTAAAAGGCAAATGCACTGATGGTGGAAAATTGCTGTAGATGATAGAAAGGCTCATGGTGACTTGATGGAATTGTTCGGGAATTTGTCTGATTGGATAAAATCTGCTCCGTCACACGATACACGGTTTTGCAGGTGGCAGTCCTTATTGTTCACTTAAGGCATCTATCCAAGGTGCACATCAGAGCACCTTCGGTTGGAAACCTCCCTTCTGTATGCAGTCAGGGGAGAGAGAAGCACCTGAGTTAAGACACCCAAAGCAAGATGGTCTGACTGGCTTGCCATGTGTCCTGTCAATCTAGTATGAAAGGCATAAGTGTAAAAGGAAGTTTGCACCGTTCCTTACTGACAAAACCCCATACCATTAACAGTCCCATTCTGTGGAATCAGAAGACGGTGAAAGACTTCAGGAGCAGCGTGCCTTGAATTTGAATTAACCAGATTGAATTTAAAATCAACAAGCTGAAAAGACCTGAGATAAGAAGTCAGAACATTCAGAGGAAATGAGAACTGTTCTGGGAACTAAAGGTGAGAGAAACACTAAGTCACATTAAAAATATTCAGCAAGAAAAGAGACACCTTTTCTTTTGCTGGACACTTTTCTTAGAAGTCATCTATAATCAGTGACCTTTCCCAGGCACTTTCCCAGGCTGTTTTTAGTAGCTGAATCCTTTGTTTCAAAACCACCCATTGATTCAGTGCCCTGAGTGAGAAGTAATTAAGGTGGACAGAAATCTTGCCTGCTGTATGGACGTGTGAGGTGTAGAAGAGAGAGGCAGAAAGGGGAGTGAATGAATTTTTCCAAAAGATAGCTCTCACAATACATGTGAGTCTGCTGTAGTGTATTGTTAAATACATGTGCATGTAGATGTGCAGTTCTATTCATCTTTCTGTCTATTGATCTATTTATTTCCATATACACACATGCTGATGTACATATGTGTGTGTTCCTTAAAGATAATGAACTGTTTAGGCAGTACTTTGTCAGAATATCATTTAAAGAGTTACATCCTTTTAATGCACAGCAGTTTAAGCAAACTCCAAGGTTCTTACTCGGCAATAAACCCATTAAATCATCTTAAATACCATGTCATAATGACAATTTGATGCCACCAGATGTGGCACTAGGGAATTTTTTTTTTCTTAAATGCTTTCCTGGAGATACAGCTTCCTGAATTTTAAATTCTCTAGCCTGTTTGCACAGCTGTTAGATCACAGAGCTCTGCCATCTTTTTGCCTTGCATCAGTTACTCACTAAATTGTGTGTGGCATGACTACAAACTCACTGCATCTAAATATTTAGGCTCATATCCGCTTCACCCTCGTAAAGGCTGAATAGTTGGGCAGTATGGGATAGAGTGTATAAGCGTTAAAGTCTGAGAGGAGTAGCCATTCCAGTTGCGGAGCTCCCTCGGGGGAAGATTGTAGAGATGCAGTCAGAAGACTACCCTTTTCACTGGCTACTTAGTGTCCTAGATGTGTGAAAAATATAGATGCCAGGCCACTTCCCTGGCTTTTCTCACACTGTTAGCCAGAAAGTTCCAAACCAGTTGCCTATGTCACCACTTCTACATGAGGGAGACTTGGAAGAGGGACACATTGGCAGGATACAACAAAAGTCCAGAAAAACCCCTCTCACAAATAAATAGTATTTAATACAGTGCATATTTACCTAGGGGAGCAAGCCATGGGAGGCTTTGGAAAAATGTAGAGGCCACAGAAATATGTTAAATGAGGAGCAGAATGAGTGGAGGGAAGGTGCTTTACTGGCTCTGAAACATAGTGGTCCAGAAGCTGCCACTAAGCCAAGAAGTCTCTAACTTCTGATTGACAGAAAGTAGACCATCTAATGAGCAGGCTGTTGACTTACCTGACCAGCAGCACTGGCCTGATCAAAGATGGGACACTGGGCCTTTGCTCTGATCTAGTATGGGGGGACCATGTTATCAGGCCTTTTGTCATGCTGTGAGTTTGTATGGGCGAGTGCTGCGTGATCTGGGGTAGCAAACGTGGCTTGCTCTCCCTCTGCGACCTTGTGTTAGATGCACATCAAAAAAGTGGTGGACATGTGAGAGACATATGTTGTCAAGGATTTGAAGTGAGGTTGTGCATTTTGTATAATTAGAATGCACTAATAGGTGTGATCACGTCTGAGGTGCAAGCATTGGTGGTGGGATTTGGAGCTGCTCTTAGGTGGGTCAAAATCATGGTCTGTGACCCCGGGGGAATCACCGTGGGCATTTCCTGAGGCTCAAGAAGATTGGCACAAGACACTGAAAGCCTAACTTTCTAGATGGGAAACACCTACTCAGTCTGAGTGTGATTCAGTGTCATCACAATACCGACCTCTTAATCAGTGCCAAAGGATTATTAAATCCTGATTTCATGTGAATTAGGAATAGCCGTCAAAAGGCTGATTCAAAGCCCAGTGGAAAGATTACCGTTGCTTTGCATGGAGTCTTCGTTTGATTTGCTGTTTGGCTCTGGGGCTGACACACAAGTGTTTTGAGCATCTCTGTATTGAAGAGGGCATGGAATGCTGTCTAGATTACCCTCCAGTTAAGTGTAATATTTGATAACATCAGTAAATACAAAACAGAAACAAAATGACAACAGCGTTTGAGCATCTTGTGATAGCAAATGAGGTGGAAAAGTTAAATGGATATAGAAGAGGATCCCCAGAGGTTGGATCGCAGCATGATGATGGTAGGAGCCCAGTTGTTACCATACTGATATCAACATGTGGAGCTCTAAATCTTTTTGGATTGTGGCTGAATGGAGAGATTTGCTCATAGCTGCCTTTTCTATTATTCATATTGTATAGGCTGTCCTTCCTCTCCTACCAGCAAACAAATAAAAACTCTGTGCCAGCTATAGCGGCACTTTACATGGAAAAGCAATGAAGCAATTTCAGGAAAGTATTAGATGTAATTTTGGCTTTTTTTTGCTGTCACTTAGCAGCTAGAAAGAGGAGATGCACTGATGTGCAGAGCCAGGCGTGTATTATGCAAACTCATACCACAATCTCATTGTCTGTTCGTGGACCCTCGTATCTCTCTGTTTCCATCTGTTGTTTTAAGACTTAAGTTGTTTGGAGGACATCCAAATTCCTTTCCTTTCCCCAACTTTAGTGAAGTACCTGCCTGCCTTAGGCTCCTTACATAGACAACAGAGAGAGAGGCTTCTCCAAAGAATGTGGTGTGCCAGGGGGTGCTCCTTTCTCTCCTTCTCCCCTTTCCCTCCTTCCATCCTCTTCCCCTGACTGCATAGGGATTTTACAGGGTGCCTAAACACATTGCCCCATTCAAGGGCCAGTCAGATGGGGTTAATTTGGGCTACACTGCTGTCTTCAGCTGGCCATGGTTTAGAATTGAGGTAACACAAACTGTAAGGAGTACAAGTGCATGATCCCACCGGTTGCCCGTGCCCATGAGTGGGCAGCAGCAGAAGCTGCCATGTCTCAGTCTAGGCAGTAGCTCATGGCTGATGCACTATTTCAAGAGATAACAAGGGAATGTCAAGCTTATCCAAGAAAACAGAAATGACACAGAAGATAAATAAGCAAAGCATATAAAACATAAATGCAATCCTATTAAAATTAAGTA